>NC_080174.1:14505637-14810477 GCF_950295315.1 Erinaceus europaeus
CTCTGTCTCTCTCTCTCTCCCCTTCCCTCTTGATTTCTCTGTTTCTATCCAGTAAGTAAAGATAATGAAAATAAAATAAATTGTTTTTAAAAAGTCACCCCTGGAATGATGAAGCCCTAGTGATAAAATAATAATAATAATGATAATAATAATAACTAGAAACTATCCTATTGATAGCTACATCACAATAGTCATGTGAGTTTGAGCTGAAGGGGATTTTAACTGTGTTTTCCAGCCGTCACCCTCATCCCCCCAGGACAGGCTCTGACTTGAACACTTGGGATTAAATTCATGCATTTGCAAGTTACAGTGCGCCAAATGTCATGATCCTAAATTCCTTGAGACCAGTTGAAAGTAAGATATTCCATGTACAGCAGCTATGCGTCCGTTATAATTTACATGGAAGGGCTTTAAAAACGTGAATTCCATAGCTCATAGCCTTTTTTCTCAGTCCCAGAACACTTTAAGAATCTGGTGAAAATGTGAGCTTCTTCCCAAGGAACTGCACTGTGATATGTTTCTACATATACAACATGGCATATAAATGCTGGAAGCTTCTGAATCCACGAATGTGTCATAGCTCCTTGCTCTGGAGGCATTTGCATGTATAGAGTGTCACTCACCTGGATTCATTAAATAGCCCTTCTGGGTAGTGTCAGCTTTGCCATGTGTTCAGCCCAGCTTTGAGCCTGGCCCCCACCACAGTGGAGGAATGTTTTTGTGTTGTGGTGTGTTCTTCTCTCTCCTTCTCTGTTTCTGTCTCTCTCTTTCTAGCCAAAAAAAAAAAAAATCTTTAGGAGGTGATGAAAGAAAATGAATTAGGGGGCTGGGCAGTGGCCCACAAAGTTAAAGCACACAGTATGAATGAAGCACAGGGACCCACACAAGGATCCCAATTCAAGCCCCTGGCTCTCCAGTTGCAAGAGGTGGTTCACTTTACAAGTGGTGAAGCAGGTCTGCAGGTGTCTATTTTTCTCTTTCTCTCTCTATCTCCCTTTCCCCTCTCAACTTCTCTCTGTCCTATTCAAAAAGGAAGGAAGGAAGGAAGGAAGGAAGAAAGAAAGAAAGAAAGAAAGAAAGAAAAAGGAAGGAAGGAAGGAAGGAAGGAAGGAAGAAAGAAAGAAAGAAAGAAAAAGGAAGGAAGGAAGGAAGGAAGGAAAGAAGGAAGGAAGGAAGGAAGGAAGGAAGGAAGGAAGGAAGGAAGGAAGGAAGAAAAGAAATAGAAGCATTCATTTTTACGTTTGATGTGTAGCAGAATGCAGTTTTGTATACCAAACATGATCACGATGATATGCTAGACATAGGAGAGGATATATGGATATAGAAAAGATTGGACAGAGGCAAAAAAAAAAAAAACATAGAAAAGATTGGAAGGATACTAGTTTAACTGTAAATAGTTCATGTATATTTGTGTGATTATGGGTGATCTTAATTTCCTTCTGGGAGCACAGTTACGTTTTTTTCTATTTAAAAGATAATACAGGGGCTGGAAAAATAGCTCACTCACTAGAGCTCAGACTTCACCATGTGCAGGGACCCTGCTTTGAGCACCTAGCCCCACAGAGGGACATCGTACACCAACACCAGGGGAAGCACCATAATTGGCGGGGTCATGCTGCGGTGTCTCTCCTTTCCCTGTCTCTATTTGAAATAAAAAGATAAAAGATGTACAAATAAGAGATCCCCTAGACACACACACACACACACACACACACACACACACACACTTTTGTGAAAATACACTAGTGACTATCTTTTAAAATTTTATTCTTTTTTAAAAGATAGTCACTAGTGTATTTTCACAAAAGTGTGTGTGTGTGTGTGTGTGTATGTGTGTGTCTGACTGGGGCAAAGTTTCCTATATCAAATCTAAAAGAAAACTAGCAGAGGAGCCAGGTGATTGCGCACCTGGTGAAGTGCACATGCTTCAATGTACAAAGACCTGGGTTCAAGCCCCTCATTACCACCTGCAAAGGGGAAGCTTTGTGAGTGGTGAAGCAGTGCTGCAGGTGTCTCTTTCTCTCTCTCTCTCTCTCTCTCTCTCTCTCTCTCTCTCTCTTCCTCTCTCTATCTCCTCCTTCTCTCTCAATTTATGGTGGTCTCTACCCAATAAATAAATAGATGATTCAAAAAATTTAATAATAAAAAACTTATTTATTAAAAAAAGGAGATGAAACTAGCAGAAACACTCATGGCTGACAATAGTTATGTTAAAATCACATGATCTATACCCTGGGAGCCTTCCTACTGATTGGTTCAGGGCTGACTCAACTCCAACCAATTAGTGTCTATTTTCTGAACAGTAACTATGGAGGAGCCATTTGTGTGTGGTCAGAGCCATTGTGGTAGTGAGCTGGAGTTTGGAAGCTGGTGTGTGTGTGTGTGTGTGTGTGTGTGTGTGTGTGTTACATGTGTGTGTGTCTGTGTGTGTGGTACGTGTGTGTGTGTGTGTGTCTGTGTGTGTGTGTTGTGGGGGAGGGGCAGCAAGTTGATAGGCTCCTGTCTTCAGCTGATCTGTATAGGAAGTGACAGATAGCTCCTGGTTCAGTTGCACCCTAGTCCTCACTGTAGCTCCATTTTCCAAAAAGTCTTCTTTTGCTTTTAGAGAGATTTTTCTACTTTTCTTTTTGTCTGAACTAGTTAGAGTTGGAGTTCTGGCATCTGAAACAAACAAGTCTGCACAATCAACAAAAGTACACTTTTAAGAACTCAGTAAAGATTGACCCAAGCTGTGATAAATATGAAATCACCCATGTCTCTTAACACTCAAAATGTTTGACTTTGAGTAACTGCCTCTGCAAGAAAAAGAAGCAGAGGCCAATTGGGATTACTGGTTCAGATCCTTGTATCATTCTGCTCATTGTGAAGGCAAATCTTTTCTTCTAAGCTCTAGGAAGAAACAGATAATAAAGATATTGTTCCAATCCTAGCTATGATTATAAAAATTATAAGTTCTTTTCTAGTTTATGAGTGTGATATTTAGGATAAGAAATTTGCAAGTGAATGAAAAAGAAATAAACTCTACTCAATGAACCAGAAAATCATCCCTACATTAACTGAGTTCTAGGCTGGAGAGAGAGCTCAGCTGGTGGAGTGTAGAGCTTACCATGAGTGAAGACCTTTGCTTGAGTCCCATGACACCACACACAGGACCAGGGCATGTTTCACACATGGTGGAGTAGAACTGTAGTTTCTGTTCTTCTTTCTCTGACTCTTTCATATCTCTATCTGAAATTAAAAGGAAAAAAGAAAAAAAAAAGATTCTGCTGACAGGAGTAGCACGAACAAGGCCCTAAGGTCCTGGCACCAAAATAAAAATGATAATAAAATAGTCACACTCTAAGAACGATCACACCACATGTAGATATGTGCTTTCTACAGTCAATTCTGTGTCAACAAATATTTAGCTATAAAAGAGAGCCATTAGGCCTGCAGAGTCATGGCTTAGTTATTCTAGGAATATTTGAAATGTTTAAACGAGTTTCTTAATTAAAATGCAAACTCAGCCACATGAAAATTCCAATTTTAAATCCAGCTCCATTTGCATCCCTACTGAAAGATAATTGGAAAAGTATACATGAATTACATATGGAAAAGTGTATTTTGCTATTGGCAAAGGTGTGTTTTTGCTGAGTTCAGAAATGGCCCTCCCAGGATAATGTGGAAAGCAGACTCTGATGGGACCAGGTCCACCTTTGGAAGCTGGTTAGAGCAGTAGAGGCAAAGGGAACAATTCTGAGTTTGTATCCAGACTAACCCAGATAATGACACTAACGTAGACTTTTGCTGCAGTCACTAGGACTTCAGTACTCTGGACCAACTCTTTCAGAGAGACATAGAGACAGAGACAAGACAGAGGGGACCAGGTAGGGGCACACCTAGCTGAGCAAACACATTACAGCGCTCATAGACCTGGGTTTAAGCACGCTTCCCACCTGCGGAAGGGACGCTTCAGGGCTACAGGAGTCTTTATTTCTGTCTCTCTCCTTTAAATTTCTTTTTATTATCTTTATTTATTCGATAAAGACAGCCAGAAATTGAGAGGGTAGGAGGAGACAGGAAGAGAGGAAGAGAGATACCTGCAGCACTGTTTCACCATTTGCGAAGCTTTCCCCCTGCAGATAAGGACCAGGGGATTGAATCTGGGTCCTTTTGCATTATAATGTGTGCTCAAGCAAGCGTGCCACCACCACCCAGTCATTTTCTCTTTCTCTACCACCCCACCCCTCTCAATTTCTCTGTCCAGAAATAAATAAATAAATATATATATGTATGTATATATATATATATATATATATATATATATATATATACACACACAAATAAATGTATTAAAGAGAGAGAGAAAGGCAGAAGAGAGAGGGAAAGAGACCACAGCAAGGACTCTTTTCCCAGTGCTGTGGGGCTCAGTCAGTATGCATAGCAAAGCAGGAACACTGTGCAGGTGAGTTATCTTGCCAGTCATGTAGTTTTACTTTTTTTCAATTATTAGTAATATAATAATGATCAATAAGATTGTGGGTTAAAAGGGGGTATAATTCATATAATTTCCACCACCAGAGTGCTATATCCCATCCCCTCTATTGGAAGCCTCCATATTCTTTATCCCTTTGGGAGTATGGACCAAAGATTTTTTTTTTAATTTCTTTATTAGGGAATTAATGTTTTACATTCAACAGTAAATACGATAGTTTGTACATACATAACATTTCTCAGTTTTCCATATAACAATACAACCCCCACTAGGTCCTCTGTCATCCTTTTTGGACCTGTATTCTCTGCCCCCCATCCCCACCCCAGAGTCTTTTACTTTGCTGCAATACTCCAATTCCAGTTCAGGTTCTACTTGAGTTTTCTTTTCTGATCTTGTTTTTCAACTTCTGCCTGAGAGTGAGATCATCCCATATTCATCCTTCTGTTTCTGACTTATTTCACTTAACATGAATTTTTCAAGGTCCATCCAAGATGGGTTGAAAACAGTGAAGTCACCATTTTTTATAGCTGAGTAGTATTCCACTGTGTATATATACCACAACTTGCTCAGCCACTCATCTGTTGTTGGACACCTGGGTTGCTTCCAGGTTTTGGCTATTACAAATTGTGCTGCTAAGAATATATGTGTACACAGATCTTTTTTGGATGGGTGTGTTGGGTTCCTTAGGATATATCCCCAGGAGGGGAATTGCAGGGTCATAGGGTAGGTCCATTTCTAGCCTTGTGAGAGTTCTCCAGACTGTTCTCCACTGAGGTTGGACCAACTGACATTCCCACCAGCAGTTCGAGAGGGTTCCTTGACCCCACAACCTCTTCAGCATTTGCTGCTGTTACCTTTTCTGATGTATGACATTCTCACAGGAGTGAAGTGGTATCTCATTGTTGTCTTTATTTGCATTTCTCTGACAAAGACTTGGAGCATTTTTTCACGTGTTTCTCGGCCTTTTGGATCTCTTCTGTGGTAAATATTTTGTCCATGTCCTCCCCCCATTTTTGGATGGGATTATTTGTTTTCTTGTTCTTGAGTTTGGCAAGCTCTTTATATATTCTGGTTATTAGCCTCTTGTCTGATGTATGGCATGTAAAGATCTTCTCCCATTCTGTGAGGGATCTCTTCGTTTGGGTAGTGGTTTCTTTTGCTGTGAAGACACTTTTTAATTTTATGTAGTCCCATAGGTTTATGCTTGCCTTAGTCTTTTTTGTAATTGGATTCATTTCATTGAAGATGTGTTTAAAATTTATGGGGGAAAGAGTTCTGCCAATATTTTCCTCTAAATATCTGATAGTTCCTGGTCTAACATGCAAGACCTTGATCCACTTGGAATTTACTTTTTTAAAAAAAATTTTTATTTTAATTTATTTATTTTCCCTTTTGTTGCCCTTGTTGTTTTTATTGTTGTAGTTATTATTGTTGCCGTTGTTGTTAGATAGGACAGAGAGAAATGGAGAGAGGAAGGAAAGACAGAGAGGGGCAGAGAAAGATAGACACCTGCAGACTTACTTCACCGCCTGTGAAGCGACTCCCCTGCAGGTGGGGAGCTGGGGGCTCGAACCGGGATCCTTATAGCAGTCCCTGTGCTTCGCGCCATGTGCACTTAACCCACTGCGCTACTGCCCAACTCCCTGGAATTTACTTTTGTATTTGGTGAAATATAGCTGTTCAGTTTCATTCTTCTGCATGTTTCAACCCATTTTTTCCAATGCCATTTGTTGAAGAGACTCTGCTTTCCCCATTTAATAGTCTGGGCACCTTAATCAAAGATTAGATGTCCATAGGTGTGGGGTTTACTTCTGGGCTCTCAATTCTGTTCCACTGGTCAGTGTGTCAATTCATGTTCCAGTACCAAGCAGTTTTGATGACAATGGCCCTATAATACAATTTGAGATCTGGAAGTGTGATGTCTCCAGTTCTGTTCTTTCTTCTCAAGATTGTTTTGGCAATTCTAGGTCTTTTCTGGTTCCAGAGAAACATTTGTAGCATTTATTCTATTCTCCTAAAAAATATGGTTGGGATCTTAATGGGGATAGCATTAAATTTATAGATGGCTCTGGGTAGTATATTCATTTTGACGATGTTAATTCTTCCAACCCATGAACATGGAATATCTTTCCACTTCTTTGTGTCTTTGTCAATTTCCTTGAGCAGTGACTCATAATTTTCAGTATACAAGTCTTTCATTTCTTTGGTTAGGTTTACTCCTAGATATTTTATTGTTTTTGTTGCTATAGTAAAAGGAATTGATTTCTGGATTTCAGCTTCTAACTTAGTGTTTGCATAGAGGAATGTTAATTTTGTAGCCTGACACCTTACTGTATTGCCTGATGATATCCAAATGCTTCTTACTGGATTCCTTAGGTTTTTCCATGTATACTATCATGCCATCTGCAAATAGGGAGAGTTTGACTTCTTCTCTTCCAATCTGTTTCCCTTTAACTCCTTGCTCCTGCCTGATTGCTATGGCAAGAACTTCCAACACTATGTTGAACAGTAATGGTGATAGTGGGCAGCCCTGTCTAGTAGCTGATCTGAGGGGAAATCTTTCCAGTTGTTCACCATTGAGTATGATGTTGGCTGTAGGTTTGCTATATATAGACTCCACTATCTTCAGGAATTTTCCACCTATTCCTATTTTTTGTAGTGCTTTGATCATAAAGGGATGTTGTATTTTGTCGAAGGCTTTCTATCTATTGATGTGACCATGTGGTTTTTGGTCTTGCTTTTGTTGATGTGTTGTATTACGTTGATTGATTTATATATATTAAACCAACCTTGCATGTATGGGATAAACGCCACTTGGACCAAAGATTTCTATGGGGTGCAGAAGGTTGGAGGTCTGACTTCTATCATTGCTTCTCTGCTGGACATGGGCGTTGACATGTTGACCTGTACGTACCCCCAGCCTGTTTCTGTCTTTCCCTAGTGGGGTAGGGTTCTCCAGAACCTCTCCAAGTTGAGGTTCTGGGACATATTAGTGAGATTGTCTTGATTTTTGTTTCTTCTGGGATTGTTCTCATTGGGCTGAGGTTTTATATTTTCCCACCACCCCACCCTGTACCCACCATTCCCACATCAGAGTACTCTGTGGTTCACATTCACTAACTAGCACAGCATAGCATCAGCCATGGCCATGTGCAGGTGCGCAGAGGCAAAGTTGGGGGTAGTAATAAAGTCATTGTGAGGGGCCGGGCAGTGGCCCACCTGGTTAAATGCACATAAGCACTAAGCACAAGGACCCACACAAGGATCTGGGTTTGAGCTCCTACCTCCCCATCTGCAGGGGATGCTTCAGAGGCTGAAAAGCAGGTCTGCAGATGTCTATCATCTTTCTCTCTCCTCTGTCTCCCTTCTCAATTTCTCTCTGTCCTATCCAATAAAATGGAAAAAAAAAAAAGATCACCAGGAGTAGTGGATTCCTAGTGTCAGCACCCAGCCCCAGCAACAACTCTGTAGACAGAAAAATAATATAAAAAATAAAGTAATTGTGACTATCACTGTTGTCTTTTTTTTTTTTTTTAGGTGTGTTATTAAAAAATAAGAGAGAGACAAGGAAAGAGGACATAATGGAAGAGTGAATATTCAGCACATACTGAGTTCCGGGAGCTGAGTGTGTTGGTTGGATCTGAATTGATGTGTAGACGGGAAGCTGCCGTGACCTGCCTCTGCCCTGCCCTTGGGGTGCTTCTAGGCCTCAGGGCAGAGCTCTGTCTAGAGTCAGGAAAACAGCCAGGGACCTGGATTTGCCAATAAAACAGTCCTAGTGCAAGCTATAACAGAAACATGAATCCCTCCTATCTCACCTGACCATCGCAGCGATTAAGGGCCTGGAAAGCCAGGAAAGAACTAAGGTGGGTGGGGAGAGACTTTCTGGGAAGAAGGTCAGTGGGAGGAGCTTGGGAAGCTTAATTTCCTTTTGCCTTGGTCTCCTCCACCTCACTATTAGGCCCTCTCCAAAGACTTAGAAACTAATTTACAGACAAAGAGAAAAGGGGGTGTCTAAAAAAATTATTTTTTCCTTTCCCTCCTCTTCCCCTTCCCTTTCCTTTCCTTCTCCTCCTTCCCCTCCATATTCTTTCTAGACCCAGACAGAGCAGGCAGCAGGCTAAGAGGCAGAAAAAGAGAGAGAAAGAGACCACAGCACCAAAAACTTCTTCCAGTGTGGTCTTGAACCTGGGTAGCACATATGGCAAAGCAATGCCTATTCAAGTGAGTTATTTTTCTGACCCCAAAATTTCCCTTTCAAGCAAATTTATGTCTTGATCAAGCCACACATGTTGTTCTCACATGTGTATTTCTCTGAGATCAGATCAAGACAGGGATACTATAGATCTTGTTCTAGTATCATCTTCCGATAAAAGACTTGTGACTGGAATTGGAGCTTGACAAAAATGTCTTCAAAAGAGAGAAGCAACTGTTTCTACTATGTTCACTTCATTGACTCACAAGAAAATTCTGGAGTTATTGTGTTATCTACAGGCATGTACTGGCTAGAGAGGAATACTTCAGACATAAGAGCAACAAAGACTGAGAGGGTCCTAGAATCAGTTCAGCTACAATGTGATGTCTTGCAGTGCACGTCCTAATTCATATGGCTGTCTACTATAAGGTTAATATGTACAAAAGTATGTTAAAACATGATTTGAAACTACACAAATGTGCAACAGTTATGCCTAGCTGACTCCTGAGCCTCTAAGCTATATAACCAAACTATCTTTTGGGTTGCTAATTTATAAATTCTAAAGTATTAATTTAAAATAAGTCTAAATGTATCATTTATCACATATATACATGTATACCTCAGCTCTAAGTATTACACACTGAATCTCTCTTTGGGATGAATATAAGAGTATTAAGGAAATATAAATAACACTTAGATTTATGAAAAACCTTTGCCTTCTAATCACTTCAGTGAGAATGAGACTGTAATGTTTGCTAGCATGAGAATGGTAGTACAAGCCTGATTCTTTTCTTTTCTCTCCTCCTCCCACCCCCTCCTCTCTCCTTCTTGCCACCAGGGTTGTCACTGGTGTTAGTACCTGTGTACTAACTCTACCACTACTGGTAACTACCAACCTTCTTCCTCCCCTTCCTCCTTTCCTTCCTTCCTTTTTTTTTTTTTTTTTTTTTTTTTTTGGTATAGATCAAAAAATGGAGAAGGAAGGGAAGATAGAGAAGGGAAAAAAAGAGAGATGCCTACTGTTTATGAAGCTTTCCTTCCTGCAGGTGGGAACAAGAGACTTGAACCCAGATCCTTGCACATAGTAATACGTGTACTCAACCAGGTGCACCACTGCCCACAAACCAGCTACTTGCCTCTTGACCCAAGTTGAATTACTGCAGTGCTTCCCTTTCATCCCTTTTGGTCTACTGCCCTGGGCAGTCATTACTCTGTTTCCCAGTGACTAAAGTCAGTCCCAGCACTATTTCAAACCCTGGTTTCTACTCTTCTTCAGCAACAGCCGATTCCTCCACCATGTGTACAAGGAACGGATGGACAGCTTAGCTAATTCCTCCAGTGTAGAGCCAGAGGTGAAATTCTGCTCAGATGTTCCCCATGAACCATTGACTGAAATCACTGAGAGTAGAGAGTAGTTCATAGGAATCCACTCGATGAGATTCACAGGCTTAACATCTCTGGAGACAGGAAGGGTTATGAATGCAACAGAGGAGAGGACAATGGGAGAATTATCAGCTCACCTTTCAATTCATCTAAACACAAGAAAAAAAGAATGTTCTCATGTTACTTTTCTTTTCTGCAAAGTCCGAGGGCTTCTCACTGCCCTTAGAGTAAAATAAAAATATCTCCTGGAATTCTTGGCAATCAGACTTAGTCTGATCTTGCCTGTTATAACTTGTGAAAAGAGTCTGGGCTTCAGATCGCCCCAGATATCTCCTGGCCGTGGTGCTTAGTGTGCTAGCTCACTCAGGCTCATTATTGAACTCGGTATGACTTTAATTCTCTCTTCTACAGATGGGGCACAATATCGTTCTTGCAAATCTGCTGCAAGGGCGCTGTGACCTTTGTGGTGCCCCATTCTGCCAAGTCCATTGTCCCTGGAAGTGGACCTCAAATCAAATGCCACAGTAAAGCCCATCTTTAATTCAAGATGTCACTGATTCTCACCTTCTCCATACTTAGTGTTCCCATTGATATTTTTTCCCTGCCAGAGTTGACTTTCCTTTTTATTTAGGTGGAGGGTGAGAGACAGAGAAGAGAGTTACCAAAACACTGCTCCTATTGTGAAGTTTCTGCCATGCAAGTGCTCCCATATAGTGGCCAGCGGCTCAAACCTCTGCCCTCTTACATAATCAAGTTTGTGTTCAACTGGTTGAGCTATCTCTTGGCTGTATCAATTAATTTTTTTGTATAGTTTTAAAAAAAACATTGAACTGATGCTTATTGTATGCACAAGATCCTGAGTTTGGTTTCCAGCACTGCATATGCCAGAGTGATGTTTTGGTTCTTTCTCTCATAAATAAATCTTTGGGGGGGGGGGAAAGTAACTGAATGGTGTGAGTCTATCTCTAGTTTGGCCCACCTTAATGAGAGGAGAATATGATATTCCTGACTCCCCCTGTATCCTTGTTTGTTGCACTTTTTCTCCTTAGTTTCAGAGCTGCTGTGACGGTCTTGCCACAGGGTGTCCTGCCACAATTAAGACATCACACGAGTCACTTCTTGATTCTGGAATGAGAATTTCCTTCAGGTTGTAATTATACAACACACTCAGGAAAGATGAGCTGACAAGGGTGGGTTCTAAAAGGCAGAGTAATTAAAAACCATGGCAATGCAGCTAAGTCAGATCAAAGAACTTGACAAATAACCACTGATTATTTGACAATATGAACATTGTATTGTAAATTCACTAAACAGGACTTCCCTCTGGGTCATATTATCACTATTCTTTCTTTTTAAAATAAAAAATTTTTCTTTATTTACTTATTGGATAGAGATAACCAGAAATTGAGAGAGAAGGGGGAGATAGGGAGGGAGATAGAGAGACATCTGCAGCACTGTATCACGACTTGCAAAGCTGTCCCTTTGCAGGTGGAGACCAGGGACTTGAACCTAGGTCCTTGTGCATTGTAACATGTGCACTCAACCAGGTGCACCACCACCCGATCCCTATCACTATTCTCAAGCTCCTAAGGCCCATAGGCATGGAAGAGGACTTGGGTTTTAAAAAAGACCTTGGGATTTCTTGAGGGAATATGGTGGATACAACTCCCCTTAGTGCACTGAACAACACTGGCTCTTCCACGTGCTACATAAAGCTGAGCTCAGGTTGGGGAGTTCATGGATGTGTTTGGTGGGTTGGGGGTGCAGTAGCATCTGATCATTCTTATTCCCGGTCACTTTCCTGACCCAGACAATTTAAGAGCTTTCTCTCTCTCTCTGGCTACTGTTTTCCTTCCTACACATAACCAACCAGAGGTCAAGAAAGAGGTGGAGAGAGGGATCCTAGCTCCAAATGGAGGTGAGCACTGAACTCAGGGGAAAGAGAGGGTTGATCTGAAGGTCTCAAATTAAGGAGGGTGAACTACGTTACTTTAAAAAAGTTTTGTTCCTGTTGGGAACACAGAACACCGAAGCACATAAACTTGCAAAAGCAAAATACATAATTAAAGTGGCCAGATTATCTTTCAGACTTTGTGAGGACTATGTGGGTTGGGACTGTGGAGACCCTGAACTCTAGCGGTGGGTGTAGTATGAAACTATCTCCCTGCCATTTGATAATCTTGTAAAGTATTATGAAATCACTAACAAACTAATATGACATTGAAAACATATATATTTTATTTATTAATTGGATAGAGACAGAGAGAAATCTAGAGGGGGAGGGAGATAGAGAGGGAGAAAGAAACACCTGTAGCCCTGCTTCATTGCTCATGAAGCTTTTGCCCTGCAGGTAGGGAAAGTTTGCCAAAAGTGGGAAAGAAAGCAGCACGTTTGATATAAGCTTAGAGTAGGGTGGCTGTCAAAAAGTTTGTGGCCAGAATCCTAACCTTCATTTGTGTGCAAAATAAAGAGTAAGGCAACATGCTCAAGTCTCAACCAATGACAGCCCAGCGATGGGTCAGAAGGACAGACCATACCGAAGCGAAGCCATCAATAGTCCACAAAATCACTACCAGTTTCTTCCACAATATAGTAGGCGAAACCAGACTGCGCAAGTACAGTGTGCCAGTCTACCAGGGTTTCAGCTTTTCCTGCCAACTTGTGCACATCTGTGCTGACTCACAAGACGTAGATCTCTTGTACTAACTGGACTGCAGGCAGGCAGGCTACCTCACAGAAGTCCGAGGAAGCCTGCATTTAGTAGAAGCTGCAAGCCAGAAATAAATCCTACATCTCGCTGCTAGATAAACTCTTCCCTAAAGTGAGTGTCTGGGAAAATGGTCACCCCCAAAGTAGCTTGTCTTGGATAGCAGCCTGGGAGAAGATTATTGACAAGCCTGGTAGAATGTAGCTATTGGCTCTGCTCACTATCTGGAGTGCTGCTTTTCATGGACATTTTTTTATGGGGGACAAAGATAATTTGCAGAGGGGGAGGGCTGAGGGCAACAAGGGACCTAGTATTTTGGGTAATCCCCTGCTCTTGCTGGGGACACAGACTTTTGTGAGGGAAAACTAGTGTTAATCCATCCCAGGAGGATTGTGGGCTTTTATTCTCTCAGCATGTGGGGGTGGAGGGTGGGACAACGTTTATCCCAAAGGCAGCTTTTAGTTTTTTTTTTTATTATTGTTTTTTTTAGACAGAAAGCAAGGAGGCCCAGAGTGAAAGAGCCCACAACACCCAAGCTTCCTTCAATGCAGTGGGGGCTGGACTCAAACATGGGGTGCACACATGGTGAAACAACAGGCTACCCCAAAGAGCTATTCCACAGGCTCACAGCTCTCAACAGTTATTTCTTTTTATTTATTTATTTATTTTCTTTTCTTATTTCCCCCCCACTGCTTTCCAGCTGAGCTGAATTCAAGTGATTTACTCAAGCACTCAAGTGAAATGAAATGGACCAACTGGGACTTGAACTTGAGGACTCTGCCAGTGCAGAACCCTTGTTCCAGCTAGTCAACTCCACTGCTTCAGGGTCTCAGCCTCCTCTTGAGTTGCGAGTTGCATCCTGAAGCCAGCCAGCTATGGCTGGTGTGGCCGGGAGGCTCAGGACCAGAATAAGAGGCGTGTCCCAGGTCAAGCCTGAATGTTCTGGCAGCTCCTCAGCGTCAGACAGATTGTTCCGTGCCTGCTCGAAGCATACAACGTCTGGCGAAAGCCAGATTGAAGATAACTGCACTCACACGCCAAGATTCCAAAAGGAAAAACTGAGCTCACATTTTTTTTTTCCCTGCGCATATTGAATTTTCTTTCTTCTCTTTTCTTCCAATCCTACTCCCTCTCCCCAGCCCCCAACTCTCCCTTTTCAATGGAATCCCCGTGTTTACAAATTGCAGTCCAAAATGCACAAGTGGTCAGCTCATGATCCCGTGACCTGGGGACATCTGTGGGCCTGGGTGTTCCTTGGGAATCAACAATGCTGGGAGAGCTGAGCCAAGTCTGCTGGAGGCAGCAAGGAATTCTCCAGTGAGCCAGCCCTGCGAGTGTTCAGGGCTGCACTCCTTCTGATCTTCCAAGAGCATGTCTGCACTTGCCTTCAACTACTTTTATGAGTTGCATTTAACTCGTGATTTCTGTTTTGTTTTTGTTTTTGTGGTGGGTCCATTTGAAACCCCTCACAGGAAACAGGACATAAATCTTCATTTCTCTACCTTCAGGAAAAAGAAAATTCTAACATCTGAGTTGGGCAGATGTGACCTGATGCTGTTGAGACAGAAAGAGCCTCTCTGTGTTTTCAGAGGACGGAGACAAATCTAGAACAAAACAGACATAGTTGTGTCTATCTCTGAAGACTGAAGTGATTGAAAACCAAAAAGGGCTCCCCTGTGTATCTGTAGGGGCCCACAGTTCTCTTTTCTCCAACTCTCGGGAGACCCACACAGGGAGGTGGCTTCAATGACAGGCGGTACTGAGTTTGCCTCAAAGTCAAGTCTAGTCTGGATAGGAGGTTGATGGTCGTATCAGTGTTTGAAAGTTTATTATTATGATTATTTATTGGATCAAGAGGGAATTCAGAGATAAGAAGAGAGACACTTGTAGCTCTGCTCCACCACTGGAGGTGGGGACTAAGGGACTGAATCTGGGTCCTTGGACATTTACCATATGCACTCAACTGGGTGCACCACTGCCCAATCCTGTGTTTTAGAGTTTTAATCTGGCCACCGCTCAAAAGATAAGTGAACCCTCCATGGAAAAATGTTAGCCTGTGATGTATTTGTGTCTCCTCTCTCAGCCTCGGTCTTCTCATCTGTAAACCGAGGGGCTGGACCAGATAACTCATAAAGCCCTTTGCAGCTCTAAGAATCTGTGATTGTAGGCTTGCCTCTTCTTAGCTGAGGTCTAGTTTTTCTGCCTTAACTGGTCTGTTTTACCATAAAGTCCATGTATTCAAATCCTAGGACCTGGTACTTTAGAACATGGGGACTACTTTTGGAGATGGGGATTTTACACAGGTAAAGTACAGTCAGGTCTTTGGGGTTGGGCCTTTATCCAAAATGATTGTTATTAGTATTAGCATTAAATTTATTATTTTTTATTTATTGGATAGAAGTAGCCAGAAATTGAGAGGAAGGAAGAGACAGAGAGGGAGAGAGACAGAGACACCTGCAGTACCACTTCACCACTCGCAAAGCTTTCCCCCTGCAGGTAGAGACCAGGGGTTTGAACCCGGCTGGGTCTTTGCTATAACCTGCACTCAACCACGTGGGTCCTTAGCGTTTATGAATATTGACAACAGGATGTCGGTCATATGTGATTCCATTGCTCTCAGCTGAATTTTTTTTTTTTTTTCATTTCAGACAGGGAGCTAGAGATGGAGTGACACAAAACATGGACATTTTTATAAAGTGGGGTGGGGGGGTGACTTGGACACAGGCATGATCAGGCGCTGAAGGAAGAAGACCTTGCGTCGACATAAGTGAAGGTAGCCGTTTACAATCCAGCAGGACAGCATCCTTGGAAGAAACCAATCCTGGGTCATAGAAATACTTCAAGGCCTTCAAGAACAGGATTTATATGCCTTGTCATCCCAGGTTCAATCCTGCCATAGGCCAAAGCTGAGTTCCTCTCTGTCATAACTATAAGCACATGAGAGCTAGTGAGATAGGATTGCTAGGACGACGACTGCTTTGCCACACGTGTGACCCAGGCTTAAGCCTCTGGCCCCATTGTACCAGGGGAAGACTCGGTACTGTGGTATCTTTCCATCTGTCTCTGCCTGAAAAAAAACTGACCCAGAACAGTGAAGGCCAGCAATGAGGAAAATTCTGAATGAGAGGCTGGTGGTAGCTCACCCAGTGGAGTACACATGTTGCAGTATGCAAGGGCCTGGGTTAAGCCCTTGATCCCTACCTACAAGAAGAATCCCCCCCTTCCCCTCAGTTTCTCTCTCAATCCAAAATAAATACATTTTAAAACATTGAGTGAATTAATCTTTTTGTAAAAGAAGGAGGATGAGGAAGAAAAGGAGGAAGGGAGGAGGAGAAGGAGGAGGAAAAGAAACCAGCCCTCACTACACCTTGCATCAGATTTCTAGCCTCAGAACTATGCGGAGTAAATCTCTTGTGTTCTGTTATTTAGTCCATGTAACTTGGCTGTGACAAGACAGACTTTTTCCCCTCCCTCATTCACCTAAATAACACTTATTGAGCCTTCAATGAAGGGAAGACACATCTTCCTCTCACAGGACATTCACATTAGGACCCTCAGTCATGGAGGGGCAGACTGGAACTTTGCATAGTGCTGGTACAGGCTTTGCTGCAGAGGTGGTGATCAGGCCATCCTGGATGAAGCAGCCACCCTCACCTAGCCCTGGTTCAGGCTTCTGCAAAGGCTTCCTGACAAAAGAGCAGGTTCAAGAACTTGACAAACTGTATTCAAGCCAGCACCCTGAAAAGGGCCAAGATAGAGGTGTGGGAGTGGGGTAGCTAGGTATATGTATCCCACAAATGGCTAAGTATAGAAAGATTCTATTTTTCCTTCAGAAACCACCTATGAGCTTCCTGATTTATTCCAGTGTTAGGCTATGCAGATTGAAAATGTGAAAGAGCTGTGTGTATTTTTCTTAATATTGGCTTTAGCCTACAGTAGGCTTGTCCTTTGCAGGATCTTGGAACAAAAATCAGTTTCTGGTGCTCAGGGTGGTATGGGTAGCTGCTCAATTGGTAGAGCACAGGACTCACATATCTGGGTTTCAGGATCGAACCCACATGCATATACTGAAGGAGTGCTCTGGTTTCTCTCACTTTCACATTAAACTCTAGCGCAGGTGAAATAAATGAAATAAATAATTTCTCTACGATCGGCTGTAAAGTAAATCGCTCTAGTAAAATAGACCCTCTTTATTTTTGTTGAGTGAGAATTTCTTTTTAAATTTTATTCATTATCTTTAATGAATAAAAAATTGAGAAATTGTGAGGGAAGGAGGTAATAGAGGAGAGAGAAACAGACACCTGCAGCTCTGCTTCACTGCTCGTGAAGCTTTCTCCTTGAGAAGGTGGGGACCAGGGGCTCTAACCCAGGCCCTTGAGTATTGTAACATGCGCTCAAACCAGATGCACCACCACCCAGCCTCCTAAGGAGAATTTCTTAGTCAGTTTTTTAATTTTTTCACAATCGGATCACCATTCTGCCTTTGAAGAAATACTGCCATTATTTATACAACTCACTTAAAGTCAAGTCACATACTGTTTAAGCCCAAAGGTAAACAACCCACTTAAGCAGAACTTCAGATCAGATGAGAGAAACTCCAGCTGGTAGGAATTCCATCCAAGTTTTGTTGTAACGCTTTTGCTCAGTGTCAAGCATTGGGTGACCAGGTTCTAGAGGTACAAATGCAGTGAGGAAGAAGGGTTGGCCCTGACTACTTTGCTGTTGGGAGACTCCTCTGGATTCACACTTGGGCCTTATTATTGCAGAAAGGGGTTTTTCTTTCATCTGTACTGAGCTGAGTTAAGATGGGGTCAGAATGTGCCCAACATTTAAACAATATGAAACTTCCTCTTTTCTGGAAGTTTCATTCAATTCTGCAGTGGAAATTTCTCAAGGAGAATATCCTTGGATCACTGCTCAGTTGGGGGGGCTAGAACCATCTAGATTTTGAGATGTTCTGAGACAGAGAGAGACGTGGATGAGGGCTTGAATACACAGCAAGAAAGGTGGGGTGGGGTCACCTTTCTTCCCTACATCACCTGCAGTGAAGAAATTGCTATTAGGAGTAATGTATTGAATGAAGCACCTTACACCAAAGCTGTCAGCTATTTAGTGTTTATTACACAATGAAATTGACAAGTCACCATCTTTTTTGTTTTTACTTGATCCACTTATAAGAATGAGAGGCTGTAGATTCTCAAACATCTTTCCAAAAAGAAAAGTCATATTTTGAGGAAAACCCTTGTCCAATTAAGAAGGTTGTGAGTGCTGAGTGAAACTGCAAGCACTTTTATTTCCAGCTATCAACAGAATGGGGGGGGGGGAGATAACATGTATATTCATTTATTTATACGGGCAATGAATAAGTTAAGGAACACTTCATCTCAAACACAGACTGCTTTTTATTTTTGCTAAGCTAATGTTTCAGTTCCATATATATTTTCAAATTTCCATCAAAGTCACACTAATTTTTCTTCTTCAAAAAAAAAAATTATAGCACTCAATGAAAGTAGACTGTAAGTTCATAATAATCATTCTCCTCTTAAAAAGCATCCATCAGACCAAAATAAAAAATCCTTTTAGGGTGGGGGTATAGCATAATGGTTATGCAAAGAGACTTTCATGCCTGAGGCTCTCAAGTCCCAGGTTCAATCCTCCACACCACCATAAGCCAGAGCTGAGCAGTGCTCTGGTAAAAAAAAAAAAAAAAAAAAAAAAATCCTTTTAACTAACTCCTTCCTGAGTAACTAAAACCTTGGAATGTGCTGAAAGGTTATAATAAATAAGACAGTCAAAGATCAACCAGCTTAAAATGTAATTTTTTTAAATTAAACTATGTAAAATGTACAATATATTTCATGAAGTACAAATTGTATTGGGCTCAGGGCCAAGAAAACAATGTTGTGTGTGATAAAGGAAGGGGCAAGGGAAACCTTGCCTTTTAAGAGTTAAGGAGTTGTTGGTTGGGACAAAAAAAACATGAAGAGCCCACAATCTGCATCTTTTGCTGAGATGCTAAAATGCACACCACTGGCCATTAAATATCTTTGAACGCACAGGTAGAAGCACTCAAGGGTGTGCGTGTGTGTGCGTGTGTGTGCGTGTGTGTGTGTGTGTGTGTGTGTGTGTGTGTGTGTGTATGAGCAACTGTCCTGATGTTCTGAGAACACTCAATCAACTCAGCCTTATTTTCAGATAGTGAGATTGCACAGGGTGGAAACTCATTCTCATTCCTTAGAAGCAACTTCCTAGAAATGATTCATACTAGGCCAGACTGTAAGTTCTTGTTATGAACTTCATAGCTATTCTCTGGGTTGCATTTTTTTTTTAAGTATGTCTATAGTTGGGCCCTGCTCTCTTGAAACAGGACAACGGACATTTCCTCTTCTAAGGACATTCATTTAATCACTTCCCGGCCCCCAGTTTCCAGAGGCAGAATCGAGCCCCACAACTGGCCCACTGTTGGCCTTAGTGCTTCTGCGGTCCCAGCTTTCAATGGACTCCTGCAGAGTAGAACCTTCTTAATGTATCTTATGATTAAACAGCTTTAGTGCACATTCAATAGGTTCCAAATGACTTACTCTGTACTTTGGCTACTGTCCAATTTTAGTAAACGGAGGAAGAATTCCAGAGAGACTTGGTGTCTGAAATGTAGGATATGTAGAGCTTATGCAAAGTCAAAAGTCCTATTTCCAGTAAGTTTTCCTAATTCCCATTTTGCTCGTGCTCTAACAGGGGCTGGTTCACAGGGAGGCACATTTTGGAAGGAGACAAAAACCTGTCCTCAGTATCCCATCTGCTCTTATATTATCTACCTAGGAGAATGTGGATTTTTTTTTTCAGGAGTGTGTAGTAAAATGGGAAAACATTTCCCAACACAAAGAAATTGATTTCTGGTGATTGAACCCAGGCACCAGGGAGAGATGGCAAGTAGTAGAGGAAGAAGGTGGGGAGAAGAGATATTTTTGGAACTGCTGGGCAACTATGCAGCTCACTTTGGGGACAGCCAAAATCTCTGAGTAAGTAGATTTCTCCTCATAAGGCTGAAAAGGCAACTTGTACTCAAAGCTCTTGCTTCTTCTCTTTTTTGATGTCCCAGTAAGAGTTTGCAGATGGAGCAACTTCCGTAAGAAATTGTGATTGCAGTTCCATTGCTTTTAAGGGGTGAGGAGGTCAAAGCTACCATGTACCATGACCTTGGCTAGGGAGTGTGTCTGATGGGGTATGCATCATTAGCAGCCAGGCTTAGGACTACTGCCACAGGAGTCAAATGCTAATGATCAACTGCTTCTTGGATATGCAGTTAAAACAATGTAGGGGAAAGAGGTTTTTCATAGTGGGAGCAAAGGACAAGCCAAGTCATTTCCCTGATGCCACGTGTCCTCCAGAGATGTGCTGTCTTACCTGTATTTTCCCTTTCACAGTGAACACATTCTTTCCCCTGCCATGCTTCTGTGAAAGGTTTCAGAATGGTGCTGGGAAAAGGAATGTCTCCATGAAGTTGCCATGCGCTTTGACCTTGAGATCTGTTTCAGGTTCTGGGAGCCTGAGACATAGTCAAGCCCACTTGTTGTCTTAGAATAAATACACTTCTCTGTGGGAAATGCCTCCCACCCTCCACCCCAGATGAGCCAGAAGAATAATTCTACCCAATGATCTACTGTATCTTCTTTAACCTTGAGGCTACTAGCTGGCCTCTGGAGTGGTTTCGTATTTCTGCTGAAATAATACAAGCCTGGGTGTTTCCTGCCAGTGAGGTAACAATCTTACAAGCCATCAAACAAATGATCCCTTATTGGGCTAGGGGTTGCACCCCCCCCCTTTTTTTTTTCATTATGGCAAGGTGTGAGGGTTAAGAAGCTATTTTACAACAAGATGCCTTGCAATGGAACCATAGAACTGATAAGGACCCATGGATCCCGGAACAATAACAACACAACAACAACAAAACATAGAATGAAACTAAACCCGCAAAACCGGGCATCTCCCATGACCCCCACACGTGGGAATGTTTGTTCTTCTTCTTTTTTTTTTAATGCATCAGAGCATTAATCCAGTCCCTTCAGTTTTTTGTTTTTTTTTTTCCCCAAACAAAAACCTTTCTGGAAAAGGGACAAAGCCATCGGACGTAGCCTCAGTGCTGGCATCACCTCTTATAAATATCTTCCAGCCACTTCTCGTCGTCCTGCTCCTCATCGTCCATGGGCTCCTCGGTTTCCAAGGGGGTGGGGATGAAGAACTGGGGCCGCAGGGGGGGCTTGCTGACATGAGACTTGAGGCCGAACTTGCGCTTAAGCAGGTGGAACTGCTGCCTCACATAGTGGTAGAACTCGTACTCATAGCGCATGCGCTGGTAGAGGATCTGCACGGCCTCGGGGGAGGGGACGGTCTTCTTCACGGTCACAGTCATGTTTCCAAGCTTCCTGTGCTCTGCAAGAGAACCCGGGCTGCGCGTGAGCGACAGTATGCACTGCATCGGCTTGGAGACCCGGGGGTGGGATGGGGGGGTGAACCCTAGATTCCTTACAGACTAGGGGTGGCTCCTAAGGAGAAAAATAGAACCTCCAAAGAATGGAACAGGGGGAATGGCTTCCAGTGACACTGGGCGAGGCCGCGCCGTATTACAGGAACTGCTACCAGCATCCGCCGAGGAAAACTAAAGCACCTCATAGATCCTGTTCATGGAATGTCAACTATGCACTCTGATCACAAAACAATCGTTAACTGAAAGTTGTACCTTCTTCCTAACGGTCAAATCGACCTACTTTTCCTTTCTTTCTTTCTTTATCCTTATATATTTTTTCTTTTTAACGCCCTTATTTATGAGAAAGGAGAAGAAACAAACAAACAAACAAACAAAAGCAAACCAGACATCACTCTAGTACAGGTACTGCCAGGGATCGAACTCAGGATCTCATGCTTGAGAGTCCAATGCTTTATCCACTGCGCCACCTCCCAGACCACTGTCTTTATATTTTTTCTTGTCTATCTTTCTTTGTCATTTTATTGGGTGGTTTACAGTACAACTGTTGGCATATGGGGACAATTTTCACCTCCCTATGATAGGTGTCTGTGAAACACTCACCCCCCCCCCAACTTAGGTCCTGTTTCACCATCACACACCAGTGTCCCAAAGCTCCTTTCCCCACTCCCAAACCCTCTCTCTGCCTGCCTTCCCCACAGATGGGTGGACCAAATAGACCACTAGCTCTGTCAAAAGCAATAATAAAAGCCAGAGCAAAAAGAACTTGGCCATATTCATGTTATTAGCAATAGCTAACTGACTTGTCAAGAGATAGTGACCATGCCAGCTACCTTTGATCCTTTGTGGTGTATTTTTATAGCAACAGCTACCACCACTGAGAACTATGGTGTACCAGGCACAAAACCAATAATAACCAATGATAGCATTTAATCTTCACAAGAAGCCAGCGAGTCACATTGTCGACTAGGGCACTGAGGTTGAGCAAGACTCTTGACTTGTTACACACCGTGTAGCTGGAAACTGGGAAACTCTAAGGAGGGTTCACATGTTTACCAAATGCTGTGCTATTTCGGCTATAGAAAAGCCAATAACTATACCATTATCCTTAACTTATTGCTCAACTAGATGCCAACAACATCATGGCAGTCAATTGCTGAGCTCAGGGCTAGTATTCAGGTTGACACAGAGAAGATCTCTGGGGAAACCAGGAAGCTGGTATCTGAGACAAAATAGCTCTTGTGTCCATAATTTAGAGGAAGAAAAGGGGCTGGTGAATCAAAATGGACTAGGCCATCTCTGGAACCAATCAGAGAGGCCATCCCCATAGAATCAGCAACTAGTACAAACATCACTACTTGGAGAGCTTCTCAGCTCTGGGAACATTTACTCGGGCAATTTATACAGTTTCAAGTTGCCATTGTGCTTTTCTAGTAGGAAAGGTGATCCAGTCAGAAACTGACTTAAGATCTACAGAATCTGGTAACAGTCAAACTTCTTGTAGTGACAAGAATCTAACTTCCACATTGCTCTCCATCAAGTCAGCTCTGGTGTTCCCTCTCAGATCCCCTCGTGTTGACTTATTTTATCCAAATTTAATAAGGCAACAGAGGTTTCATGTAATATTTACACTTGATATGATTGCAATTGGCATTTCCAATCAGTCTGTAGCCACATGTAACTTTAATACCCCGATAAAAGGGTTTGTGCTATTTGGTAGAATTAATCAGAACAGGCAAGGGAGATTAAGTCCTGTCTTTGCTAGAGAACTCTACAGATGGAGCAGATTTTCAGTGTAAGAGCCAATGTAATTGTTTTGTTTTGTTTTTACTTGTGGATATAAGATAAAGTTTTGCAAGCTTCTCATTTGATTCAACATTTGCTGAATCACAACATAGACAAAAGTGCTGTTTTGGGGGGTTGGGCGGTAGTACAGCAGGTTAAGTGCACATGGCACAAAGCACAAGGACCGGCGTAAGGATCCCGGTTCCAACCCCCGGCTCCACACCTGCAGGGGAGTCACTTCACAGGCGGTGAAGCAAGTCTGCAGGTGTCTATCTTTCTCTCCCCCTCTCTGTCTTCCCCTCCTCTCTCCATTTCACTCTGTCCTATCCAACAACGAATGACATCAACAACAACAATAATAACCACAACAAGGCTACAACAACAAGGGCAACAAAAGGGGAGGGAAGGCCTCCAGGAGCAGTGGATTCATGGTGCAGGAACTGAGCCCCAACAATAACCCTGGAGGCAAAAAAAAGTGTTGTTTTTGTGATCAGAGAAGTAGAGACTCAGATTCAACCAAAACAGGTGGTGAATCCTCAGCAACAGATCAAGTGTCCCCCATGCCGCTACCCCCCAGTCAGTCCATCCTCCTTAGTCTCCTTAACCTCCTTCCTGGGTCTCCTGTCTACACACAAGGGACAGTGACAGCTGATTCTTAGAAGTACCAACTTTTCACTAAGCTTCAGGTTTGCATTACTACCCAATTCTTGCTTCAAACATCTACTCCTTCAAACATCTTCACACTTTCATTCTACTTCTTCTCTTTTCTTCACTGTCAACCGTCCCTTCTCAACCAGCACCTTCTCAAATTTGAGCACTCAAAAGAACTCACATCTACCCCCTTTTTAGAGAAAACTCTTGTCTTTATGTAGCCCCTCCCCCCATGTTTTATCTCTTCCTCTCCTCCATCATGGCCAAGCCTCTTGAATAGCTATCTGAGAACTGCTATCACCAAACTACCAGCATACTCCAGAGTACACTCATCAGAACCTGGTCTTTGTCCTCACTCTTTCATCCCTGCTCTATTCAAACAACTCCTGCTGCCTTGTTGAGAACTCTGAGGCCATTTCTCAGTCTTTCCCTGACTTCTCAGCACAACTTTACAACACTGATGGGCACATCCACCATCTTAAAATCTCCTCTTCCTGTGGCATCTATCACTGCAATGGGGGGGGGGGGGGCTGGGTGTTCTGGTTTCTTTCTGCTTGCTGCCTTCTATTCTCTTTAGCTAGTTCTCTTTCTTTGCTCATCCTTTCTTTTTTTTTTTTTTTTTTTTCTGCCACCAGGGTTATCACTATGACTTGGTGTTTTCATGATGATGCCACCACTCCAGGTGGTCATTTTTTTTTCTTTTTCCTTGCTGAAAGGTGAGAGAGGGAGAGAGAGGCAGAGAGAAAGAGACATCTGCAGTACTGGTGTTTGTACTACAGCACAAAGATTTCCTCATCTCCCTTCCTTCCTTCCTTCCTTCCTTCCTTCCTTCCTTCCTTCCTTTTTTTTTAATTACCTTTAGTTGCTGCGGCTTGGTGCCAGTGCTATGAATCCATCACTTCTGGCTGCCTTTCCTTTTCTTTTCATCTGCTAGCACAGAGAGAAATTGAGAGGCAAGGAAGAGATAAAGAGAGGGGGGAGAAAAAGACCAGTTGTGAAGCATCCCCGCTACAGGTGAGGAGTGGGGGCTCGAACCTGGGTCTTTGCACATAGTGCTATGTTCGCTAAACCAGGTGTGCCACTGCCTGGCCCATATCTTTTCCTTTCTTTACTCATTGGGTCCTATCAGCTGACCCCTTTGCCCTTTAGTTTGTTTGTTTGTTTGTTTGGTTGGTTTTTACTGCTGTGACACTAAATGAAATCATCACAGCACTTTTTGTCTTTCTGTTTCCCACAAGTTGCCAAATTTAATACAAAGATTAAAGATAATGCCAAAAGGTTATGTCATGGTCAAAAATAGGAGTGTTTGTTTGTTTTTTAACAGGAAGGACAAGAGATTTGGATTCAGCCAGCACTGACAGTGAATAACTAACATGGGTTTGGGTTATGACTTACCTGTTACTTTAGTTAACATTCCCAGTAACCCTGGGAGCTGCCTTGGCCCTTATTTTGCATATGGAGATTAAATGATCTACCTTAGGTCACATACCTAGTAAAAAGCAACTGAGCTGGAATCTGAGCCCTGGTCCCTACTTCTGTTGAGGTCTCTAAGTACTGGAACAAACCAGAGGAGCTTTCACGAGCCTATAGAAAATTATCACCTACGTGTGCAAAGACTAAATGACAATTTGCCTTGGATCACTGGTAGGGATTTTTCAAAGTCATATTTCAAAGCCACATGGTTATGCATCTTACTGTACAATAATCTGTGCTATGGAAAAGTCATCCCATGGTGAAGTGACCCACATTTTTGCAAAACACCAGACTTCCCCCTCCAAGCAAAACAAAGCTACGTGAACCATGGACTCAGCCTCTCTCCGGATTGCCAAGATAGCAGTTCTGGAGGAAGCTGTCAGGCATTTTTTGAGAAGGCTGCTAATTCAGCCGAAAAGCAACCAGGCTTCACAAAGTTAGATGGATGATTCGCACCCTTTGGGAAGGGAAGAAGCCTTTATTAGGTAGGCATATACTTCTAGAACCATTTAGAAATGACGCCCTGCCCCCTGTGAGCATCGTTTGAAAGGAGCAGGGACTGAGAGAGGATTTCAAGGGCCTCATGTTTCTAGTGCTCACTGGTGAGTATCTCAAAAGAGATGCTGTAGAGATGCTGTCATCTGCCTGTGGAGAGAGGTGACACATGAACCCCCAAAGATTACTCTGAGAGACCCTGAAGGTGTCTCCACTGACTATGCACCCCTAAAGGAGGGTGGAGAACAATGGAGTAGCTCCCCACTTAAGGTCCAGAACCTTTTAATAACAAGTTTTCTAATACATCAAGAATTCCAGGTTACATAGGAGCTGACTCAGTAGGAAGCAGGACAAACAGTGGGACTTGTGTCAAAAGCACTGAGGTGGAGGAAACAGTATTAAAACCTCTAAATAGTCCAAATCTAAACCAAGTATCTAAGTCACCACTATATAAGAGAGTAGGGGAGTCAGGCAGTAGCACAGTGGGTTAAGTGCATGTGATGTGAAGTGCAAGGACCGGCATAAGGATCCCAGTTCGAGCCACCGGCTCCCCACCTACAGGGGAATCGTTTCACAGGAGGTGAAGAAGGTCTGCAGGTGTCTGTCTTTCTCTCCCCCTCTGTCTTCTCCTCCTCTCTCCATTTCTCTCTGTCCTATCCAACAACGACATCAATAACAACAACAATAAAAAAATAAGGGCAACAAAAGGGAAAATAAAGAAATAAATAAAATTTTAAAAAGAAAGTAACCGATTCACCACAGCCATATGCATTCTGAATACCTTTGCACAGCCACTATTGGATGTTTGAGGAGTCTGCAGATAAGTTTACTGGGAACAGAGTCCTCCAGGTGCTGGGTTAGCTGTTAAATATGCATCGAGTCTGAAATCATGAAATATCTAGTTGGAATGTGTGGTTTCAAGAGACCAATCAAAGTTCCCTCATTAAATACGGCAGGATAAGAACAAAGTCTGAGAGTGGAGTGGTAAGCTGCTTGCTGTTTGGCTGGTAGTGTGTTTTCTCTCTCTGGAAACTGGCTTAGATGTAAGACTCGGTCTACTTCAGATGGAAATCTAGGTGGCTGGTTTCTCTCAAAGTGAGGCAATATCCTTTTGGAGTTGAGCACACAGCCACTTCTTTCAGAAGCCAGCGTGCTCCAATTTGTCTCAGATCCCAAATGCCAGTTTCTTCTTTATGTGAACTGTCTGGTTGCTGGAGAAATTGGAGCTTTATACTTCTAAGAGTAGCTTTTGAAATTCTGGGTTTCATAAACCTAAACAATACATGTAAGTGCTTTGTGTCAAAATTAAAGTTTCAATTATTTCTCCTTCACGGTCCCTTTCTGTCTCCCCCTACCCCACAAATGTTTATTGAATAACTGCTCTGCACCTGGCCCAGGAGTTACGAGCAGTGAATGGGACATTCTCATGAGCATCAATGAGTAAGTACTTTTGAGAGAAGGAAAATAAAGAATAAACATTGGGTTGGGGAGTTGACTTAGTGATATTGCACAGACCTTGGGCTTATTGCCCCTGAATCATATTAAACAAACAAAAAAGAAAAGAAAAGAAAACAGCAGAAGGTAGATGATGTGAGGCCTGATGGTGGGTGGGTTGTATCTGTGAGGTACAGATATTAGCAGGTAATGACAAAGATAATATCTGAGGTGCTCATTAGAAAATTCCCAAGAAAATTCCTCTAGGGTGGGGCTCACTTTTCCTGCATGCTTCTCTCAATGCATACCAAATGAAATTACATCCACTGATCCCAACCTAATCAACGCAACAAGTACCACCTCAGCCTGCTTCACTTCAGACTGTGTCCAGAGACGTCAGGCATGGAATGTCAACCCTTCACCCTCATTACTTGGGTGAGACCTTTCCTTTCATAATATTCTCTAATTCCATTCCAGGAGGTTCACTTCCTAACAAAGTCCCAAAACCTAGATATAGACCAGGTCCCATAAGATAGAGAATATGTACACATGTCTCCATAAACTAGGGCAAAATATATACCTGAAAGCAAAAATACACAATAGTCTGTAGTGAGTCAGTATAAAGTTCATAATGAAATAGTGTCTACTTAGACTTCGATACCCTCCTCACCTACTTCCTATTACAGTTCTCTCACTCACTCCAAAGCTAACCTCATCAAAGCAAGGACTGCAAAAGCTGAATAAGGGCAAGAGACTGGCATACTTTAACAATGACTCTTTAGTCACTATCAGGCCACTCCATCAGCTGGGGCCATTGTTGGGGAGCCCTGAGATTCCCAAATAGACACAATAGGCCTAGACCTCAAATAAATCCCTCTCTCCATTGTTACTGGTCATCTTTATCAGGAACAACACAATAGATCCCTTTGTGGGCCCCCATAGGACCTTGCCCTCAACTTGGATCAACAATGATAGGAAATGTTCCATCCTCTGAAGAGAGGCTGGACAATATACTCTATGCTACACCTGAGGAAGAAAGGTCCTGATATTGGAGCAGCTTGGAAAGTTCCTACTTATGACCACAGAATGTGAGCTCAGATCTACAGGGATGCAGAGGTCACATAGGCTCCTAAGCTGAATATGGGCCCCAGATCAGATCAAATCGATGGAGTTTACAATCAACAATATTTATACACCTTTCCCATATTTGGGAGCTACTCTTCCCTGATCCAGCTTTCTGGTCCTTCTGCCAGCCATGACATCTCCCCAGACAATAATTAGGATCCACCTGCATATCAGATTTCAGGCTCAGGCAAAAACAAACAAGTAAACAAACAAAAACCACTAGTATAGCCACAGGCTCTTTGGAATATAACTAAAATATGCCTACTAGCTATCTACAAAACAGAGACCCCCCCCCCCCACTCTTCACCTGCACTATTCCAGCCTTTAGGTCCATGATTGGTCAACAATTTGTTTGGCTTTGTATGTTAACTCTCTTTTCAACCACCAGGTTCCAGATGCAAGCAGGATGCTGAACAGACTTCCCTGGACAGACAACCCCACCAATGTGTCCTGGAGCTGGGCTTCCCCAGAGCCCCACCCTAAGAGGGAAAGAGAAAGAAGGCTGGAGTATGCTGGAGAAGCAACCTGTCAACGCCCATGTTCAGCGGGGAAGCAATTACAGAAGCCAGACCTTCCACCTACTGCATTCCACAAGGACCCTGGGTCCATACTCCCAGAGGGATAAAGAATAGGGAAGCTATCAGGGGAGGGGATGGGATACAGAGTTCTGGTGGTGGGAATTGTGTGAAGTTGTACCCTTCTTATCCTATTATTTAGTCAATGTTTCCTTTTTATAAATAAAAAATTTTTAAAAAATTCTCAAGATATAAGGAAAAAGAACTTTCTTCCTTTCTTTTCTTTTTTTTAAGTTTAGTGATAACTTTTCTTTCCCTTTTTAAAAATACCTGTCTCAGATCCCAAATGCCAGTTACTTATTTATTGGGTAGAGACAGACAGAAATTGAGAGGGGAGAGTATTTATAGAGTGACAGAAACAATGAGACACCTGCAGCCTTGCTTCACCAGTCCTGAAGCTTTTGCCCTGCAGGTGGGGCCTAGGGGCTTGAACTTGGGTCTCTGATCACTGTAATAATGTGCACCTAACCAGGTGAGCCACCGCCTGGCCCTTAAAAGGGGCCTCACTTCATTTCTAGTGGGACTAAAAATTAGTCCAATCCCTGTGAAAAACAGCCTGGAGACTTCTCAGAACACTAGAAATAGACCTATCTTATGGCCTGGCGATTCCTTTCTCAGGAATATAACCGAAGGAAGCAAAGACATCTGAAGACATCTACAGTGGCAGTGCAGGTAGTTAAGTGCACATGCTGCAAAGCACAAGGGCCAGTGTAAGGATCCCGGTTCAAGCACCTGGCTCCTCACCTGTGTGTGTGTGTGTATATGGGGGCACTTCACAGGCAGTGAAGCAGGTCTGCAGATGTCCATCTTTCTCTCCCCATCTCTGTATCCCCTCTTCTTTCAATTTTTCTCTGTTCTATCCAACAACAACATCAATGACAACAACAATAATAAAGATAACAACAAGGGCAACAAAATGGGAAAAATGGCCTCCAGGAGCAGTGGATTCATAGTGCAGGCATCGAGCCCCAGCAATAACCCTAGAGGAAAAAAAAAAGAGAGAGAGAGAGATCTATGTACACCTATATTCATATGCCCAACCATAGATAAGTGGCTGAGAAAGTTATAGTTTATATGCACAATGCCATACTCAACTGTTACACCTGATAGAGTTATCTCTTATACTTAACCTTGGATGGGTCTCGAAGGAGTCGTGTTAAATGACATAAACCAAAAAGAGAAGGACAAATACTGGATGATTTCACTGGAAAACAAAGTAAAACTTAGACTGATGTCGGTTATTGCACCAAAGCAAAGGATCCTGGGAAGGGAGGACATGGAGAGGGCCCTGAGGTCCTGGTGCCTGATGGGGGAAGAATCTAAGCTGGGAGTGAGACTGTTTACAGACACCTGTCACAGAGAAGTGAGGAATGGCACCCACACACAACTGTTACCCACCCCCCCAACACTAAAGTGATTTTAGGAAAAAAAAAAAAATTCCTAAGAGACCCATTAACAAGTAACAATCTACCTCACATCTAGACTTTTTTTCAGCTTCCTCTGGTTTTGTATAGTCCAGTGATGAGCTTTACTGTTCAGCTTATGCTATTTATTTATTTAGTTACTTTTTAGTATATGTACTGCCAAAACTAATATTCATTCTTACCTTTTTTTTTTTTTGAATGATGTAACTGGTTTTCTGCCCCTGACCTTTAATTAATAAACTTGTCTGACAAAGGGAGATGGTGGTTAGTTTCAGGATATTTTTCATTTACTCTCTTTTCCCCTATTTCCTTGTAAGGACTGGCCAAAAACACCCCCCTTCATTATTTTCTTGACAGTTGCAGCTAATTCCCTCAAAGTAACCATTGGGTTTGAGCTGAAATGATCAGAAGTGAAAATGCATGAGCATCAACCTCTGACCTTTCATGTGAATAACAGAATAAAGACCGTCTCTCTATATTTTTAAAGATACAGACAAACAGGCAGCAAGGGAGGGAGGGAAGGAGGGAGAGAGAAAGAGAGGCACCACAGCCCCAAAGCTTCCTTCAGTGTGGTGGGTGCAGGGCTTGAACCTGGATTGTACACATGGCAAAACAGCATCGCTATCCAAGAGAGCTATTTCACCAGCCCTGGGATCCCTCTTTCAAGCTCGGTGGCACTGCTGTTCTGTCTGGACTGCTTCCTCAAGTCTCTCAGAACTCGTAAAGGTCCCTTTAGTGTAAATAAGAAAGAAATCACAGACCTGCCCCGTGAAGTCCTCCTTCCCACCTCTCTTCATCTGTCAAACATGCCTCATGGAAAATTGACCCAGCCTGGCCCAGGGCCCAAGAAAACAATCTGGAAACGCTGTGTAAACTCAGCTGCCGCACTGGAGGATACAGGCCTCACTTGCTGACCTCGGAGATGGTTAGCCAGACGCAAAATAGCCAAAGCTCACCAGTGCCCATGGCCTGCAGGCCATAAGGAGGCTGGGTAGGGCTTGGCACGCCCTGCGTTGATCTAAGCGATCGCACACTCCACACTGAGGAGGAGCCCTGTCGCCCCAGCGATCTGGCCTCCTTTGAACTGGGTCCAGCAGACGTGCTGCACACTAGAACTGAGGAAGAGTTTCATGCCAACCAAGAGTGGCACCAGCTTTTAACCGCTGACAAAAGACAAACCTTACCAAGAGAAGGGTATTCCTTCTGCCATTTCGGGGGCTATGTGGATCCAACAAGAGACCTTGCCTTTTCAAGAAGTTCTCTTGGGGGGAGAGGTCTTAGAGATAGCTCAGCGGTAGAGTGCAGGACTTGCCTGTTTGAGGCTAGGTTCAATCCTGGGCACTGCACATGACAGAGCTCAGCAGAGCCAGGTTTCTCTCCCTGTCATAGAAAAATAAAATGGGGGGAGTCAGGCTGTAGTGCAGCGGGTTAAGCACACATGGCGCAAAGCGGAAGGACCAGCATAAAGATCCCGGTAAAAACCGCCGTGGCTCCCCACCTGCAGGGGAGTCGCTTCACAGGCAGTGAAGCAGGTCTGCAGGTGTCTATCTTTCTCTCCCCCTCTCTGTCTTCCCCTCCTCTCTCCATTTCTCTCTGTCCTATCTAACAACGACGACAATAATAACTACAATAATAAAACAACAAGGGCAATATAAGGGAATAAATAAATAAATATTTTTAAAAATAATAAAATGGTGCACCCAGTTGAATGCACACATTTTCATGTTCATGGATCTGGGTTCAAGTACCAGGTCCCCGCCCCCCCCCCACAGGGGGAAACTTAATGAGTACTGAAGGTGTGCTGCAGGTTTCTTTCTTCCCTCTCTCTCTCCCTCTCCTTTTTTCCCCTCTGTATGTCCTTTTCCCCCTCTATGTCCTCTTCCCCTTTCCAACTTCTCTCTGTCCTATCAAATAAAATAAAGGGGGGGGGGGAAGAAAAGAAAAAGCTTCTTAAAGAAAAGAAAAACAAGATGAAATAAAAGAAAAAAAGAAAAGGGAAGAAAAGGAAGCACACTGCCCCCCACCTGCAAGGGGAAAGCTTCAGGAGCAGTAAAGCAATGCTGCAGAACTCCCTCCCTCTCTCTCTCTCTCTCTTCCTCTCTCTCTCTCTCTCTCTCTCTCACACACACACACACACACACACACACACACTTTCCCTCTTGATTTCTGTCTCTACCCAACAAATAAAATAATAAAAAAAAAGCACACTGTCTAAAACAACTGTATTTTACCAACGTCAAGTTAGCCTGCAGCCTGCAGTTTATAGCACAGATGACAGAGGATCAAAGTCACAGTCCAGGTGGCTTGGGTCTGAGTTTGAGGGAAGCACCCTTATGTACAGCAGAGTCACTCCCACAGAACACCCCGCCCCCCCACGGCCAGGCGGGCTGCTCCCTGGGCCATGTGTACACGCAGTGGGTCACAGAGAGAGTAAACTCATTTCCTGAATGGCACAGGGAGGCCACACACTTCAAACACAGGCGGCTCTCTTGCAGCTGCCTCTGCCGGAAATGAATGTGTGTCACCGGGGCCTGGCGGGGGCGATTGGTGTTTGATTTGCCTCTGGGATGATGGATGGCATGCTATGGCCAGCTTCTTGGAGGTAGAGCAATTAGTGGGGCGAGTAGAACAAAAAACACTTCATGGCTGACACGCTGGTTTTATTGGGGGGGGGGCGGCTAACGGGGAGGACTTTTCTTTTTCGCACTTTGCTAGGTGAAATTTCTTTCTTAGATCGTGAAACAGAAATCACCAAAAAATCAATTGTGCTTACTTTGGATTTCAAGATCTTTGTTTTTTGGGGGGCACTGAGGGCACTGGCCACCTCTGGGAAGAAAGTCCCTCCCTCCCAAAACAAAACAAAACAAAACAAAACACCGCAAATGCTGGTTTTACGCCACCCCACCCCCCGAAATCTCAAGGAGAAGGCACCTCAGTAGAGGGACTTCCAGAACACTTCCTAGGCAAGCCAGGGTCAGACCTTTTAGCTTCTATGTCAGCACAGGTTGTTGGAGTGTAGAGGATGGTGCTAATGAGCTACTTTCTTGGCTGGCCAGTCTTTCTCCCCTCCTTCTCTCCCTTCCCTTCCCTTCCCTTCCCTTCCCTTCCCTTCCCTTCCCTTCCCTTCCCTTCCCTTCCCTTCCCTTCCCTTCCCTTCCCTTCCCTTCCCTTCCCTTCCCTTCCCTTCCCTTCCCTTCCCTTCCCTTCCCTTCCCTTCCCTCTCTCTCCTTCCTTCCTTCCTTCCTTCCTTCCTTCCTTCCTTCCTTCCTTCCTTCCTTCCTTCCTTCCTTCCTTCTGCATTGAGCATCAAGGAAACACAAAGCATGATTCCAGGGAATTAAAGAACCACCAGGATCTGGAAACACAGGCTCCCATCTCCATCGGAAAGAACAAGCGACAAGAAGAGAAACAAATGCAGGACTGGCCCAGCAACTCCTCAGACATCAGAACATCTCTACTTGGCAGCCAGTGGGAAGGAGGGCCTCTCTCCAAGCAAAGAGTCAGTGGAGGGAGGAGAAGGAAGGCAGGCTGCCAAGGGCTGGGCATGGAAGACCGCCTCTGTGTCTCTCTGCAGGGCCAGGAGAACACCTGACTCAACAAGCTCTGAGGTGGACAAACGACACCATGTGGGGAGCCTGGCGAGCACAGAGACGGCGCTGCGGGGATCTACAGTGATGTTTGACTCTCCCCCCCTTTTTTTTTGGTCTGCACTGATTTTTCTATTTCAGACAAAGAGGGAGAAGGAGAGGGAGGCCATTCATTGCATTAGATCTTCCTTTGAGTGTGGTATTCCCATGCAGTGCCAGAGCTTAAAACTCAGCTCACAAGTGGCAAATCCACTGAGTGAGATCTCTCTCTTTTGCAGGTGTCTAACTTTCTTTAATTAGTAATTTAATACCGGTTTACAAAATTACATGTCAACAGGGGTATGATTCCATACCATTTCACCACCAGAGTTCTGAATTCCCAGTTCCACCCCGGCTGCCAGTTCTCGCCCCGCCAGATATTCGTCGGGATGCGGCATCATCTAAGTTCATTTCCCGCGTCTACGCTCTACTGGACCTGCCAATCTACACGGATATCTTCGCCCACCCTGTCCAACGCTTGACGTCTCATCACCCAATCTGGTCCCCTACTCCTACACTGAACTTCTCTGTTCCAGACTCTTGGAAACGGAGTTGGCAGTCAGCTGAGGTCAAGAACAAACACCTCATCACAGACCCCTGCAAGCGTCAACCCGGCTTTGACCTAGCACGTTATGATTGGGCCCTCCTCAATCGCTATCGAACAGGCCATGGCCTGTGCGCCGCTATGTTCCATCGCTGGGGAGCCAGAGACGACCCGAACTGCCCCTGCAGCTACAGACAGACTATGACCCACATAGTCAACGACTGCCACCTCTCCAGATTCAAAGGAGGTCTCGAAACTTTACATCAGGCTCAACCTGACGCTGTTGACTGGCTACGGACGAAGGGCAAACGCTAGTAGTAGTAGTAGTCCCTCCATTGTAAACCACTGTGGTTCTCCCAAGGTTGTAGACATGGGCCAACTATCATCTCTACAACTCTCTCTAGATGTGTACATAGTTATCCCCTTTTTCTTACAGGTTTAGTCCTCTCCCCATCATCCCCAAGCCACTCAGGATCCTGTTACTACATTCAAATATCCCTCTCCTTCTCCTCTTCTCTCTGCAGGTCCTGATGGAGTGGTGGAGTTCAGAGCCCTCCTATCACTTCTCCCTCACTGGGAGTATGGATCAAGACTTTTGGGTAGTGCAGAAGTTAGGAGTTCTGGCTTCTGTAATTGCTTCTCCACTGAAGATGGGTGTTGGCAGGTTGATCCATGCCCACAGCCAGTTTCTATCTTTCCCTAGTGGGGCAGAGTCCAAGTGAGCTATGTCTTGCACTGACTCACAGGAGAGGAAGAGGGAGAGGGAGAGGGAGAGGGAGAGGGAGAGGGAGAGGGAGAGGGAGAGGGAGAGAGGGAGAGGGAGAGGGAGAGGGAGAGGGAGAGGGAGAGGGAGAGGGAGAGGGAGAGACGGAAGGAGAGAGACAGGCAGCAGGGCACCAAATCTTTGCACAGTGATGTGTTACGTCCCTATGGTCTTCTGGGGGCTTGAATCTGGGCTACTGGCATTACAATGCTGGTGCCCTCCCAGGTGAGCTATCTCCCAGCCCCAAACCTACTTCAAAAATGATTGCTGGGGTTCAGTGCCTGTAAAACACACTGCTCCTGGCCACCTTTTTTTTTTTAAATAAGACAGAGACATTAAGAGGGAAGGGAAAGACAGGGAGGGAGGTAGGTGAAAGAGAGAGAGATTGCTCGCTGCTTGTGAAGCGCCCCCCCATAGGTGGGGAACTGAGGGCTTGAACTCAGATTCTTGCTCATGGTAATGTGTGCACACCTGTCCCACCCCAACCTACACTTTTAAAATATATATACATAAGGCTTTTAAAATTTTTTTTAAACTTTATTTCATTTGATAGGATAGAGATAAACTGAGAATGAAGAGGGATGAGGAGAGGAGAGACAGAGAGACACTTGCAGCACTGCTTCACCACTTGTGCTTGTGAAGTATTATCCTTGCAGGTGGAGCCTGGGGACTTGAACCTGGATCCTTGAACACAGCAACATGTGCACTTAACCAGGTGCACCACCACCTGCCCCGCTCCACCTACACTTAAAAAAAAATTTTATTTATTCCCTTCTGTTGCCCTTGTTTTTTATTGTTGTAGTTATTATTATTATTCTTGTCATCATTGTTGGATAGGACAGAAAGAAATGGAGAGAGATGGGGGAAAGAAAGATAGACACCTGCAGACCTGCTTCACTGCCTGTGAAGTGACTCCCCTGCAGGTGAGGAGCTAGGGGCTTGAACCAGGATCTTTACTCCAGTCCTTGTGCTTTGCACCACCTGCGCTTAACCCGCTGCGCTACAGCCTGACTCCCACCACGTACACTTTTGAATGGTCAACCCCCTCACTCCAGCTGATTCTGATGCAGGAGCTGTCCAAGGAGGCCCAGCTGCTAAAAGCTCCAAATGACACACGCCAGAGCCCACCCCTTCCTGTTCGGTCGCTCGAGACTAGTCACCCACTGCCACCTCCTCATTGGCTCTTCAGTCTCGCTGCTTTTAGCTTCCCACTTACGCAGCTTCCCCGATTCACTGGACAGAGGGAAGTTTGTCCCTGTTTCTTCCCCTGGCCGACTTCACCGTCATGGTGCAAACCATCAAAAATGCTGATCTTTGGGAGTTGGGCGGTAGCGCATTGAGTTAAGCTCATGTGGCGCAAAGCCCAAGGACCGGCATTTAAGGATACCAGTTTGAGTCCCCAGCTCCCCACCTGCAGGGGAGTCGCTTCACAGGTGGTGAAGCAGGTCTGCAGGTGTCTTTCCCTCCCTGTCTTCCCCTCTTCTCTCCATTCCTCTGTCCTATCCAACAACAACAACAACAATGAAACAACAAGGGCAACAAAAGGGAATGGATAAATATGAAAAAATGCTGATCTTTTTCTTTGAAAGATTGAATGACCTAAAATTCATGGACATTTCTTTTCTTTCTCTCTCTCTCTCTTTTTTCTTCCTTCCTTCCTTCCTTCCTTCCTTCCTTCCTTCCTTCCTTCCTTCCTTCCTTCCTTCCTTTTTTGCCTCCAGGGTTATCACTGGGGCTCAGTGCCTGCACTACAAATCCACTGCTCCTGGAGGCTATTTTCTTCCCTTGTTTATCGACATTGTTATTATTATTGTTGTTATTGCTGTCGTTGTTGTTGGGTAGGACAGAGAGAAATCAAGAGAGGAAGACAGAGAGGGGGAGAGACAGATAGACACCTGAAGACCTGCTCCACCACCCGTGACGAGACCACCCCTGCAGATGGGGAGCCAGGGGCTCGAAATGGAATTCTTGCGCCATCCCTTGCGCTTCCTGCCATGTGCGCTTAACCCCTGTGCTACTACCGTCCAGCCCCTCACCCCACACTTTCCTTATCTTAGCATTTTGCTATCTAAATACTAGCATGGGGGTCTCTATGAGATAGCTTGCCCAGAGGAGTGAGTCTTTTTTTCTTTTTTAGGTGAATTAATTTATTGGTTAGAGACAGAGAGATATCAAGAGGGGAGGGGGCTGAAAGGAAGAGAGACACCTGTAGTACTGCTTCACTACTTGTGGAGTCTCCTCTGTAGATGGGGACAGGGAACTGAACAGGGTCCTTGTGCATGGTAAGGTGTGCTGCTGCCCCACCTATGGGAGTGGGAGTCTTCCCATACACAAAGCCATGGGTTTGAACCCCAGAACCTCATGGGACCTCCATAGACAGCATGGTGGGGTCTCCTAGGATGGTGAAGGGAGAGGCTGTGGTGTCTCTATCTCTCTTGCTTTCTCTCTCTTCTTCTCTCTAAAATAGTAAAAAATAAAATCAGCCTGGGGAGGTTTCTCAGGTGTGGTATCAGGTGTATCTGCAAGACCCTGGGCTCATTTTCCAGTGAAATAAATGAATGAATGAATGAATGAATAAATAAATAATACTGCCATGGGAAAAATGAATGAATGAATAAATAAATAAATAATACTGCCATGGGAAAAGGGCAATAAAAGGACTTATTGCATAAATTGGATCAAATGTTTACATTTGAAAACAACTATTTCTGAGATGAGTGTGGCCTAGCTGTGACCACGGACTGTGAGCTCAGACTGACAGGGACACAGAGGCTACACAGGCTCTTGTGCTAAATATGAATAGACATGGGCCCCTGGGTCAGATCGATGGGGCTAACAGTTAACAGTATTTATATACTTTGCTCATGTTCAGGAGCTACTCTCTACCCTAATCCAGCTTTCTAACCCTATTCTCAAATCTGACACCATCTTTCCAGACAATATTTTTAGTCCACCTACATGTTAGTTATCAGGCTCAGACAAAAATTACTAAAGTCATGGGCCCCTAGGAACATACCTAAAAATGTCCTAGTTTCTTGCCACATGAAGACCTCTAATTTCATCTGCTCTATTCCTACCATTGGGTTCTTGCTTTATATCTACTGCCTTTTGGTCACCAAGTTGCAGACACTACTGTGATGCCATCCAGACTTCCCTGGGCAGATGACCTGGAAGTCTCACCTCTACAGAGCCCTACCCCACTAGAGAAAGGTAGGACCCACCTACCAACATCTATGTCCAGCAGAGAAGCAATCACTGAATCCAGAGCTGCCTTCTACACTTCATAAGGGATTTTGGTTCATACTCCCAGAGGAATAAAGAACAAGGAACCTTTCAATGGAGGGGGATGGGATACAGAACTCTGGTGGTGGGAACTGTATGGAATCGTACCCTCTGCTATCTTATAATCTTTGGAATCACTATTAAATCACTAATAAAATGTTTTTTTAAAAAAAAAAAAAAGAAAATAACTACTTCTGAAAAAAAGGCTTATTGAAAGATTTACTACAGTATTATTGACAATTGTATGCACTTTTCTGGAAATGCATTTTTTATTTGAAGTCATGAGGGAGACTGCTTGTCCCTCTCCCCCCCTTTATTCCTTTATTTGCAATCGCATTTCAGAGGCCTTGATCAGTGGCTGATGAAGACAGTGTGCTTCCTGATGACTTAGATTCACATGAGACTTGCAGTGCTATGTAAATTCTCTTGGTATCTAACATTCTCACAAGATCTGCTTTTGCTTTGTATCTCAGAGCCTTTTTTTTTTTTTTTTTTAACCACCAGGGCTCAGTGCCTGCACTACAAATCTACTGCTCTTGGAGGCTATTTTTTCCATTTGTTGTTGTTATTGTACTGTTGTTATTACTGTTTCTGTTGTTGGATAGGACACAGAGAAATGGAGAGAGGAGGGGAAGACACAGAGGGGAGAGAAAGACAGACACCTGCAGACCTGCTTCACTGCTTATGAAATGAACTCCCCACAGGTGGGGAACTGGGGACTCGAACCAGGGTCCTGGCGCGGATCCTTGCACTTACCCGGTACGCTTACCTCCCGACCCTTATGCCAGAGCCTTTTTTTTTATTGCTCATAAGCTGTATGGTGGAGGCAGAGCTAGGCTACTTGTTTGTGTGTATGTACACACACACACACACACACACACACACACACACCTTAGACAGGGGAAGGGCTCTTTCCTGGAACCACACTGCACTGTTTAGATCTAACTTTGATGAGGTTGAAGCCAACTGCTAACACCCAGTCATTCTGGACTCTACATTGGTGGGGATATGCCTATGACCTAGATCTTTGTCTCACTTTTTAAAGCTGCTCTATTGCTTTTTTTTTTCCTGTAAAATCTCACAAAGCTACCCACTAAGTTATATATATGAGGCTAAAATTAAGCCCTTGTGATTTTATAAGCTTTTAGCCTTAAATACTAATTCTTCAATAACAAAGTAACATGCAACTTAAAATTCACTTTTATTTTGGTCTGATGCCTCTGGATGAGTGAATGGATACGCTTATTTTTGCCACCTTTGAGGTTTCACTGCTCCAAGCTAACTTTTTCAGATAGAGACTGAGGGAACGAGGGAGAGACACCACAGCACTGAAGCTTCTCCCAGTGCATGAGGGTCAGTCAGGACTTGAACCTGGGTCGTGTGCATGGCAAAGCAGGCATGGTGCCATCTGGCTGGCCTGATATGCAGGAATTTAGACACCCCAGAGACATACATACGGACGCACATGTGTACACATGTGTATATACACAGAGAGTAAAATTCTGGGTGATAAAATTAAGAAACAACTTTAAATCAAGCCCCATCCACTACTTCAGCAATGCATTCCTGTATTCCAGTCTCCTCTCCTCTTCCCCTTCCTATCCCCCTTTCCCTTCCCTTCCCTTCATTCCCCTACCCCTACTCCTTCCTTTCCCCTTCCTTCCTTCCTTCCTTCCTTCCTTCCTTCCTTCCTTCCTTCCTTCCTTCCTTCCTTCCTTCCTATCTCATAGGACAGAAATTAACAGAGAGGTAGAGACACCTGCATTACTCACTTCACCTCTTGTGAAACTTCCTTCCTGCAAGTGGGGAGTGGGGGCTCAAACTAAGGTCTTTGTACATGATAACATGTACACTTAACCAGGTGTGTCACTGCCCAGCCCACCTCCACCCCCAATTTCTTCAATTCTGGCTGATTTGCTTTCTTTAGTCAGAGGTCCCGAAATTTGTGTAATGCAATTTTCTAAAACGTTAGGACATGTTCTTTCAATTTTATATTAGATCCATGTAACTATAACCTATATTAAGGACAAACAAAAAAAACCACAGCGCTTTTTGAAGATCTTGTGTCTCCTCTCTGAATAGAAAGTACTGCAGCACCATACTGGATATGCGGGAATGGCTGCTTGTAAAGCATTTAGTGTAGGGGTCCAGGAGGTGGCGCAGCTAGTTAAGTGCACCCACTATAGTGCCCAAGGATATGGGTTCAAGCCCTCAGTCCCCACCTACATGGGGAAAGCTTCATGAATGGTGAAGCAGTGCTGCAGGTGTCTCTCTGTCTCTCTCCCTAATAACTCCCTCTTCCTCTCAATTTCTGTCTCCAGACAATAATAAATACATAAAAACATTTAGTGTATGGAAATTCTTAGTAAATTGTGTCATTATGACTATAATGGCACTTAATAGTTTTCCATTCTTAAGGTCTCTGAGATAGGTGCCATATAGAGCTACCACAGAAGCTAGTGTTCTTTTTTTTTTTGGTTGTTGTTTATTTTCTTCCCATCCCCCACCCCTAGTATATTTTACATACACTGACCTTAGCAGAGCGTAGCCTATCTTGTTGCTGTTTTAACATTCTATTTGCCACAATGATCAGCCTGGATGAACAACAGGGAGGTTCAAGAGCAAACTATCTGGACGTTTCTCCGGAATGTTAAACCTGCCAAATTTATGATTAATTCTTGAAGGGCTTTGAGTGAAGTCACCGTTCATGGAGGCCAGGCATGTAGATAACTGAGCTATTTAACCTCTCATCCAGGCACTAAGATGTCAGGTTAGTTGAGAGGAGCTACTCAAAATAACCATTCTCAAGTCAGCAAAGTGTGAGGTGAAGTTCCAAGGCTGAGTCTGTGATATTGCTTTACAGTTATGCTCACTTCATCTGGACAACACATAGCATGTTGCTTGGATCTGATTTTAGGAGCATTCAAATTAATAGCCCTGTTCCTTTCCCTGTTAGATTTCTTATTATCCCCTAATTTTATTTATTTTCACATTTCTGTATTATCTTCATTTATTGGATAGAGACAGACAGAAATTGAGGGGGTAGGGGGAGATTGAGAGGGAAAGAGACAGAGAGACATCTGCAGACCTGCTATGCCACTTGCAAAGCTTTCCCCCTGCAGGTGGGGACTGGGGGCTTGAACCCGGGTCCTTGAGCATTTTAACATATGAATTCAAACAGGAGCACCACCACCCAGCCCCTCCTAATCTTATTTTATGTATTTGTTGGATAGAAACAGAGAGAAACTGAGGTGGAAAGGGGGAACTAGAGAGGGAGAGACAGACATCTGCAGCACTGCTTAGATACTCATGAAGCTTCCCCCCTGCACTTGGCTACCAGAGACTTGATCTTGGGTCCTTGTGCTCAGTAAGGTGTGTGCTCTACTGGGTGTGCCATCGCCAGGCCCACAGATGTTAGATTGCTAACTGCTTGCTCTACAGGATGGGATGTTGATCTAAAAGCTTTAAACTGCTTTTGCTTTCAACACAACTCTAAGCAAGAATAATAATGAGATTGTCAGTCATTATGCCAGGTCCCCTGCATTGCTTGACACTGTGGTCTATTTACATAATCACTGTTTTGCCTGAGACCCACCCTGCCTGCAGGGTGTTGGTTTAATCCCTACTGGTTAGAACCTTCGCAACAGCTGCTGTGGAAGCTTGCTACCTTCCCACTCTTTACTTCTCTCCACCCCCTCTCCTAGCCATTTCCTTTTCCAACCTGCCAATTCAGTTTCAAAAGATATAAAGGCGTTTTCTCTGATCAATAAAGGCATTGTATTGCATTCCCGCTCAGCTACGAGTTCCAGAGTCTCTCCAGCGACACTAGCCCGGCAGAGATGACACTGCAACCTGTCCCCTTGTATGGGATACTCCTTTTTTTTTTTTAAACTTAATGGAACTTGGAAACTGATAACCTGATGCAAGCAAATGCCAAGAACATTCATGGAGAAAATGACTGGGTGCCAGGACTACTGCATTCAAAAACAGTGTACATGTCTGACAGGAACATCCAAGTCCCATAAAACAATGATATTTTTGTTTTGATATGTATTCATTCATTTTTCTGATCGAGAAATATACCAGAGCACAGTGCAGCTCAGGGGGCATATGGTGATACCAAGGTTTGAACCTGGGTCCTCTAGTGACTCAACAAATCCTATGTTCTACTACACTGAATGACCTCTCTGGCCTGAAGTACTCTAAAAATGCTACGGGTATATTGAAATCTACAAACACAATCTGGGAAAGACACAGATTTCTTTCATAATGTCTTTTTGAAATGCTTGGCTGTGGCATGAACTTGTGGTTTGCAACTGCAAGTTGCCTACAAAATATCAGAGGTATATAGAAGCAGCAAGATCCTAAGAGAAGATACATATATATATATATATATATATATATATATATATATATATATATATATATATATATATTTGGTAGCACCTTTATTTTACATTTAGTTATCCCATGCTATTTTTTGTTGTTGTTGTTCACTTTCTTTTCTTTTTCTTTCCTTTTTGTCATTGCTGTGGCTTCACTGCTCTGAGCTGACTTTTTCAGATAGAAAAAGAGAGGCACTTGGGTGGAAGCAACCCAGATGTCCAATGACAGATGAGTAGCTAAAAAACTGTGATCTATATGCACAATGAAATACTACTCGGCTTTTAAAAAATACTATTCAGCTTTGCGTCATCTTGTGTGACACTGGAAAACATCATGTCAAATGAAATAAACCAAAAAAGAGAAGGAAGAATCCTGAATTACCTCACTTATAAATGGGACCTAATAATCAGGAACAGAGAAGAAGGCAAAGGGAAACACGAATTGGCCATCAAAGCAAGGGACTCTGGGAAAAGGGGATAGGGAAGGGTGGAAGACAACTGTGGGGGCCAGGTGCATGATGAAATTATATTTATGTGGCAATGACTGCACTGTTAAGCCTTAACTCCCCTAGTAAAAAAGTTAAATAGAGAGAGAGAGAGACAAAGAAATGGAGAGGGAAAGTGAAAGACACCACAGCAACCAGGAACTCCTGTGTTACAGCTGGGGTTCGGGCTTGAATCTGAGCAGCATGCTTGGCAAAGGAGGTGCACTATTCAGGTGAGCTGTTCTGTTGCCCTGCCCCTCTTTTAAGGGAAAAAAACCCTTTATTTATCATTGGTTTATAGTATCATTAGTGAAGTTGCAAACATGCAATGTATGCATAACACTCAACACTCCTGCAGTCAAAATTCCAGCACCATCATACTAGAGACCCTCAATCCCCACTACCTCACAGTTCCCCTCTGTAAGAGAAGATACTGAAATGCTTATTTGATTTTGGGGCAGAAATTGCACTTAGAAAGGAAAGTAAGGAAGGACTTTTTTGCTTTTCAGTTGGGTGGGTTAGAAATTCAACCTCTACAACAATGGTAACAAAAGGGAAACATAAATAAATAAAAATCAAAAACAAAAGAGAAAAAGAAATTCAACCTCTTACTACACAACTTTTAAGAACAATGAACCCATCTTCTCTCACCCATCTTGGGTGGAGCTAGAAGGAATTATGTTAAGTGAGCTAAGTCAGACAAAGAGGAGTATGGGGTGATCCCAATCTTAAACAGAAGTTGAGAATCTGACTGAGTTTGGAGTACGGCACCAAAGTAAAAATCTCTGGGTGGAGGGTGAGGGCAGATGTTCAGCTTCACTGGGGTGTGAGGGGGTGGGGGTGGGACGACACAGGCCTTTGGTAATAGGAATGGTGTTAATATACACTCTTATTAACTTATAGTCTCAAAAATAATTAGTTAATAAATGAGTAAAAAAAAAGAAATTCAACTTTTCTTTTTGAAAAAAAATTTACTTACTTTAATGAGAGAGAGAGAGAATGAGAATGAATCTCCAGACCACTGCTTAGCTCTGGCTTATGGTACTGCAGGAGGATTGAACCTGGGACTTGAGAGCTTTAGGCATGAAATGCTCTCGCATAACCATTATGTTGTCTCCCCAGCCCTTAACCTCTTTCTGATGATGAAAATAAAATTATGCTCTCTTACTTTTTGACATAGGAAGGGAAAAAATGGGAGAGCTATGATGAGTGTCGAATGTTACATCCACTGTTGGCTGTACACAAAGGTGGTTGGGGGTGATGTATCTGAGCTGAATTTTCACTGCTCAAGGCTGTGAGGAGCTGTGGGAACTTGCCTTGTGGCACGAGGGGGAACTCAGAGCATCAGGAAACTGCTTAAGAGGCACACAGTTGAAACTGTACTCGGACAACAACCTCCCTCTTAAAGAAGATTCAGAGAAAGTTGGAACTCAAAGAAACAACCTATCAGTGCTGGAGAGGGCATACTGTGCATTCAACGCATGTGGCGAAAAGCTCAAAGACCAGCATGAGGATCCCGGTTCGAGTCCCCGGTTCGAGCCTCCAGCTCCCTACCTGCAGGGGAGTCGCTTCACAAGCGGTGAAAGAGGTCTGCAGGTGTCTATCCTTCTCTCCCCCTCTCTGTCTTCTCCTCCTCTCTCCATTTCTCTCTGTCCTATCCAACAATGACAACATCAATAACAACAATAATAACTACAACAGCAATAAAAAAAAACAAGGGCAACAAAAAGGGAAAATAAATAAAATATAAAAAATGAAAAATAATTCTACAAAAAATTTTAAATGAAAAAAATGTATTTGAAGAAGAAAAATAGACAAAAGGAAAAGCTGTAACCTAATACATTTAAGTTTTATTGGGACATGCACCTGAATAAGTGAATTGGCCTCAAGCAGACACCATCCTTAACAAACCTCATCTTCATATAGATGTTTAGTTATGCCACAAGCCTCTTCTTCAAGCCATGCACTAAAGAAACACTTTCTATTTATTTTTATTTTTTTGATGCTATATATATTTATTTTTTAATTCAAAGTGAATAGATAGTAATACACCATAAATTCTTATTTTGACACTCACCAAAATAGTCACCTGGAAAACCTGCATTTTGTGATAAGTACAGAAGGCTTGGTCACATTTAAATCATTGAGAACTAGAGAGAAATACTATCGCAAACTATAACAGACATTACATCCATAAAATTTTCCCAGTCCTTACTGTCGTATTGCACATTGCAATTGCTACATGGCAAACTAGTATAGCATAGAACTAAAAGCAAATACACACAAAACAAAGAAAGAAAGCCACAAGTCTAAAATTGTTAAACAGTTAACAGTTCAAACTTAGTAGTCAAATCTATATCATTGGGTTCATTAAAATAAATCTTCCTACACCTTGCAGTATATGATTTAACTTGTACTTAACACAAACCAAGTTTAAAATCAGTAGTAGAGGCTTTAAAAATAAAATAAAAGGTTTGTTACTACAACAACATATTTAGATAAGTACCCTGACAGAAAAGTATCAGGATATTTGATAAAAAAATAATTAGCAAATTAAAATAGTTATGCAAATATGCAACTTGAAAGTCATGCAGCATTTTATTTAAGAAATCACTAAAATTAAAGAAAAATAGTTGAAAATGTTTTAAAGCGGTAAATCCAGATACTTTTGTCAATGTGCTAAATTTAGACCTTCAAAGAATTTTTGCAATTTTAATTTTTTTCGAATACATAAAAAGACCATAATTTGAATCAGTTAAGATCGGTGTACTTAACTGGGATACCCTTTTATCAAACACTACTATTATGAAAACACTAAAGTTTTACCATTTCCTGTCAATTTAACAAGGCCACATCAGTCTAGTCCTATAGAAAATATGACACTTGAAGGCAGTAAACATGGCCCCAAACAAAAAGAAGCCTGTGCCAGTTTTGTACCTGCGGTACAACCATCATCATCAATCCTTTGCACTAGGAAGAAACACTTTTTAAAAGTCTTTTTCTTTCTTTTTTCTTGTTTTAATTTTCTTGCACTCTAGCAAAACCATACCTAGACTAGCTGCTCGAGTTATGAGTCTCCAGTAACCTTAACTAATAGTTTTCACACACGGTTTACTTGTTTGAAGCCCAGGTAACTTGTTGGCTAGAATGTCCGTAATCTTTGCAGCTCTGAGTGCCAGGGACAGTGAGTTCCCCCACTGACACACCTTTTGAGTATCTGTAGGGATTCTGGATTCTCAGGCAGAGACATTAAGGAGTCTTTGTATTAGTTTTAAAACACACCTCAATCTCTGTCGTTTCTCTCTGGTTTCAAGAAGCAAAAAACTGCTGATAAGTTAGGATCCACTGAATCAAGTCAAGGCACAAAGCTTGGGGGCTTTTAGGCAAGATTGGTTAACTCCTGTCCTCGCTGGTTTCATGTTTCTGTGTCACTCTAATCCTGTGCTTAATGTCCAATTTCCTCTCCACCTTTACACACGGAGTCTAATCTAAATCCCACTTAAGAAAACAGAGTTTCTTAAAAAAAAGAAAAAATAGACTTTAAAAGTTTTTAAAAATCATGTCCTCTATTTATTTATTTATTTTAAAGAGCGTTAATATTGAAAGCAGGTCACCGGTGCCCCTCCCTGTAGCTGGAACCATGAGAGGTTAGAGATCACATGCTGGCCTTCACAGTGGACAGCTGACCTCAGGCGCACTGGGGGGGGGGGACAGATAAAGCCCCAAGACCCCGAGGGGTCCACAATGCCCACCTCCCCCACACACACCTTGATGGCAGGTACCACCTCATGGATATATTTCTCTCCCAGGACACAGCCGGGGCGCGCTGGTGGGAGGTGGCTGGAGTCAGTCCTCTCCCTGTCAATGACAGGGCAGCTGCCCCTTCCCTGTCTGTCTCTGTATGTCTGTCCCTTTTTGTCCCTTCATGGGCTTGGCCATCAGCTGCACACAATATGCAGTGAAGGCTCTGGAGCCACCCCACCCACTGAGCCCAGGGACCACTGTCCACAAGTCCTTCAAGGCCCCTACTCTAGAACCACGGTGCCGGGCTCACCACCTCCAGGGCCACCTTGATCTTCTCTGCCTTCTTCTTGGGCACATCTCCTGGGGCAGGGACTCCATCAGTTTCTTTGTCTGGACCAGGCTGATGCCCTGGATGTAGCTATAATCCTCCTTGATCAGCTTCACTTTGTCCACGGGCTTGGCCTTGGTCCGGCGGACTCTGAGGATCTTAGTGAAATGCGTGCGCTCTTTCTGTTTGGGGACATCCTCTCCTGTCTCCTGCATTGCTGCAGTAGGGAAGACACTTCGCATAAGCCCCATGTCCTGGATCTTCAGTGTTCTCTTCAAGAGTTCGCTGAGGTCTGAGATCTCCGGGAGTGTGAGGCTGGCGATGTCCTGCACGAGCTGCTGGATCTTGGTGGGGTAGGGCGTGTGTGGGGGCACTCCTTGGGGGCGTTATCCAGGGGTGCACTGGCCAGGGCCTCCCCTTTCGCTGGCTGCTGCATCTCATCAGCTGCACAGCACAGACACATGGCTCCTGCTGCCAGAAGTGGAGGAGTGTGAAGCCTCAAAGCCTGAGTGGTACTGAATGTATCACAGAATATTTTTTCTTTTTTTAAAAAATATTTATTTCCTTTCTGTTGCCCTTGTTTTATTGTTGTAGTTATTATTATTATAGTTACTGATGTCGTTGGATAGGACGAGAGAAATGGAGAGAAGAGGGGAAGACAGGGAGGGGGAGAGAAAGACACCTGCAGACCTGCTTCACTGCTTGTGAAGTAACCCCCCCCCCCCCCCCCCGCAGGTGGGGAGCCGGGGGCTCGAACTGGGGTCCTTAATGCGAGTCCTTGCGCTTTGCGCCACCTGCGCTTAACCTGCTATGCTACCACCACACTCCCAGAAATTTTCTTTTCTATCTGAACAGCTAGAACAATGACAGTATGTTAAAATTTTTCTTAAAGAACAGGTCATTAATTACCTCTGTTTTCTAAGGTAAATCATGTATTCTCAAGAGTTTTTTGTTTGTTGTAAGTTCCCAGCAGATATTTGCAGCAACTAGATTGGAAAGGTTTTCCATTGTTGCTTTTCCTATTTTAGAAAAATAAGCAGGTTTCTTTGTGTCGGACTGAGCTTCACTGATGGGAGACAGATGACCAGGGACTCATGGCTGAGCTGTACGCAGTATCTCTTTATTCATGCAGAACACAGCACAATCTAAGCCAAGCTAAACTAAACTAAAAACTAAACTAAAAACACAATCCTATATATACTCGCCAAGTAGGGCAGAAACAAGATGTGACACAGAGAGGGTGGAGCAAAAAGTGACTGGTGCAAATCAGGGTGTACTATGAGAGGGGGCGGAGCAAAAAGACATCATGAACCAATGGGGATTAAACCAATGCTCTGCAGGCATGCTGGTGCTTAGTTATGTAAATAGAATAGTGTTAAGCAGGGGGGATTAAACCAAATGAAACAGAAGGGGTTTTTAGAAGCATACCAACATTTTTGGATTATTTACATTCTTAAATTTCACTCCCTGATGCATGAGAATCCTTCTGAAAGCCATAGTTGTTGCTGTGACTGAGACAAATGGCTATACATACTATTAACCAGACTGTGTTTTTACTAAGGTGGTGAATTTTAGTAATTTCCACTATTGACATCTTTCTCCCAGAAAATAAAAAGTAATACATGTAGAATGCCAGTAACTATCATCTCAACAGAACTGTTCAGTTCTCCAGAAACAAGAAGTTCTTAAGAAATTAGTAGAATAATATTTCCTAGAATCCTAGCTTCTATCAACTACCCCATCTTTCTCAGATTTTCAGGTTTTCAATTCTTCTTTCTATGTGGAGAGGCAGAAGACTGATTCAAAAGAAAGCATACTGAAAACCCAGCTGAGGGGCTGAGTTGTGTCACACCTGTTTGAAAACACGTGTTACAGTACTCAAGGATCCAGGTTCAAGCCCCCAGCACCCACCTGCAGAGGGGAAGTTTTGCAAGCAGTGAAGCAGTGATATAAGGTGTTTCTCTGTCTCTTTCCCTCTCTATCTCCCCCTTACCTCTAAATATCTCTCTGTCTTTATCCAATAAGTAAAATAAATAAGTATCAGGAAGGAAGGAAGGAAGGAAGGAAGGAAGGAAGGAAGGAAGGAAGGAAAAAAGGAAGGAAATACTCAGACCTGAGCTTGAGTATTAAGTTCTGTTAATCTTACTTATCTAGGAGAGTTTAAAGCCTTCTCTAAATTGGTCATTCCCTTCTCTGTAAGATACTCATAGTAATGTTATTTACTGGATAGGATCAGTAGTAGGATTCAATGAAATAATAAAGGTTAAAGGTCTTAAAAAGTGCCGGGGAATCAGTAAATTCTTGAAATCTGGTAGTTAAGATGCAATTACTATGATTTGAATGACAATGAGGAGGAAGGAGGATTATCTTTTTTGAAATGTCTCTCAAGGATCTGCACAAGGTTCTGGGTTTTTGGCCCCTGGCTCCCCATCTGCGGGTGGGGGTGGGGGGCATGCTTCACAAGCAGGTCTGCAGGTGTCTAGCTTTCTCTCTCCCTCTCTATCTCCCTGTTCCCTCTCAATTTCTCTCTGTCCTATGAAATAAAATGAGGGGGAAATGGCTGCTGGGAGCTGCGGCTTGGTAGTGCCAGCATCTTCGAGCCCCAGTGATAACCCTGGAGGCAAAAAAAAAAAAAGACAAAAGAAAAACTAATTTTCCAAAGATTTATTTTCTATGAGCGAGCAAGGGGAAGAGAGAGAGAGAGGGAAAGAGAGTGAGAGAGAAAGAGAGAGAGAGAAAGAAAGAGAGGGAAAGAGAGAGGGAGAGAGGAAGAGAGAGGGAGAGAGAGAGGGAGAGAGAGAGAGAGGGAGAGAGAGTGAGAGAGAGAGGAAGAGAGGAAGAGAGAGAGAGGAAGAAAGAGAGAGGGAGACAGAGAGAGAGGGAGAGAGAGTGAGAGAGAGAGGAAGAGAGAGAGAGAGGAAGAAAGAGAGAGGGAGACAGAGAGAGAGGGAGGGTGAGAGAGGGGGAGAGAGAGAGGGGGAGGGAGAGAGAGAGAGAGAGATGAAAGCACTGTTCTCCTTGATCAGATAGTAGTGCCAGGTATTGAACCTGGGGCCTCTGGGGGACCTCAGGCACGTAAGTCTGTGCTCCAAGTTTTAGATAGCTCCCTAGCCCAGGAATATCTCTTTTCCAATTTATCTTGCATTTTTCCTGGGTTGGGTAAACAATAGACTTTCAATATAACTATGGCACATGAAACACTTGGAACAGAGTAAAGTAGGGTGGTGCACCTGGTTCAGTGCATACGTTACAGTGCTCAAGGACTCTGGTTCAAGCCCCTGGTCCCCACAAGCAAGGGGAAAGCTTCACGAGTGGTGAAGCAGAGCTGCAGATGTTTGTCTGTTTTCCCTCTCTATCTCTTTCTCCCCTCTCAATTTCTCTCTGTCTCTATCCAATAATAAATAAAAATTAAAAATAGTAAAGTTTTGTTAAGATGTCTTGTGTTCATGGTAATTCGATACTTTAGGGTATAGAAAGTGCAAAGGGAAGACTGAAGTTAGTGGCAAATCAGATTTAATCTCTTTTTTCCTTGTTATTTATTTTCCTTTTTCTTTTATTTCTTTAAAGATTTTTAATATTTATTTATTTATTCCCTTTTGTTGCCCTTGATTTATTGTTGTAGTTATTATTGTTGTTGTTACTGGATAGAACAGAGAGAAATGGAGAGAGGAGGAGAAGACAGAGGGGGAGAGAAAGATAGACACCTGCAGATCAGCTTCACCACTTGTGAAGTGACTCCCCTGCAGGTGGGGAGCCGGGGACTCTAACTGGGATCCTAAGTACGCCAGTCCTTGTGCTTTGTTCCGCCTGTGCTTAACCCGCTGCGCTACTGCCCAACTCCCTTCTTTTTCTTTTTTGAGGGAGATAGAAATAGATAGATGGAGAGACACCTGTAGCACTGCTCTGTCACTAATGAAGCTTCCTTCTTGCAGGTAGGAAATGAGTGCTTGAACCTGGGTCCTGGCATGATGACATGTGTTCTCTAATGGGCATAATACCACCCAGCCCCTAGATTTGCTTTCTTATGATGTGATATACCATTTATAAATAACAAAATACAAAGATGACCAATTTAAGATTATGGGCGAAAAGACCTAACAATATTCATGAATTGGTTGATAGGGAAAATTAGGTCCATACCCTTTTTGATGTTGGGCTTCTCACTTTTCCAGAATATTCACCACTACTTAGCGGAAGCCCTCAAAAGGTGTAGTGACCCTGCTTGACTTCCTATGCCTTTTCTGAACTTTGTGGTGGTAGTGGTGGTGGTGGGTGCGTTGATCACAAGGTAGCTGAAAATGATTTTGAAATTTCTCTATTCCTGAATGAATGTAGATGTTTCTCCACATGACACAGCTGTGCAACTGAGATGTCACTTACAGCTACCTGAGAAGGTTCCTGGCTCTTGAGAGAGGTCTGTAAGCCATCATGGACTTTGGGGTTTATGCAGGACTGTGACCCTCACTCTTTCCACCACATTGACTCACTACTGCCATTTTTTTTTCTCTGCACTTCTTTCCCAACTCAAGTCACCTAGTATTCCCAGATCTTGTGTCCTCTGTCCAGTTTTGCTAAACCATCTGTCTTCCTGTGGCTCTGGCTTCTTCTTTTTAATACACCACAGGGTAATGGGCACCCCCCCTCCCCAGGCCATTTTTCCCATTCTCTATGGAGAGAGGGAGGATCAGCAACTCAAGTACCCCACCTTTCACGGAGCCCCACCCTCTGCAGCCATCTGCGGTGCTGGAGACTGGATTTACGGGCTCACTCCTAGGAGTTGTATGTGTTCTACCTTCTGGGCTCTCTTCTGGCCCTGGCGGTGGCTTTTTGGCTTGTCTTCACATACGGGCTTTTATCAACACTCTACACAAAGAGAATTATTAGTCCATGGGCTACACAACTGTCCAAGTCAAATGGGCGAGAAGGCACAGCCAGTCACCTCCACACTCCATTTCCCCACAGTTCTGCCTCGGCACATTTTTGTACCATTATTCACTATTTTCATATCAACTCAGAATCAACTGACATCGGCCAGGAACAGGATGGCAGGGGAGGGATGGTTACATCCAGGACCTATCCATAGGCTTTCATTTTTGCCATTTAATTTTAAAGGAGTCTTGGAAACATGTTACGCTGAAAAATATCAACAAAGCCTACAACTTCACTCCTGAGTGTTGCTGGTGTTTACTTCTCACAAAGGCTCCTCATCAGTCAAGAAGAAAAGCAAACAGGCAAATGTCATTTGAACATTCCTTAAGGGTTGTGCGATGGAGTCTGAGGGAGGTTGAGCAGAGGCTGAGTGTCCACACCTACCAAGCCTAATAAATCAGATAGCAGAGCATGAAGCCTTTATGAGGTGCCATCTGTAATCACTCAATTAAAAACAAATCAAGGATGCGTACTTCAACCTCAGTCCCCAACAGGAAAATAGAGGCTCAGTCCACATCTGGTTTGACTAAACTGTGATACTGACATTTAATCTTAATACTCTGATGACTTGTGGGGGGAAAGGCATGTCAGCTACTGCAAAGTCAATTTGTTTTCAGATTAAGGATGGTCATGCTACCATAGAAGAAAAAAATACTCTATTACACGACTAAAAATTACATTAGCCACCCTCATAGAAAGAAACCATCTAAAATAGTGGTGTGGTTGTCCAAATGGTCTAAGATTCAAACATTGGAAATCAGTTCTTGCCCTGATGGGATTTACGACATAGTTTTTTGTTGTTTTTTTTTTTTCCTCTAGCGTTATCGCTGGGATTTGGTACTGGGACTCCTGGTGGACATTTTCCCCCATTTTATTGGATAAGACAGAAAGAAATTGAGAGGAGGGGGGAATACAGTGGGAGAGAGAAAGAGAGACACATGCAGATTGTTTTGACATCTGTGAAGTGTCCCCCCCTGCAGGTGGGGAGCTGGGCCTCAAACCCCTGATCCTTACACTTCAAACTGTGTGCTTCACAAGCGGTGAAGCAGGTCTGCAGGAACAATGTGGAATTACCCTGTTATCTCATAATTTTGTAAATAAACAGTACATAAAATGCTTTTTAAAGGATAATACATGAGGGAGCAGATACAGAAAAAAAAAAGAGGTTGGAAATCTTTAGAAAGTGACTTGCCAAATGACAAAAATATTGGATCTTGGATCCCATCTGCATGAGGCAAGGTCGCCCCCTAGAGAATGAAGCTCTCTATCTGCCCCTTCTCTGTCAAGGTTGCTGACTGTGTGTGCACCTGCGCAGGAAAGTTTACAGAAGAGCAAAGTTCTCACTGGAGATTCAGCACAGGAGATGGAGGAGGTTGAAATTTAATGGTGGGATGCCATCGTCATTCCCTGGACATTCTTTCTCTCTCTCTCTCTCTGATTTTTTTTCCTGACCACTCAAGCATGTCCTAAAACGAACATCCACTTTCCCTAAATTTAAAATTCAATATGTATATTATCTATAGTGGCTGGGGAGAAAAAGAAAAACTACTTGTAATCCCATCACCATTCAGAGGTGGGAGTAATGAGCTGGAAGGCTGAGATATTTCAATTCATTTCATTCCTGTGCACATAGTCAACCCAGGGGCCGGTCAGTATTGCAGTGGGTTAAATGCCATGCTGCAAAGCACAAGGACTGGCGTAAGCCCCTGGCTCCCCACCTGCAAGGGGAGGGGGGTCGCTTCATAAGCCGTGCGGCAGGTCTGCAGGTATCTATCTTTCTCTCCCCTTCTCTGTCTTCCCCCTCCTCTCTCAATTTCTCTCCATCCTATCCAACAACAATGATAGCAATAACAACAATGATAAACAACAAGGGCAACAAAAGGGGGAAAAATGGCCTCCAGGAGCAGTGGATTCATGGTGCAGGCACTGAGCCCCAGCAATAACCCTGGAGGCAAAAAAAAAAAAAAAGGTCAACCCAGGCCAACGAAGTCCTGACAACACAAAAATAGTATTCCTAAAGTCTCCAGATGCTACCTTAAGGAAAAGTTGGTACAAGATTCCAAAGGACTCCTCAGGCATGAACATGGTTGCCTCTTGTTTTGCATTTCTGTGGTGGTGACTATTCCTTAAGTCAAACTTAATGCCCACATTTCAAATAGCAATTCTGGTGTCTCCTGGAAGCTAGGACTATTGAACTCTGAGCTCCTTTAAAGCCAGCAACACAAAAATATCCAAAGGGTGGGAGACTAGCGAAGATTAGATTTCAGAAAGCCACGAGGATTTTGGCACTTTGCAAAGCTCCATAAATGGTTATGAAAATGACTTTCCCTGATTTTATTAGCTATCCCTGGTGTTAGCAAAACCCTAGTGGTAGGACACTAGAGACAGAAGCATTGTGGTCCAAGCATTATTCTGAACACAATCCTTAGCTCTCCTCTTTAAAAAAAGCTAATTTGGCTTTCCCTAGTAGTAGGAGAAGGAAAGCCTCACATATTAACAGCCCACCCCCCAGCCCTGTTAGTTTACCTGACACCATTTCACAGACCTATGGAAACAAAGCCTGACTTCGCTTTACCACAGACATGGGTATGTAGATATTTTTACTCTTTGTTTACATTAAGACTAAGTTAAAGGAACCCATGGGAGTGTATGCCCCAGGATGTGGTCAGTCCACTTTCCAGGACCTCAACATTTGCATGAGAAAACATCTCCAATGTTTGATTTCAGAGGTGACTTGCAAAACAATGCAGAAGGAAAATAAACTCTTCCCTTCTCTGCAGAGACCTGGCTGGCCAAGCAGTCCAGCTGTCTCACTCAGCAGGCACCAAGGAAGCAGGTCTGCAACCACAAGAAGAGCAGAAGCCAGCAGACCCTCCTGCCACACATCACTGTGGATCGTGCCAGGGAGAAGTGGGGTTTGGCTTGATGCCACAAACAGGCTCTGGGACTATTGTCCTGGTCTCTCTTTTGAAGCCTCCAAGACTGGACCGACGTAAACACTTGCGTAAGTGGACATGTCCTACTAGAGAATGAAAATAAAGACTCAATGAGATGACTTGGAAAGCTGGGAAGGTGACTCAGTGATAGGGTGCAGGGTTTATATACATGAGGTCTAAGATCCATCCTCAGCACTGCATATACCACAGTGGCAACAGTGGGGCACGGGGCTCTGCTCCACACACACACACACACACACACACACACACACACACTCACACCCCAAAAAGAAAAGTTCTGTAAAGACTATGTATGTAGAGGGGGCTGGGCAGTGGTGCACCGGGTTAAGCGCACATAGTTCAAAGTGCAAGGACTGACACAAGGGTCCTGGTTCTTAAGGATCTCAGTTCAAGCTCCCTACTCTCCAGTTGTATTGTATTCACCAGCTGTGAAGCAGATCTGCAGGTGTCTATCTTCCTCTCCCCTTCTCTATCTTCTCCTTTCTCAATTTCTCTCTGTCCTAGCTAATAAAAAATGGATTTTAGGAGCAGTGGATTCGTGATAACCCTCAAAGCAAAAAAAAAAAAAAAGGCCTATGTATGCTACAAAGCTCCTTCACCCCTCAGCACAGCTCTTGGTGAGGCTTAGTGGCCTCATTTTCTTTCTCAGGGGATTTATCTGAATTTGAGACAGACAGAAAGCCCGCCGAGAGCACTGTTCTGGCCATGAGCCTGGATGGAGGTCAAACTGGGGAAGTCAGGTTTGCAACACATGTGCTTTGACTGCTGAGTTACCTTCCCAGCCACTATCCTCTACTTTTGAACGAGGAGATTGAAGTTCAGAAAAATCAAGGACCGAGGGTCGGGCGGTAGCACAGTGGGTTAAGCGCACATGGCGCAAAGTGCAAGGACCAGCGTAAGGATCCCAGTTCGAGCTTCACAAGCGGTGAAGCAGGTCTGCAGGTGTCTATCTTTCCTCCTCTCTGTTTTTCCCTCCTCTCTCGATTTCTCTCTGTCTTATTTTACAACAGTGACGACAACAGCAATAATAACAACAACAGTGATAAACAACAAGGGCAAAAAAAGCCTCCATGAGCAGTGGATTCATAGTGCAGGCACTGAGCCCCAGCAATAACCCTGGAGACAAAAAAAAAAAAAAAAGAAAAAGAAAAGAAAAGAAAAATGAAGGTCCTTTCACAGAGGTAAACAGCTGCTATGAATGATAGTTGCTTTCAAACCCAAGTCTTTAGGTTCCAAAACCCATGACGGAGACCTGTGCACTATTCTGCTATCTCATCTCAGGAGAAGAGAAGAAAACTAAGAAAAAAGAAATCATTGTGATAGAGTACCTGTTAGTTTTCTAGCAGACAGGCAAAGGCAAAATGAAGTGAGCCAGGCTCCCAGAGGCTTAGCTCACTCCTGCCCTGCTAAAATAGTAAAGGGGTTGGCTCTGGAACCAACTTATTGCACCAACTGCTTGTGGTCTTCGCCATATTCGTCAACAGAAACCCTGAGCCTATTTTTGACAGACTTCCCAGATGGGACTGAAGCCACTGGTGCTTACCAATAGATTTTGCCTACCAAATAAATACCCCAGGCTCTGTACACAGAGTTGTTAAGGATGCACTCCAGGCTCATGCGCATAATAAGTGCACTAGAGCTCTGTGTGGACTGACGAGGAAAATCCCTTTGCTTTCTCTATTGAGTATTTCTTGGCTGTGGCCTGCAGGAAACAATAGTTCTTGAGAGACACATGTCTGGCATCCAGTAACTGGCATCTGTTCTCTATGGTGAGCTGGGCAATTTTCCATAATGCTCCCAAGCAGATTTTCTGGGGGGAGGGGGACAATTCTTCTTAGTTATGCTTGAAAGACCTTCAAGCTTTCAAATTTGGGCAACTGGCAAAATGATGAAGCTAGAGACCAAGCTGTCCTTCTGTAGATAAATAAAAGGTCAAATCCTGCAAAAGTTATTAAAGATAGCAGAGCACTAGATGGGAGGTTTCCTTGCTCCAGAGTCCCACTGCTTTCTTGCAGGGATTTTAAAAAAAGATTTTATTTATTTATTAATGAGAAAGATACGAGGAGAGAGAGAGAACCAGACATCACTCTGGCACATGTGCTGCCGGGGATCGAACTCAGGACCTCATGCTTGAGAGTCCAAAGCTTTATCACTGCACCACCTCCCGGACCACAGGATTTCTGTTTGTTTAAACTGACTTTCAGTTGAGTCTTTCATATGATCTCCAAGAGCTTCTCAATGTGGAAGATGGCCATACTGCACCATCTTTAATTTGAGGGTCTGCAGGCTGCCATCTTTAATACTAACTTGGGTGGGAAGAGGCCCAGGTGTGCCCATCAGTCACTTGTACCAGGAAGCACTTCTGGCCCCTCCCAAGGAGAGCTTGGAGCAGGTCTCAGTGCAGGCGATAGCTACAGCGGAGTGGGTTTGTGGACGAAATACATTCCTCTCCACATTTCCCTGGGTTTTCAGTAAAACATGAGCTAATTAGCTATAGATAGCAGCAGATCCAAGGACTGTAAGAAGGGGAACCCAGGAGGGGAGAGAAAGGAGGTGGGGTGCAGTGGCCTATGGTAGAAGGAGATGAAGGGAGATAAGAAAACAGACACTTGAGCCAATAACAGTCTCACAAATCAACATCCTCCCCCCCAACAACAGCAAAAAAAGGGAAATGAATTTTTAAAATGAAGGGAAGCTTATGGAAAACGAAGGAACATCAGAGGTACTCTTCAAAAAGGGATCAGTTTCAGAAGGGAAAAAAAATGAATTTCAAATATACTAGGTTTCTGAGCCCAAAATAGCTAATCACTTTAGCAGCTAGAAAAGACCTGTCTACACATCCATACTTGATCTAACGACTTTCTGAGATGCGATCTCTGAATTCCAAAATCTCTCTGATCGCAAAAAGGGTCCCTGAAACTAGTTACATGCCCAGTAAAGATGGGTACTTAGCACACAGAAATTGGCACACAGCCTTGGAGACAGTATCTTAGCAGTGTGCCCTCCTTAGGGAGAAGGGCCTTTCCCATTCTGTAGAACACAGCAACACACTGAGTTCCTGGTGCTGGTACTTGGGGCATTTTTCTTTTGGGTGGATGCCCATTTGCAAGTGTTTCCTGCCCTTCATAAATCTGATGTCCAAAGCACGTGTTATTGGAAGAAATGTTGGCTTTCTGTGCCCCAAACATGAGACTTCTGAGTACATTCTGAATCAGACTTGAAATGCCTTGGATCTTTCTGAGGAGCTCTCCAGATGTAGCCCTGCCTTCCAGCAGGGCCCAGTGTTCTTGTCTTGGGAGGTATGAAGCCAGAGCCACAGGCATGCAACAGACGTCATTTTACCCAGGGATCCACTGACTGAACGGCATGTAGATGGCATATTCATTCCTCTTATTCAGTCTGCCCTACCTGTCTGCATGTCTGAATAAAACTCCCCTCTGCCTACATCACCTCTGAGAAATCAAGCTGCAGAAATACAGGAAACAACAGTTGTAGAGCACCATTTGGATATCATTGTCTCCTTGCTGGAACTAGGGGGAAAATGGAGTGAGAAAATGGGAAACAATAACCACGAGACCAAAACCAAGGCCACAAATAAGCTACTGTGTGTCACCAGAATTCAGATACGGACACCAGCAAAAGAAAAATTTTTAATAGGAAAGTACTGACATTTTTAAAAGAATATGCTAATATTTCTTAAGGATTAGGAACTCGTAGACATTTCAGGCCCAACAGAGGGAACTGTTTAACAGAACCCTCATGACATTGATTTAAGTTTTACAAGGAATTAAGTTTCAGTTTTTTGACTCTGGACCATTAAAACCAGCTCTGCGGCCAAAAAATGTATTTTGGGTTTAACGTTTTCTCTTGGAAAAACATCTTAGGAGTGACGTAGCCTCGTCACTGAAAGGCTGTGAAACTCTATTTTAACAATATGATGGGGCCCACTTTCAACCAAAGCAAAGTTAATAATAATATGGTCAAAGATCAAGACTAATAACACATGTGGTTGGGTATCTACTTATAGACACTCTGGGAATTGTGTGGTCTTTCTTGATAGCCATAGGGGCTGATTCAGGGCTGGTGAAAGTAAGCTAATCTTCCGTGGTCAATGCCAGCAACCAACTCACATGTCCTATTATACTTAGGCAAACAATATCCCAAGCTATAATGTGGAAACCTAGAAGTGTGGTAGAGCCAAAAATCACCCTGAACAAACACAAGACTTCATCACCATTTGGAACGTCAGCTCTTGTGTTCTGACTCTATAGAAGATGGCCAACCCCAATCTATGGGGCCAGTTCTTCTGACTGAAAGCCAGCCCCCTAGCCCTCTTGTTCATTCCCCATTAGACCATGCCTAGTAGTGTCCAAGTTCATGTCCAAAGGGTTGCTCTCCCATGGTGGGGGCTCATGGCCCAGTTGGACAGTCATTCTATCAGCCATTGGAAAGGGAAGGTGGGGTAGCAAGTCTGCAGAGATGGAAGATACTTGAGATACTTGCTGTTGAGTTTGGGAACCACTGTGCCAACCTGAAAATGCTTTGCCCAAGTCAGGCAAGCACGCACACTTTCTTCTAAGTATGGAGGCAGGGCAGTTTAAGGTTGGAAACTATGTGGGGCCAGATTAAGAACTTTTGTTGTGTGAAAGAAACTACCACAAAAAACTCAAAAAGATCCTACTAAATGGGAGAAAATACTTGCATGGCATAAACCCAACAAAAGGCTAATATCCAAGACACATCAACAAAACAAAAAACCCATCCAATAAAATGGAAAAGAGTTGAATAGATCTCTCTCTCTCTCTCTCTTTCTCCCTCTCCCTCTCTCTCTCTCTCTCTCACACACACAATGAAAAAAACACACACACAAAATACAGATGGCCAACAGACACCCTTATTATCAGAGAAACGCAAATTCAGACAACAATGATATAGCACCTGTGAGAACGGTCTATATTCAGAAGGCCAGAAACAATAAGTGTTGGTGAAAAAGGAACCCTGTACTGTAGGCAGGAATAGAAATTCTTCTGATATTTATAGAAAACAGCACGGAGATTTCTGGAAATCTTAAAAACAGGTCTACCACATGACCTAGTGATTCCACTGTAGGTATCTATTAGAGGAATACAAAAACACAAATCCAAAAAGATATATGCATAACTCAATGCTATTTACAACAGCCAAGATATGGAAACAGCTCAAGTGCCCAAGAACAGGTGACAGGATAAAAATGTGGCCCCTATATATACAGTGGAATATTACTCAGCTATAAGAGAACATGGATCTTGCCATTTTTTTTCCTACAACACAGATGGGAAGAGATGTAGTCACGCTAAGCGAAATAAGTCAGAAACTGAAAGCCGAGTACTGGATGGTGGCATTCAGATGTGGGATATATAAAAGGAAAGCATGGAACAAAGTCAAACAACAACGGACCCTATGATTGTAACATACAATTGAGGTTACTCAGGGGAAAGGGCATGAGAGGGGTTAAGGATGGGAGACATCAGATGGACTATGGAAGAGGGATATGGGTGCCCTGATGCTGGATACATTCTGATAAAACACAATTTGAAGAGAGGTGACATTGTACCCTGAAACCTCAATAGTCATATAAATCATGATCACTTAAATTTAAAAAATGAAAATTTAATAACCAAGATATATAAAAAGTTCACCAAACTCAGCAACAACAAAACAAATAACCCCACCCTAAAGCGGGGGAGAGACAGAATATTCACCAAAGAAGAGATCCAAAGGGCCAACAGACATATGAAAAAATGCTCCAAGTCACTGATTATCAGCGAAATGCAAATAAAGACAACAATGAGATACCATCCACGTCACTCCTGTGAGAATGGCATACATCAGAAAAGGTAGCAACAACAAATGCTAGAGAAGATGTGGGGACAAAGGAACCCTCCTGCACTGCTGGTGGGAATGTAAGTTGGTCCAACTTCTGTGGAGGCAGTCTGGAGAACTCTCAGACGGCTAGAGGTGGGGAGTCAGGCGTAGCGCAGTGGGTTAAGCGCAGGTGGCGCAAAGCACAAGAAGCGGCATCAGGATCCCGGTTCGAGCCCCCAGCTGGGGAGACTCCCCTGCAGGTGGGGAAGCAGGTCTGCAGGTATCTGTCTTTCTCTCCCCCTTCTTTCTTCCCCTCCTCTTTCTGTTTCTCTCTGTGCTATCCAACGATGACAACAACAATAACTACAACAAGGGCAACAAAAGGGAATAAATATTTTTTTTTAAAAAAAGAAGTCTAGAAGTGGACCTACTCTGTGACCCTACAATTAATTCCTCTCCTGGGGATATATCCTAAGGAACCAAACACACTCACCCAAAAGGACCTGTGTATGTCTCTGTTCACAACAGCATGATTTGTAATAACCCAAACTTGTGAGCAACCCAGGTGCCCAACAACAATTGAGTGGCTAAGAAAGTTGTGACATATACACACAATGGAATACTACCCGGCTATTAAAAATAGTGACATCACTTTCTTCCCTCATCTTGGACGGAGCTTGAAGGAATCCTGTGAAGTGAGATGAGCCAGAAAGAGAAGGATGAATATGGAATGACCTCACTTGTAGGCAGAACTGAGAAATACGGATAGAAAGGGGAAACATAAAGGAAAATTTGGGGGACTGGGTGGTGGTGCACCTGGCTGAGAGCACATATTACAGTGTTCAAGGACCTTTCTCCCCGCCTCTTTCAGTTTCTCTCTGTCCTGTCTAATAAAATGAAAAAAAAAAAAAGGCTGCCTGGAGCAGTGGATTCGTACAGGCACTGAGCCCCGGAAATAACCCTGCAGGCAAAAAAAAAAAAGGAATTGTAACCACATGCCAATAACTGTACTGTAAACCATCAATCTCTCAATTAAAAAAAGAAAATGGAAATAGTAAAGGGGGAGGAGAGAAAGGTACTTGTGGTTTGGACAACACGGAGAGTTGTTCTGTAAATGATCTGCTGTGTCAAGATGAAGGAAAGGAGTCACTGAAAAGCCCCGTCAGGAGCTACATTTCTTGTTCTTAGTCATCGGGATCTAGGTCTATGCCTGGCAGTTCACCACAGATGTGAAGTATCACACTGCCAGAAGACCCTGCTCAATAACCACCAACCCCATGAAGGCAGCAGATTCGAAGACCAGGCAGTGGCTCACCCAACTGACCTACACATTACTATGCACAGGGATCCAGGTTCAAGCCCCCAGTATACACCTACAGGAGAGGAGTTTTATGAGAGGTGAAGCAGGGTTGCAGGTGTCTTTTTTATGCTCCCCTTCTTTATCTCCCTCTCTCTTCTCAATTTCTCTGTTAAAATTAAAAAAAAAAAATCAAAAAGGAAAAAAATGGCTGCTGGCTGAATATGGGCCCCAGATCACATCAAATTGATGGAGTTTATAATCAACAATATTTATACACCTTTCCCATACTTGGGAGCTACTCTCTTCCCTGATCCAACTTTCTGGTCCTTTTTCCAGCCATGACATCACCTCCCCTGACAATAACTAAGAGCCACCTGCATATCAGATTTCAGGCACAGGGGAAAAAAGAAAGGAAGGAAGGAAGGAAAGAAGGAAGGAAGGAAGGAAGGAAGGAAGGAAGGAAGGAAGGAAGGAAGGAACCTAGTATAGCCACAGGCCCTTTGGAATATAACTAAAATATGCCTACTAGCTATCTACAAAATGGAGGGCCCCTCCTAACTCTTCATCTGCACTATTCCAGCCTTTAGGTTCATGATTAGTCAACAGTTTGTTTGGCTTTTTATGTTAACTTTCTTTTCAGCCATCAGGTTCCAGATGCTAGCATGATGCCAACCAGACTTCCCTGGACAGACAACCCCACCAGTGTGTCCTGGAGCTCTGATTCCACATAACTTTGCCCCAGTAGGGAAAGAGAGAGACAGGCTGGGAGTATGGATCAGCCTGTCAACGCCCATGTTCAGTGGGGAAGCAATTACAGAAGCCAGAACTTCAACCTTCTGCATCCCACAATGACCTTGGGTCCATACTCCCAGAGGGTTATAAAGAATAGGAAAGCTATCAGGGGAGGGGATGGGATACAGAGTTCTGGTGGTGGGAATTGTGTGGAGTTGTACCCCTCTTATCCTATGGCTCTGTCAGTGTTTCCTTTTTATAAATAAATAAATAAATAAATAAATAAATAAATAAATAAATAAAAGCACTGCTGGGAGAAACTTTAAAAAAAAAGAAAGAGAGAAAGAAGAATCAAATCAAATTCTGGTGCTATATTAGGGACTATGGATTATAATGCTATGCTCGAAGGCAAGCAAGACTTCACTCTCTGCGCTTATTGATGTGATGATGGGATAAAGTGCCACTATGATGTAACATAGTGGCTCGGGGAAGCTCCTTCATCCACCTGAACTGCCAATGAGCCAAACTTAGAAGAATAAAGCAAGATGTTGGGACCAGTAGTAGTGGAGCACCTGGTTGAGCACACATGTTACAGTGCACAAGGAACTGGGTTCAAGACCCTGGTCCCTACCTGCAGGGGAAAGCTTCACAAGTGGTGAAGCAGGGCTTCAGGTCTCTCTCTCTCTCTCTCCCTCTCTCCCTCTCTCCCTCTCTCCCTCTCTATCTTCCCCATTCCTCTCGATTTCTGGATTTCTCTATCTAATAAATAAATAAAGATAATAAATAAATAAAACATTTTTAAAAGAATATAGCAAGATATTTTCCCTTAAAAACTCTTTAAAAGCACGGTCGGGACATGAGAATAGACAAAGCTAAAGTGATTCTTTTTCTAAGAAACAGGTTCTTTCTTTTTTAATTCTACTGCTCTCTGCATCTTTTTAATTTTTTAAATTTATTTTATTATTTATTATTGGAAAGAGAAAACTGAGAAGGGATGGGGAGATAGATGTAGAGAGACTGAGAGACACCTGCAGCCCTACTTCACCACTCAAGAAGCTTTCTTCCTGCAGGTGGGGACCAGGAGCTTGAACCAGTGTCCCTGTGCACTATAATGTGTGCTTAACCAGGTTCACCAATACCTGGGACCCCCCTCCAAAAAAGAACCGGCTTCTTAATATGTGTCATATTTTTATACTTCACTTTACCCATATGCAAAATGGATTTAATGAAAATACTGTTGTTGGGTTGTTCTGAGGATTAAATTAGGAAGTTTATGTAAAATAATCATCACATTATCTGTCTTCAGTATTGAAAATTATTTATGTATTTATTTTAGCGAGAGAGATACAGAGAGTGATAGCCAAGGACTGCTCAGCTCTGGCTCATAGTGAGGCTGGGGATTGATTCCGGGACCTCGGAGCCCTAAATCTGAAAGTCTTTGCATAACTACTATGCTATCTCCTCAGCTCATGCCTTCAATATTAAATCATTATTAACTGCATGCCCACATGTGCAAAGAACCATTCTAGGTGTCACTACAGTTAACGTTAGTATTAGAAATTCTGGTCAGGACAAATCACGCTATGGCCAGCTGTAGTTTTCCCAGGGCACTGCTGCGCCAGCGACCCCTGGTGGTGAGCACAGGTGCCAACAGTAGATAGTAATGGCAGAGCAAGGGAGAACTGAAGTCAGTTTCAGGATTAGTGAATAGGTTAGTGGCTATAAAGTGCTCACAGGCAGCTTGACTCATGTTGTGTATGGTATCAGTCTTGGATAAATATAAGCAGTCCAGTTTCCTCTCTATTCCAGGAAATTTCCTTTCTGGTGCCAACCCGGGAAGGATGGGCTTAAATTTTGCTTTTCTAAGGAAGGTGATCTTTTATTCTTTCTTTCCTTCATTCTTTCTTACTTGCCTCCTTTTTCTCTTTTTAATATTTATTTATTTACTATTGGACATAGACAGAAAGAAATTGAGAGAGGAGGGGGAAATAGAGAGGGAAAGACACAGAGAGGCACCTGCAGCCCTACTTACTCACTTGTGAAGCTTTCCCCCTGCAGATGGGGACCAGGGGCTTGAACCTGGGTCCTTGCACACTGTAATGTGTGCACTTAAGCAGGTGTGCCATCGCCCAGCCCCTAGGAAGCTGTCATTTCTATACAACAGCAATAGATACCTGCCCAGACTCCTAGGCAAGTGCTAGAAAGCTATAGGCCAACCTCAGAGATGCTGTGGACTCTGTTTCAGACCCTCACAATATAAGGAGTGTTGTTATAAAGTGAGTCACAATAAAGTTTTTATTTTTCTGGGCACATTAAAGTCATGCTTTCAATCTACTGTTATTGATAAAACGAAGGCAGCCACTTGGCAGGTAAAAGCGATGGTCTTACTAGGTTCCTGGAAGCCATGGTAGCAACTTGACATTCTGATCTAGGGCCAGCAAATGAAACTAAGTTACACTGAGAACGAGTGAAAGAGGAAAAGGCCTAGCAGTACCGATGTGCTAAGAGTTCCTCATGATTCCATTCTCGAGCCATCAGCTTCTCAGACTAAGTGACTCCAAGAGATCAAGAGTGAGAGACTGTTTCCTTCAAATGCCAGTTTCAGTCAACGTCAATTCTCACGTGACTACAGTCCCTACATTGCTACCTCTCATGCTAATGTTAAAATGGCATCTGCTGATCACGCCCCTTGGGGCCCCCACCTTTCTCTCTGTTCACTGGCTCTGACAAGTAACAGGCACAATGAATATTCTCAACAGACTGTAGTCTGTTAAGTGGGAAAGAACTCTGTGTCTCAAAAAAGCAATGTGTATACCTAAATTAAAAATAATAATTAATAATAATAACTCACTCCCCCAAAGTGCTAACCATCATCTGAGCCTTTGGTGACTTCAAAGAATCTCTCACTGGAGTAAAACGTGCTGCATCTGTGACTACAAAGTGTACTTAGACAAGGTGTGCTTAGTGGCTGAGAGAGAGCTCACCAGGTTGGTTGAGTACACATGTTATAATGTGCAAGAACCCAGGTTCGAGTCCCTGGTCTTTACCTGCAGGGGAAAAGCTTTGCAAATGGTGAAGCAGGGCTGCAGGTATCTCTCTTTACCCTTTTGATTTCTAGCTGTCTCTATCCAATAAATAAATAAAGGAGAGAGAGAGAGAGAGAGAGAGAGAGATTGCTCACCAGGTAGCTGTGAGCCATCCCTGGTGCTAAAGTCTGGACTGAAGCCGCAGCACCACATGACAAAACAGTGAATAGACGTGGGGGAGCTCAGTGGATGGCTGAGTAGTATTTGGGGGGGACCAAGAGTGGGCTGGCTCTGCTCACAGCTCTCAACTTGGATGGAAGATCTTATTATCACGGAGAGTCTAAAGCTTCCTCTGAGAGCAGAGGTTTTTCTCACTGTATCAGTTTCCTCAGACTGCCATAAAACCACCATCTACTGGGTGGATTAAGACAAGGCAAACACTTTCTTATGTTCCAAGTTTTGTGTTCTCCTTTTCTCTACCTAAGACTGACTATCAAGTATCCTTCTTTTTCTTTTAAAATAAATAAATAAATAAATAAATATCTTTATTTATTTATTTATTTATTGGGTAGAGACAGCCAGAAATCAACAGGGAAGGGAGAGAGAGAGAGAGAGAAAGAGAGACACCTGCAGAACTGCTTCACCACTCACAAAGCTTCCTCTGCTCCCCTGCCCCAGGTGGGGATCAGGGAATTGAACCCAGGTTTCTGAGCGTGAGTGCAGAGCCCAGTCGTCCCCACAACCCAGCTTATATGGAATGCATTCAGAGGGGGGAAGGAACTCTCCAGGAGCGCTTATACCAATGCGAACAGCTTGGCTGGAATTTCAGAGCTGGCTTTGTTTGCCTTCAGGACCCCACTTCTAACGAAGCTGCGCTGATGGACGAGTGTGCACTGACCCCAGTCAGCCACTAGATGGCGCAACTTTGGGAAGTGATACAGGGCAGCCAGTGACAAGGAGATGCACTTTTCCATTGGGACTGTATCTTGGTCATGTCCTCTGCCTTTGATCAAGAGAGTGTTTTGCTTATCTTTATTAAGTAATGTTTATCTATACATACATATGTATTAATATATATCAATATATGCCAATATATCTGTATCAATCTCTATTTTCCCTTTTGTTGCCCTTGTTTTTTATTGTTGTTGTAGTTATTATTGTTGTTGTTATTGATGTCATCATTGTTGGATAGGACAGAGAGAAATGGAGAGAGGAGGGGAAGACAGAGAGGGGGAGAGAAAGATAGACACCTGCAGACCTGCTTCACCGCTTGTGAAGCAACCCCCCTGCAGGTGGGGAGCCAAGGGCTCGAACCGGGATCCCTACGCTGGTCCTTAGCACCACCTGTTGGTAGAAAAAAATATAAGATCACACAGGCACAGCATGTGAGGTCAGTGGAAGAGAGTTCTTTCTGGTTTCTGTATGATGAAAGGGATTGTGGGAATGCAACTGGCATGTCAGAGAAGATGCATCTGACATGTTGGCGGAGGGAACACATATATCAGGAGTGCTGGCTCACCCTGTCAGGATCCGAAAAGACAGAGCAGTGACACTAAGTACTCCAGATGGGAAGGCTGAGTATGAAACAGCGGGCCTCAAGCTCCTTCCTTAGATGTGTGCAACCAGGTTTTAAAAGTCCATTTATTTTGGGAGCTGGAGGTCAGACAAGCTCCCGTGCTAACTGTAATTATACATGGGCCCTGGGATAGATCGATGTGGTAAGCAGTTAATTGTATTTATATGTCTTTTCAAGTTTGGGAGTCACTCTCTTCCCTAACCCAGCTTTTAAATTCTTTCTATTCTGCACTCTGACACCATCCTCCAAACAATATTTCTAGCCCACCTTTATGTTAGCTATCAAGCACAAGCAAAGATTACTAAAGTCCTGGTCTCCCAGGAACATACCCAAAATAGATATCCTAGCCTCTCTTCACCGTAGGATCCCTACTGTCACCTACTCTATTCCTACTTCTTGGTCTACTCAACTCCTACTTTATCAAACATTTTGTCCTGTTTTATATCTTACTGCTTTTCAGCCAACAAATTCCAGATGCTACGATGATCCCATCCTGACTTCTCTGGGCAGACAACCTTGCCAATGTGTCCTGGAACCTCACCTCTCTAAAGCCCTACCCTACTAGGGAAAGATAGAAGCAAGTTTGGAGTATAGACAGACTTGCCAACACCCATGTACAGTGGAGAAGCAATTACAGAATCCAGACCTTCCACCTTGTGTACCCCATAGAGAATTTTGGTCCATACTCCCAGAGGGGGAAATGTTAGGAGAAGATGATCAGAGGGCTCTGAAGCCCAGCTCCACTGGCACTCAGAACTCCCATGACCAGAACTTTTGCACCATAACTGAGAAGGAAGATATTATGGAGAATACCTGAGGAAGTCAGGTACTATTTCTCTTAGCTGAGAAGGAACAGGAAAAAGGAAGGATAACAAAAGGATGACTCCACTCATGAGTGGAATATATTCAACCCATATCTATAATCTTGAGAGAACTATGGCAGTTACTGTTGGGGAGGGACACAAAACTTTGGTCCTGAGAGTGGTATGGAATTATACCCCTATTATCTTATCATCTTGGAATCACTATTAAATTACTAATAAAAATAGTAATTAAAAATGATGATTTTTAGTATCTATACTTATTTATTTATTTATTCCCTTTTGTTGCCCTTGTTGTTTTATGGTTGTAGTTATTATTGTTGTTGATGTCATCATCGTTGGATAGGACAGAGAGAAATGGAGAGAGGAGGGGAAGACAGAGAGGGGGAGAGAAAGATAAACACCTGCAGAGCTGCTTCACCACTTGTGAAGCGACTCCCCTGAAGGTGGGGAGCCAGGGGCTGGAACCAGTATCCTTACACCAGTCCTTGTGCTTTGTGGCACCTGCGCTTAATGTACTGCGCTACCGCCTGACTCCAAATGATTATTTATTTTTATGAGAGATAAAGGACAAGAGAGTGTGAACAAGAGAGATCAGAGCGTCACCACTCAGCTCTGATATATGGCAGCGGTAGGGATCGAACCTGGGACTTCCAGGGCCTTGAGCATGCAAATCCTGTGCTGTAAGACCAACCTGTCTCCCCAGCTCTATAGCCAGAAATTTTTCTAACACTTCTCTCCCATTTTCTAGGGAGGAATTTCCATTATCCCCTTGTCTGCCTGGGAACAGACAACTTAGGTTTAGTCTTCAAAGAACTGGGGAAGAGAATTCCAGACTGATTTTGCAAACTCCAAGGAGCTCATGAGCTAAAATAAATGTGACTACAGGGAAGAGGACCTTCGGCTCCTGTCCCCACACCAGCAACTAGAGGTCCACCCCACTTTCCCACCCCTTCTCACCTCCCATCTCTCAAGCAGGTTTCGGAAAGCACTTCAATGGACAGACTGAACAGATTTCAGAAAAAGACATAATTAATAGCAAGTGCTGCTTTTTTTTTTTTTTTTTTAGCAGAGCTTCTACTGCTGCTTGGTTAGTTAGTTCAAGTGATTCCAGTAGCTAACAGGTTTCTCTGTCATACAGGACTTTCAAATAGTTCATTATGGTCACTTGAGTGAATCCGTGCCTCATTCTTAAATATAAATTCTGACAAAGATGATCAGAAGAAAACTTTCAGGCTGAACAAAAGTGAGGGCCCAACCAAAGAAGCTAAGAGGAATCTTGAGCAGGGCATAGCTGAAAACACTTACTAAGTATCTATGATTTTCAGAACAGAAGTTACATCCAATAAATAAGAACAAGACATTATATAAATAAAAAGCATTTTAAAGAGTTGTTGGAAAAGAGAAAATTCAACAGAATGAATGAAATACAAATTCATAGACTCTTCCAGAAGGGAAACATTGAAGAGATGAAGAATAAGAAGAAAAATATAGTAAATTACACAGAAAAGATTACTCTAAGGGTTCACATATCTGAAAACAATATTCTAGAAGTGAAGCAGAGAAAGAGGAGCTGATATAATAATAAAAGAAATAAATCAAGAAGAATTATCAGAAATAGATGGGAATTTTTAGCTTGAACATGGTTGTAAAATTTCAGAAGAGGACTAGAGGGAAGGATGGAGAGAGAGAGAGAGAGAGAGGGAGAGAGGGAATGTTACAAAGTCAAAGGGGAAAAAAATGGAAAGGGAGGTGAGGTATGAATGAATCCATAGCCAGCCAAACTGATTATTCCCATGAAAGGGTAGAATATCAAGTTTCTCAGACATTCAGTTACTCAAAGAACTTACCACCTCCCACGCACCTTTAATCAAGGAATAGTTTGGGAATATCTTAGAGCCAAATGAGTTATTAAGTCAAGAAATAAGATTCATGGGACTTAAGAGACCAAGGAGCCAACCAAGAAATATGAAATATGGTGAAGGGAAGTAGTTGGATAACTATGCAGGAAACTTCTGAGTAATCAGCCCAGATTGAAGCAGGAGGGCAGAAGGATAGAAGGGAGTAGGGGAGAAGGGAAGACAGAATGGAACCAATATACTTATTCTATAACAATCTGAAAAGAAATTAAGATCAGTATGGAGACAAAGACCTAATGTCGTGCATAAACACATCTTGATTGACACAAATACATCTAAGAAAAAAATAAAAACAAAAACCAGAGCAACAATTCATTCCAGGAAAACTAGAAAGCTATGTAAGAAAATGAAACAAGATGATAACGAACTACTTTCATCTTAGACACAGTAATACAGATGTCAGGGCATAAAGTCATAGTCATACAACAGGAACTCTCTAAAACTTGGGTCTAATCATAGCAGAAAGATGAGGTTGGGGAGAAGGGGGAAGCAGAGGTAAGAATGATGGAATAAGATAACCAATATCTCCAACCAGTAAATGGAGAAAGAGAAGTGAATCTGTCTGTGGAAGTTACAAAGTATAACCGTCAGGAGGAGCTGCTATTTAATTGTGCTGGAGGTCTGTAGAATCAGATTTGCTGAGGCAGATGGTGAGAAAAAGATATTGCTGCTTTTCATTGTAGCTTCTTTTGTACCATTTGCCTTTGAATTAGATATATATTACTTTCATAAATAAATTACTGTTAAAAAAAAAAAAGGAGGCTAAATTCAAGGAGCAGATGTTTTGAAAAGTAGCTCCAGCAATATCTGACTGGCTATGACAAGAGAAGAATCTATAAGTATATAACAAAGACTTAGGGGGTTAAGATTGTTCTCCTCAGAAAGTTTCTGAAACTCCCACTCAACAAGAAAAATTTTCCTTTTCTCACCAGTGAGGAATTAGTTGGATTTCTCTATGGGTCTGTGGACAGAGGAATGAATGTACTTAATGTACCCACAAAGAAACTCTCTCTCTCTCTGCAGTGTTCTCTGCACAAGTTTATTTGTAGTTTTTTTTTCCTGTTTTCTTTCACAATCCAATGCCATTTGAAAGATGTGAAAAGCTAGACCACTCCATGCTGATAAAAATATCTGAGCCACTAAAAAAAAAAGTATTGACCAGGAAAAGATACCATTATTTGAAAAGGATTTGGATGAAAGAAAAAGAAGCTTCCTTTGTAATTTGCTGAGTCACACAGAATGGTAGGGATTATACTTCTGCTCAGCTGGGGGTATGTTTTATAAGTAAAGAATGTCAGAGAGGTTCTGAAATTCTCTAATGTTCTGTCCACACTGCTGTGTTAATCCCTAGGGGTGGGCAGAGATTTTGGCAGTTTGGGTGGAAAGATGCTTGAGATCATGGGCCTTTCATAAAGGTCAATAATGAGCCTGAGGGCCAGGTGTCTCTTCAATCTTTTTTTTTTTTTTTTTTTTTTTGGATAGGGAAGAGAGAAATTAAGAGGGGGAGGGGGAGGGGAAGATAGAAACGGGGAGAGAGACCTGCAGATCTGCTTCACTACTTGTGAAAGGACCCCCCTGCAGGTCGGCAGCCAGGGGCTGGAACCCGGATCTTTGCGCTGGTCCTTGTGCTTAGTACTATGTGTGCTTAGCCGGGTGTACCACTGCCAGGCCCCCTCTCTTAAACTCTCTTCACCGAAGCTTTAGAAGAATGACTTTCAGCTGTGCAGCCACACAAAGAAAAGTCTAAAGGTCGAGCTAAGGTGGTGAATAATCCCAACCCTTAATAGTACTCTTCTGCTGTCTTAGGGTTCAAAAAAGACACTCAATAGTTAATACTATCATCACATTATTTGTTAATTGGGTTAACTTTGAAAAGTCCCTTTGTTATGGTTTGCTGGACAGTACCCAGTATCTTGTATATAGCTGCGCCATTGGAAGCTTCCAATCCACTTGGTCTAGGCTTTTGAGAGAGTCCGCATATCAAATACACAGCCTATATATCAAAAAGATTCAGTTTGTCTTTCGAGAAACTTTGAGACATACAATTGATTTCCCCCTCTCATATTAATTAGCTACTGATTTATATGTCTACATTTTGCTAGGAGTGTACATAAACACCATTCCCACCACCAAAGGACTGTGACCTCACATCTTCACTATAGAGCCCCTACTTCCCCCAGTCCTGGAACCCTTGGATAGGGCCCACTTTCCCGTATGCATCTCCCAATCCAAACCAAATAACATTGCATCTGCCGATCACAACCTAACCAAAGCAACGATTGCTACCTCAACATGCTTCACCTCAGAATGTATCCAGAGACTTCACGTGTGGAATGACAACCCTTCAGCTTCATTACTCGGGTGAGACCTTTCCTTTAATAGTGCACTCTAATTTCATCTCAGGTAGTTCACTTTCTAACAAAGTCCCATAACCTAGATATACACCAGTTTCTGTGAGAGAGAGCTTGTGTGCACACGTATCCATAAACTACTGCAAAATATATACCTGAAAGCAGGACTACACTGGAGTTTGCAGTGAGTACCTCCCTAACACTTCCTCTCCACTATTCCAAGCTTGGGATCCATGATTGCTCAACAAATTGTTTGGCTTCATATGTTAACTCTGTTTTCAATCACCAGGTTCCAGATGCCACCAGGATGCTGGCTAGGCTTCCCTGGATTGAAGACCCCACCAATGTGTCCTGGAGCTCAGCTTCCCCAGAGTCACCCTGCTAGGGAAAGAGAGAGGCAGACTGGGGGTATGGACCGACCAGTCAACGCCCATGTTCAGCGGGGAAGCAATTACAGAAGCCAGACCTTCTACCTTCTGCATCCCTCAACGACCCTGGGTCCATGCTCCCAGAGGGATAGAGAATGGGAAAGCTATCAGGGGAGGGGGTGGGTTATGGGGATTGGGTGTTGGGAATTGTGTGGAGTTGTACCCCTCCTACCTTATGCTTTTGTTCACTAATCCTTTCTTAAATAAAAAATTAAAAAAAAAAAATAGTACTCTTCTTACTCAATGCAAAGCACATCACTGTCAAATTCAGCCCCAAACATCACAAAGGAAAAAATAAAGTGACTGAAATTCTAAAGCAGGAGACATTCGCCTCTCCACACAGAAGAATGTTGAGCCCTCCACCACACTCTCGGAGCGAGAACAGCAGCTTTGCATCTGGGGGAATGAATCATGAACCAGAAAGTTGCATGCCTTCTGGTCTGACACACTAGGGAGTTTGGGGGCGGCGGCGGGGGTGAGGGAGACGCCAGGGTTTCTTCAAATGACGAAGCTGAGAGAACCAGAAGAAATCAGTCTCACAGAGCGCACGGTGTGGAAGGTGGGCATGGAGAAAACTGCAAGGATGAGTCCAATAACTCCCTGAGAGGGAGGCCAAGAACAGGCGGCTCTTGCCAGAGTCAGGCACTGACTGGTCACAGAAGGGAAGTCCACACAGGTGGGCCAAGGGGGTCAGGCAGCACAGGGGTTGGCAAGGCAAGCAAGGCTGTCCTGAGTCAGTAGGCGCCCTGGGGTTTAAGAGGGGTCTCTTGGAGACACTCAGAGGAATGCAAGGAGGTAGACCCCTAACTCTATAAACCTGGGGAGTAGGCAGTAACCCCGACACACTGTAAGGAAGTGAGAGACCCTTTGGTGGTAGTCTAGACTGGCAGAGAAACTGGACGGGGGCATGTAACCACTGGCTCTGAGATTCACGGTGCTAGGGACCCAGTTCCAGGTTGGGCCACATAAAAAGTTGAGACTAGGGAGTTCGGCGGTAGCGCAGCGGGTTAAGCACACGTGAAGCGAAGCGCAAGGATCGGTGTAAGAATCTCGGTTCGAGCCCCTGGCTCCCCACCTGCAGGGGGGTCTCTTCACAGGCCGTGAAGCAGGTCTGCAGGTGTCTATCTTTCTCTCCCCCTCTCTGTCTTCCCCTCCTCTCTCCATTTCTCTCTGTCCTATCCAACAGCGATGGCATCAACAACTATAATAATTACAACAACAATAAAAAAACAAGGGCAACAAAAGGGAAAATAAATAAATATAAAAAACTTAAAAAATACATTAAAGAAATAAAGAAATAAAGAAAGTTGAGACTACTAGTATAGGGTGACTGAGTGGTTGAAACCGAGACCCCCTCCAAAAGATGGAGCTGTAAAGTGGTCCTAGGGGAGGGAGAGGTGGTGACCTGAAGTTTATAAATCTAGTTGAACTGAGGCCAGGTGGTGGCACACATATTACTGCGTGCAAGGGTCTGTTCAAGCCCCTGGTCCCCACCTACCATTCATTCACTGGTAATTATCTCTCACATCATAAAGCTCAATCAACTGTACTTGGAATCCACTGGATAATCAGGGTCTTAATTGCAAGCTCCAAATGTGGCATAACCACACACCTGTATTCAAGCATAAGGTAAACAAACTCCCGTCTGCAGATACAAACTTAAGAAATACAGGGACCTCCTGGAGAAAGTGGAGAGACACTGCCACCTGCTGGACAAAGTTTAATTCTTCCACTCCTCAATTCTGTCATTCTGCAGGTTTTTTTAATTTTATTTTTGTTCCCCCGCCCCCCCATGAATTTTGGGTCTTACTTAAAACAAAACTTCTTTAAACCTTTGGCCACCCATCCTATATATCTACTAACTGAAAAATTCATTAATCAGCCCATGCTGATGGTAGTTGACTCCAGTCAAAGCTTTAGAGTGAGTTTCAATGAAAGTTGAAATCTCAATTTCCTGATGTTTCTGGTAAGTGTTAGGGCACCAAGGTAGATAATTAAAAAAAAAAAAAAACCTGGATGGGGGCTGGGCAGTGGCACACCCAGTTCAATGCACATAAGATTAAGCGCAAGGACTTGGGTTTGAGCTCTCCCCTCCTCACCTGCAGAGAGGACACTTCATAAGTGGTGACGCAGGTCTGCAGGTGAGGACACTTCATGGTGACGCAGGTCTGCAGGTGTCTATGTTTCTGTCCCTCTCTGTCTCTTCTCCCCTTCTCAATAAAAATATGATTTTTAAAAAGGGGAAAAATGGCCACCAGGAGCTGTAGATTTGTAGTGCCAGCACCCAGCCCCAATGACTGGATGTGACAAATCAAACAAACAAACAAGCAGACAGACAAAAAGCTGGCTGAAGAAATCATTCTGGGATAGAGAACCACTTCACCATGTGCATTACGCAGGTCTGAGCCACCACCACATTGAAGGCACCTTCCTTTGGTGGTGTGGTCTTGGAGTCTCTCTACTTTAAAAAATCCTGGCATACTAGGATTATGTATGTCATGTAGTGCTATCTTCAGTAACCATATTCCCATGATAGTTTCAGAAATGGGGTACTGGCCAGAATAGCACTATCCCCTCTTCCTAAGGTAGAAATACTATTTCCTGAAGGTACTTGATTTTAGTCAAAGGTCAGTTGTCACTGGTTCATCTTGTTCTCTCTCTCCATACCTCCCACCTCTCTTTTTAATACAGATTTTACAGAGCCTGAAATTCTATTTTTTAATTTTTTATATTTATTTTCCCTTTTGTTACTCTTGTTGTTTTTTATTGTTGTTGTATTTACTACTGTTGTTGTTATTGAGGTCATTGTTGGATAGGACAGAGAGAAATGGAGAGAGGAGGGGAAGGCAGAGAGGAGAGAAAGACAGAAACCTGCAGACCTGCTTCACTGCTTGCGAAGTGACCCCTCCTGCAGGTGGGGAGCTGGGGACTCGAAGTGGGATCCTTAAGCTGGTCCTTGTGCTTCGCGCCATGTGCACTTAATCCACTGGGTTATTGCCTGACCCCGAAATTCTACTTTCTTATAGACACAAGTCCAGTCTCTGTCTTGCAATGTGGTTGGTAAATTAAGTGTGTGTGTGTGTGTGTGTGTGTGTGTGTGTGTGTTTGTGTGTGTTACCATGGCATCAGGGAATGGACCCAGGGCTTTGTGCTTGTGTGATACTGCTTAGAGATCTCCCTGGTCCAGTTTCTGAGTTTCTTTCTTCCATTCCCTCTCTCTTTTTTCAAAAAAAATTTTTTTTATTTATTTAAATTATTGGATAGAAACAGAGGGAAATTGGGGGGAAGACAGAGGGAGAGAGAGAGACACCTGAAGTCGTGCTTCACCGCTCATGAAGCTTTCCCCCTGCAGGTGGGGATCAGGGGCTTGAACCAGGTCCCTGCACACTGTAATGTGTGCGTTTAACCAGGTGCACCACCGCCTAGTCCCCTTTCCATTCTCTCTCTCTCCTTCCTTCTTCCCTTCCTTATTTTCTTTTAAAGATTTTATTTATTTATTAATGAGAAATATAGGAGGAGAGAGAAAGAGCCAGACATCACTCTGGCACATGTGCTGCCAGGGATTGAACTTAGGACCTCATGCTTAACAGTCTGATGCTTTATCCACTGCACCACCTCCTGGACCATGCTTCCTTTCTTTCTCTCTTTATTTGTGACAGTGGAGAGAAAGAGCAGGAAGATAAAGATACACCACCATTTCACTATCTATGGAGCTTCTGCTCCCTCCCCCACCATATATGGTGCCCCCATGTGATGCCTGGGCTTGAACTCAGGGCTTTTTGCATGGTGAGGTGTGTGCTCTACCTGGGGAGTAACCTCCCGGTGCTATAATCTACTTACTGAACATGGATCAGATGTTAAGCACTGGACTAACTGACTCAATCAAGTATGTCTCCGTAATGACGGTATCATTCATGCATCCTACACTGGAGCCCCTGAGAGGTTATCTCTTGCCTCTGGGCATGTAGGTGGTGAGTGGAGAAGGGATTTTAACACCCAGACTGTCTACTCCAGAGCCTTGTGCTGTAGCCACTGTGGTGTTATGTCTTTCCCACCGACCAGCATAGAAGGGATGGGTAAACAGAGAGTCCAGTTAGGGCCCCTGTCATTTTCTATAGGAAAAGGTGAACTCTGAACCAGGCACCTCCATCCAGGATTCTGGCAAGGCACCTCAGTAGCCACAGCTGTCCTAACTAGAGCTGAGAATGACTAAGTCACTGGGGGCTGTCCAAGGACTGTTTTACTAAGCAAAGAGAAAAGATACCCTATAATTGTAGAAGGAGAAGCCGGAAAACAACCTACTTGATACTTGAATATTATACATTTGCTTTTTAAAAAAAGATCTTCAAAATGTATTACATATGAGAGAGTTTCACATCAGTCTCTCTTTCTTTCTCTCTCTCTCTCTCTCTCTCTCTCTCTCTCACACACACACACACACACACACACACACACACACACACACACACACACACGAAGGGGGAAAGCATTACGCTGGTGCACACGGTGCCATGGATTGAACACTGAACCCCAAGCATCAGGTGTTAAGCTCCTACTGCTTGAACTTTCTCCTCAGTTGTACGACTTCATGACTTAATACTTTAGGGTCATAACAATACAGACCTCAGAGGTCAGCTGGACTGACCTGGGCCACGAGGGCACAATCACGGCAGCAAAAAGAACGGACGTGGGTTTTGCCTCCCACCTTGGCCCTGTTTTCTAAACGCTTTGATCATTTCATGTTAGTTTGACATCTCGGACTGACATTTTCCTTGTCAGGTGGATAAAAACTTGAGAGTCTCCCTGGGGCAAACTGCATTGCACTTCCTTTTCTACACACTTGCTATTATTTTTTTGGTGTAAATGTGTTTGGATTGGAATTCTGCAATGTAAATGTATCCAGCACTCACTGATGAATTTCCCATGGAAGCCTAATCATTCATATCTCATCTCTCTCTCTACATATATATGTGTGTGTGCGTGTGAATTTATACTCTTATCATGGTCTCCAAATACTTAATTTTTATTTACTTTGATTTTAATGAGTAAGATATATAGAGAGAGATACCAAAGCACTGCTCGGCTCTGGCTTATGATGGTGCTGAGGACTGAACCTGAGACCTCAGAGCCTCAGGCATGAGAGTCTTTTGCATAACCTAACTGTTAAGCTGTCTCCCCAGTCCCTACAAATACTTTGAAGTAAGAAGTTTCTGATTTTCAAAATGAAGCACTTACTTTATGAGCGATCTGAACCCCTCCAATCCAGTACTTGAGTGATTTGTTTGGAACCACACACTTGTTCTTTGTAACACCTGGCAGCTAGACTCCTAACGCACCCCACAAAGTTCTAGTACATTCCCTGAGACTGCTCCAGTGTTTTGGAAACATGTTGAAAATGAATAGTAAGGGATGCATTTACATTGGTAAAATACTTGAAACAAACACTTCAGATATTATTTAAACTCTACAGGAAAAGGATGTGGCACAGGAACATTCAAGATCTCTGGATGAGTGAAGACGAGGTCATGTAGTTCTCTGTCTGGATGCTAGGTGGCGCTGTTGAACTAGACCGACTGGCTCAGTTGTGTGGCCAACTTTAGGGTTTTATAAGGAACTTAAAAAAATTTTTTAACCCCATCCAAAAATGGGGGGAGGAATTGGACAGAATATTCACCACAGAAGAGATCCAAAAGGCCGAGAAACACATGAAAAAATGCTCCAAGTCTCTGATTGTCAGAGAAATGCAAATCAAGACAACAATGAGATATCACTTCACTCCTGTGAGAATGTCACACATCAGAAAAGGTAACAGCAGCAAATGCTGGAGAGGATGTGGGGTCAAAGGAACCCTCCTGCACTGCTGGTGGGAATGTCAATTGGTCCAACCTCTGTGGAGAACAGTCTGGAGAACTCTCAGAAGGCTAGAAATGGACCTACCCTATGACCCTGCAATTCCCCTCCTGGGGATATATCCTAAGGAACCCAACACATCCATCCAAAAAGATCTGTGTACACATATGTTCTTGGCAGCACAATTTGTAATAGCCAAAACCTGGAATCAACCCAGGTGTCCAACAACAGATGAGTGGCTGAGCAAGTTGTGGTATATATACACAATGGAATACTACTCAGCTGTAAAAAATGGTGACTTCACCGTTTTCAGCCGATCTTGGATGGACCTTGAAAAAATCATGTTGAGTGAAATAAGTCAGAAACAGAAGGATGAATATGGGATGATCTCACTCTCAGGCCGAAGTTGAAAAACAAGATTAGAAAAGAAAACACAAGTTGAACCTGAAATGGAATTGGAGTATTACACCAAAGTAAAAGACTCTGGGGTGGGTGGGTGGGTGGGGAGAATACAGGTCCATGAAAAATGATGAATGAAATAGTGGGGGTTGTATTGCTAAATGGGAATCTGGGGAATGTTATGCATGTAAAAAAAAAAAAAAAGAAGTAGAAACGCAAAGCAGAAATTGACTGAGTTTGGAGTATGGCACCAAAGTAAGAAAGCAGAAGTATACTAGAGTTTGCAGTGAGTACCTCCCTAATACTTCCTCTCCACTTTTCCAAGCTTTGGGTCCATGATTGCTCAACAATTTGTTTGGCTTTGTATGTTAACTCTCTTTTCAGTCACCAGGTTCCAGGTGTCATCAGGATGCCGGCCAGACTTCCCTGGATTGAAGACACCACCAATGTGTCCTGGAGCTCAGCTTCCCCAGAGACCCATCCTACTAGGGAAAGAGAGAGGCAGACTGGGAGTATGGACCGACCAGTCAACGCCCATGTTCAGCGAGGAAGCAATTACAGAAGCCAGACCTTCTACCTTCTGCAACCCTCAATGACCCTGGGTCCATGCTCCCAGAGGGATAGAGAATGGGAAAGCTATCGGGGGAGGGGGTGGGATATGGAGATTGGGCGGTGGGAATTGTGTGGAGTTGTACCCCTCCTACCCTATGGTTTTGTTAATTAATCCTTTCTTAAATAAAAAAAAATTTATATGATCTTTATTTATTATTGGATAGACTCGGTCATAAATTGAGAGGGGAGGGTATATAGAAAGGAGAGACAGAGAGACATCTGTAGCATTGCTTTACCACTGGCAAAGCTTTCCCCGGGCAAGTAGGGAATGGAGGCTCAAACCCAGGTCCGTGAGCACTATAACAGGTGCGCTCAACTAGGTGCGCCACCACCCGGCTCCCAATAAGGAACTTTCTTATAAGGACAGTTACTATCACAGATATTCAAAAGTCTTCTGTCTTTGGAGTCAGTTGGCTTATTTATTTTGGCCTTTATCATGACACTGTGGTTTTAATTTCCAAGTGGTTTTAGTGTGCTGAATCTGTGGATTTCAACTCAAAAACATTCAGGTGAGGAAGGTTCTGGTGTGAAATGGCCCTGACTTATGAAGAGAAAATGGCAAGGCTGGGTCTTTGCTGACCAGAAAGGGAGGCCCATTTCCCACCCCAGAAGGATGATACTCTCTAGGGGCAAAGTCACTGTGGAGCTTCTCAATCTTCCATGTCACTAAAGGAAAACGTCACAGGGAGATGCCCAGGAAGCCACAAAACACAGGCAGCTGAGGAAGTCAGTCTGGAGTGATGTTCCAAATTGGCAACAGGCAGCTCCACTCAGGGACTGGATGTGAGGCGGCTGCACTGGGTTAAAATGTAATGTCTTCTCTGTGGCAGGAGCAAACCTTTCATTAATCCAGTGTGGAAGGAGAGAGGGTGTGTGGGGGCATGCTTGTATTAATGCGTATATTTAGTTTATGAAAGCACTGCTCATCTCTGGTTTATGGTAGTGTGGGGGACTGAGCCTGGGACCTCAGAGATTCAGAGATGAGTCTATTTACATAACCATTATGCTACCTCCCCTTCCCTGAATGTGTATTCTTATGAATGCACATAGTTGTGTGTGTGTGATATGCATATATGGTCTGTGCATGTCTGCGTGACTGTGTATGGACTCTTGCACCTGTGTGTGCGTCTGTGTGTGTAGAGGGGTTGGGACCAGCATAGCAGGTGTTCCTGAGGGCAATAGAAACACAGTTCTCTATTTTAACCACTGGCCCAGTTAGTAGAGAGAGCCAGATGTTCCGTCTCCTCTCCAGTCACCTCACGGTTCATCCACTAAGGGACTTTCAAAGGGGGAGACCCGTTCATTTACAGGTGAGAAGATAGCTGGCTGATGGAGGCGAAAGAGCTAACATTACCTCATTTTTTTTCTGGCATCTGTTCTACTTTGACTAATGTGTGGCTTACAGATTGTGGTACAAAGGTGACAGCTTCTGAGGAGCCATGTTTTCAGTGGAGAGTTTGTGGAGGTTATAAGGGCACACCCTGATGACAGCCCCTCAGCGGGCCCTTCAGAATTACTCTTTTGTGGTCTATTTGCATTTAAGTTTGGACAGAGAGAAGACATCCTCCTCTAAGTTATTGAGCCCACATCCCAAGTGACGCTGGGTTGGGACAGCTCTGTAATGGTGTTGAGTTCAGAAGCCAGGATGGGTGGCATGTGTGCTGAGACTTAATTTTTTTTTTATTGCCACTGACACTATCACTGGGGCTCAGCGCCAGCATGAGGCAATCATTTCCCCCCTTCCCTTTTATTTGATAGATACAGAGAGAAATGGAGAGGGAGCATGGAGGCATAGAAAGGGAAAGAGAAAGAGAGATACCTGCAGCCCTGCTTCACCATTCATGAAGCTTCCCCTCACCTGCGGGTGGGGGGACTGGGGGCTTGAACCCAGGTCCTTCCACATAGTGGTGTGTGCACTCTACTGGGTGTGCCACTGCCCACCAGCTCCCGTGCTGGTACTTGTCAGAACTCATCCCAAATGCCAGAGCCACAGCATGCCCCTTTTTTTTTTGACAACTGTGTGTCCCCAGCAGCTGGTCTCTGATGTCATACCATGTGTGGCACACACGTGTGCAAAAGCACACAAATGTGCACATACAGGAGCAGGTGGTGGTGCACGAGGTCAAGCACACATATTACTATGCAACACACACACACACACACACACACACACACACACACACACACACACACACACACACACAGAAGATAAAGCCAAAGAGAGACATAACAGACCATGGAAAACATTTCTTCAAAAGAATCTAAACTGAGATCGGATTCTTGCACAAAGACCAGGCATTATTTCGCCTTATGAGCTAAAAAAAATGGGTCATAGGAACCCTCCTTAAATTTTTTGAAATTATCTGTTGCTGAAAAGGCAAAGGAAGGCCTAGGCTCAAAACCCAACAGATTGGTGTTTATTAGGCTTCCGGTTTCTCCAGCTGTTTCCTGCTGAGGTGATGCACCCACAGGGTATACCTGGAGGCTCCTGGTCACAGGTGACATTCTCTCACAGGGGAATTTGTCTCTCAGTGAGAGAGCTGGGGGAGTGAGCCAGTGACACAGCGTCCCCCAGCCAGCCCTCTCCCTCCAGCTGGGCCGCCTGATGGAACAGGGTCCCGGGTTCCTCCAGGCGGAGTCCAGTTCACCTGGGCACTGGGACCTGCCAGTGGTGCGGGTGTGGCGTGAGGTCTCTACCTGGCTGTGCTACTCCAGGCAGTAGGCTACAGCTGGGGTGTCTCCCACAGGTTTCTTATTTATTTTTGTTTTCTGTCATCACCAGGGTTTCCCCACCCTCTCTCTCTTCCTCCTTCTCTATTTATTTGTTTACTTATATGAGAGAGGAAAAGGAGGAAGGATGGGGGGGGAGAGAGAGAGACCACTCTCGCACACAAAATGCTGGGGATCAAACTCTGGCTCTCATGTTTGAGAGTCCAGGGCTTTACCCACTGCACTACCTCCCAGGCCACCCTGCTCTATATCTCTACCTTGTTGGCTACTAACTCCCATTTCAGGAAACCAAACCAAGCCGAGAAACAGATGACTGAATCAGTACGTAAGGCTTGTCACAGGAGACAGAAGATGAGGGAGACCAAGACGCAAATGGTGTTGTGTGTTTTTCTCTCAGGATCAAATTCTAAGGAGCCAAGTAAATGATGGAATGCTGAAAGTAATCATGTTCCCTGTGATACAACGGGCAGTCTGGTAACAGCTTCGTTGCATCCTATTCCTCGCTTCTATTTGGAAACCACTCTGCTGCTCAGAATCTAATCCTAACAGTCTTTCCCACTTGCTCCACCATTTCGTTGCTGGGACTCTTCTATGCAAGAGTGCTCCTGTCAAATTGAATTAGCATCAGAGACACACCATCAACAGATGTGTGTTGATCAAAGGACTCAGGACAAGGTCAACGGGGAAGGTTGTCAATTGTTCCTTTCTGGAGGCAGGAGGAGGGGAGACACCATGCGTTACATCCTGGTCACGTTATATGTGGACCTGAAGGGCAAAGTTCTGCGCCTCTAACTTGTGGCTTCCCTTTGCAAGTCACTAGAGCTTCCCTTCATTAACAGAGGGGGTAATTTCACCACCTCACTTTCCAAGTCTCCTGGAAGGTGAGTGACCCTCAGTACAGACATCCTGCCCCTCTGCCCCCCCCCCCCTCCACAGGAGCCTGCTGATAAAGAGATACCTGGGTCTTTGTAGATGCTCAGTACACCCTTGAAGTAATGAGGTAAAAATCTTTCCAGTAAAAGCAGCACGTCTTCCAGCTCTTCCAGAATCCCCACCAGCAGGAAGTTTTCATTCACGTTCAGCTTGGCTCTTTCCAGCGCCCACTCACCGGGCTCCCTGAATGGAGAGAAAAGCACTTTCAGATGGGAGGTTCACTTCCGGCAGGAAGCAACAAGCCACTGGAAGTGACTGTTTCTCTTGCCCACCCTGAGAGTTCTGCAAATCATCGTGTGAAGATCAACATAAAGTGCCACGAGGACAAGCTCCAAGTTTAGGAAAAAACACAATTCAACAAATGTTTGAGGAGCCAGAAAGGAAGGGGGCTCAGTGGCTAGAGCACAGGAGTTGCATGCAGGGAGCTCTAGGATCCATCCCTGGTATCTAATGGGCCATGATGGTGTTAAGGTTTCCTCTTCCATAAGAATAAATAAGCTAGTGGTCCGGGAGGTGGCGCAGTGGCTAAGGCACTAGACTCTCAAGCATGAGGTCCTGAGTTCAATCCCCGGCAGCACATGTACCAGAGTGATATCTGGTTCTTTCTCTCTCTCTCTCCTATCTTTTTCATTAATAAATAAATAAAATCTTTAAAAAAAAAAGAAAACTAAAGTTTAAAAAAAAGAATAAATAATCCGGGGGCTGGGCAGTAGCGCAGTGGGTTAAGCACACATGGCCCCAAGAGCAAAGACCGGCATAAGGATCCCGATTTCACAGGCGGTGAAGCAGGTCTGCAGGTGTCTGTCCTTCTCTCCTCCTCTCTGCCTTCCCCTCCTCTCTCGATTTCTCTCTGTCCTATCCAACAACAATGACAGCAATAATAACAACAACAACGATAAACAGCAAGGGCAACAAAAGGGAAAAAATAGCCTCCAGGAGCAGTGGATTCACAGTGCAGGCACTGAGCCCCAGCAATAACCCTGGAGGCAAAAAAATTAAAAATAAATAAAAATAAACAAGTTAACTAAAAAGTACTCCAGGGAGGGCACAGGAATAGCTCAACTGTAAGAGGACTTGCATGTCTGAGGCTCTTGGTTCAGTCCCCAGCGTTGTATGTACTGGACTGATATTCTCTCATGATACGCTCATGGGTGTGTGTGTGTGCGCGCGCACGCACACACACACACACACACACACACATACATACACCTCCCCTTTTCTCTCTAATCTTAAAAAAATACTTGAGGGGAGCCAATGGTGGCGTACCTGCTTGAGTGCACACGTTACAATGTGCAAGGACCTGGGTTCAAACCCCTGGCTCCCACCTGCAGAGGAAAGCTTTGTGAGTGGTGAAGCTTTGTGAGAGTTGCAGGTGTCTGTTTCCCTCTCTATCTCCTCCTTCTCTCTCTATTTCTGGCTGTCTCTATCCAGTAAGTAAATAAAGATACTTAAAAAAAAATACTTGAGGTGGCTGAGTGACGGTGTTCTCAGTTGAACATATGCATTGCCATATGCAAGAACCCAGGTTCCCATGGCCCCCACCTGCAGGGGAGGCTTAACAAGCAGTGCAGCTTTGCTGCAGGTATCTCTGTTTCTTTCTTCCTCACTATCCCCCTCTCCTTTCAATTTGTCTCTATCCTGCCAAAATAAAAAGTAAAAACCATTGAGGGGGATAAAATCTTTTTTCCAAATTAACTACTTTCACTGTGACAGAAAGTGAGTCACCTGGCACCAAAGCTTCAACCTTGAACCTGGAGTATTACAGGAGGGAGGCTGGGAGTGCAGTCTACCTGGACTCGTGAAGTGCAGACAACTAGCACTTTGTCGGTAAACCAACGCTTGTGTGATGGTGAACTCAACAAAAACAGCCACAGAAACAATGGTGCACGTCATCGCTAAGCGGTAATTACAGTGTGGCCAGAAAAAAAGTACAGGGATGGGCTGCAACTTAGTGACAGCTGTCTCCCCTTGGTGTCTGTGGGGGACAAAACTGACCTTTTAATCAAATGTTGCTGCTGGCACAGTCTGATTTCCCACCAAGCAACAACATGCACTGTAACTGCCAATCCTTCTCAAGACTCAAGACGTGACATTTTAGCTAGTACAGTCAGTGTTGAGCTAGACCAGAATCCCCTGGGAGGGGTCCAAATATCTGAGCCCTACTTCAAAAACTGAGACTAGTCCCCACCCTGAGCAAGCACCCTGGGGTGCTGAGGTGAGAGGCAATCGGGCCTCTCTCTGAAGGTCCATACTGTGTGAACAGCAGTGCCACTGCTCAATTTTGGCTTCTGGTGGTACAGGGTATTGAACCTAGGACTCTGGAGTCTCAGGCATAAAAATCTTTTTGCATACCCATTATGCTATCTTCTCAGTCCTGGTGTTGAGTGTGTGTGTGTGTGTGTTGTGTGTGTGTGTGAAGGGGGAAGAGAAGTTTTGTATATGCGAGGCCCTGGGCTTATTCCTAGTACTTCCTATAACAAAGTTGTGTTGTATTGCGTTGTCTTTCTCAGATGCAAAACTTACAAGATTGTGAAAAAGACAAGTTAGTTAATAAAAGGAAAGTCTTGTATCTAAATAAATCTAGTGGTGTGATAATAGAAAACATAGTATTGTCTATTTTTAATTTTTATTTAGTATTGGTTAGAGACAGAAAAATTAAGGAGGAAGGAGAAAGATGGAGCTAGAGCGATAGAGACAGAGACACCTACAGCCCTGCTTCCCCACTCATGAACCTTCCACCTGAAGGTGTGGGCCAGGGGCTTGAACCTGGGTCGTTGCACATTGTAATGTGAGCACTTAACCAGGTGGGCCACTGTCTGCCCCCCACCCCCATATTAGGGTCTTTCTACTAAGTATTTCTCTGGAATAAGACACTACTGAACTTTACAAAAAGTGGGGTATGTCACTTAGGGGTGGAATCTAAGAAGACAGAAAAGGGAAAACAGAGTGAAACTTGGATTCACGGTGATATGCTGTACCTACAGAAAGGATTCTGGAGAAGGGGGCAGGAGTGGGTGAAAAGTGTGTTGGGATCCTGGTGTTTGGTGATGGAAATGGACCCAAGTTGGGGGAGAGAGTTTCACCAACACGTATCACAGGGAGATGAGACACTGTACCCATATGTCAACAAGTACTATTAACCATCAAACTCTCAATAAAATGATAACGAAGTGGAATCTGGAGAGTGAATCCAGGGCATCACCTGTGCACTGCACCAGTGAGAGGCCTCTCCAGAGAGAGGAGAGACATTATAACCCAGCTCCACCACCCATGGAACTCCCTTGGTGCTGTGCATGGTACTCTTCTGTGGTCCTGGGTATTGAATCCAGGGCCTCACCGGTGCTAAGGCACATGCTCTGCCAAGTGAGCTATCTTTTGGTTGCACAAATGAACTCTGAAGGTCCGGTAGTTGTAACCATGATGGAGGAGTGGGTTGGGCATTTGGTCCTATTCTTGGGTCTGAGTAGAGATCACGACAAGCTAAATACGACAAAATAATTTAGTTAGTATTCCAATTCCACAGCTTTATGGAATAGTGCAAAGGCCTCTGTGAAACCTTGAGGGACTCGGTTTGGTGTACTACACCAAAGCAAAGGACTCTGGGAGAGGCTTTCAGGTCCTGGTGCACTATGATGGGGGACAACCCAGGCTGGGGGTGAGAGTGCCTTGCGGAAAATCTAGGAATTTTACACATGTACCAACAAGTGTATTTACTGCCCCAATTAAAAAAAAGGTGATCAGTCAGTATTGATGAAAGCTCAGTAAAGGTGAGCTGTCTATAGTGGTGAAATTCCAGAAAGTCAAGAGGCTAAGGTCACAAAAGATTTCCACACTGGTTCAATCAGCTGTTTTTGTTACCCTGGTTCCCCCACATCCGAGGCCACCAGTCTTTCATCTTTACCTGCATCTGGGGTGCTGTCCACAGAAATACGGGATGATGTAAAATAACCTGGGGTTGGAACACTCGGGGTAGTTTTCAAGGATACACTCATTGATATCCTAGGAGAGAATGATACAACAGTGAGGTGTCCTGTAGTCTCTGCAGGGCTTGAAGTAAAAGGGACCATTTGATGACACGGGGCATCCATGGAGAAGAGAAAATTCACAGATTTCAAGAGAAAACTTTCTTTGGACTACACACCATGCAGTTTCACCAGGCAGGTACACACATGGTCCCAACATTTCAGAGATGCTGGTGAATGCTTAGCTAGATCACAAGCATATTTTTTTCTTTTCTTTTTTAATAAATGAGTGCTTAATAGCACTTCACAAAATGGTAATGTCTCCGGGGTCTAGTTTCACACCCATCCATGTTGTGTTCAAGTCACCCCACACTTCACCAGGAGCATGTGCCCTCACTTTGAAAGTACATTTTCCTGTGGAGATGGTGTCATAGTTGGAAAAAATAACTAGAAAGCTGGATCAGGGAAGAGAGTAGCTCCCAAATAGGGGGAAAGTATTGTAAACAACATATGGTTAAAACAACATATGGCACCTACAACGTGGGACATGACCTGCCCATCCCCCAGATAAGTGACAATTTGGCTGCCTATGCACTATGGCCTTCTCTTCTGCTTGTGAAGAGATCTCCAAAGGCCTCTGCCCTTTCTTCACGAGACTGTTTCGCTGTTTCTGGTACATTTATCTCTGGACCACTCTGTGGTTTCCACCCAATGCCAGCCCGCATGAGCCGGCTTTCCGCCGCGTGGCACGGGGCATTGGGCATGGGCTTCCCCCATGCTGCTCGGCCGCAGAGAGCAGGGCAGCAGGCATGGCAGGCAGGGCTGCAGCCCATCATGCCCGCCCGCCCTCCTGCTATGAAGTCTGGACAGATCCTGGACCACCTGGAGACCACGGGCTCCCTGCCGAAACTGGGCCCCCTAGCCGAGATCCCCAACTCAGCTCTGATGTCAAAAAAGCTAGAATACACAGAGATTCCTGCAGAGATCGCTACCTACAATTCCTGGAGCTGAAGTTGCGCAAGAAGCCACCGCCCAACAACGCACCCCCGAACAACTAGACAGTACAGATCTAAACTCGTGTTTAAAATGACATGTCTTCGTAACAAAAGTTTTTCTCCTTGTGTATTTGAAAACCATGTTTATGTGTGTGTTCAAATATGGGCGGGGTAGATAGCACAATGGTTATACTAATGATTCTCATGCCTGAGGCTTTCTTTTTTTCCATGGTTCTCTGTTTACCTTTCCACATTTTATTGTTTAAACTTTAAACAAACTTAAAATCATACTAAAAAAGACTTCCAATTGTAATAGAGTTATCAATTGTGGTAAACTTCTAACCTGCTACAAGTTTTGTTTCATAAGTAAGTGAATTGCAGCTGTCAAGTTCTCTACAGAAAAGCAGAACTCCAGCAGCTGACCTTCCTCATACAACGTTCCACCCCCTGGCATTCTTCAGTGGACATCTGCTTTGGACTGACACTTCTATCAGACTCACTGGTACACCTCTTGGACACTTTACACAACTCTACAGCAGCTTCCCTTTATGCTGCTGGGTTTCTCAAAGACTGACTGCAGCCAGCTGACTTGGGACTTTAGGCCATACGCCCCCATGCTAGAAAATGCCCGTTGAGACAAGTAACACTCCCCCAGAGGCAAGAAATGTTTTTCTAGCTGATAAAGTCTTGCCCACAGAGGCAAAAACGCCCCCCCCACTCAGGCCTTCCCTTAGCAGCACACTGGTTCTTGTTGCTCGCTTACATGTTCCTCCATGTTGCGCCAGTTTCTTTTTTAAAAATGCCTGTACGATATAGGTTTCTGTTCACCCCACACTCCTGATACTATGGTCATTTAGTTAAAAAGAAAAGGGGGAATTGTTGTATGCTTCACATTGGTTTTGGTCTCACCCCTCCGCCTCTGGGAGATTGTGGTTTAGCCCTTGCTAGTTTTGCGCCTCTCTTTCTTCCTGCCCCCTACCCTACGTACTTCTTGAGTTCCTGCCGCAGCCACCAGAGAAGGATGCAGGACAGATCTGTGTGGTGATTAGTTTAGGAGTCTCTCTCTGCTGCGGGAGGAGAAAGACGGAAGAGCACATGTTGGCCCGCTCGTGAATAAAGATTAAACTGCGTTCTCAGCTCAGCCGTGTGTCTCTGGTTGTCTCTGTTACCCGCCCGTGAAGCCAGACCGGTTAAAACAACAGGAAAGCATATAAATATTGTTAACTGTAAACACTATCGATTTGATCTGGGGCCCCATACTCAGCACTGGAGCCTGTGTAACCTCTGCATCCCTATAGGTCTGAGCTCACATTCTGTGGTCACGGCTAGGAACATTCCAGGCTGCATTAATTTCAGGACCCATCTTCCTCGGGTGGTAGGTACATTATGTTGTCCAACCTCCCTTCACAGAATGGAACATTCCCTACCATTGTTGATCCACATTGAGGGCAAGGTCCTAAAGGGGCCCACAAAAGGGTCCATTATGTTGTTCCTGATGGAAATTACCAGTGACGGTGGAATATACCTAAAATAGACCTATGAGTTTTTTCCAAAATGGAAACCCCAAATATTCATCTGCAATATTCTTGCTTTGTTCATGACTAGTCAACAATTTCTTCTGCTTTATACCTTAACTCTTTTTCAGCCACCAGGTTCCAGATGCTACCATGATGCCAACCTGGCTTCCCAGGGCAGATGATCCCACCATGTGTCCTAGAGCCCCACCTCCCCAGATCCCTGCCCCACTAGGGAAAGAGAGAGACAGGCTGAGACTATGGCTCAACCTACCAACACCCATGTTCAGCAGAGAAGCAATTACAGAAGCCAGACCTTCCACCTTCTGTACCCCATGATGATCCTAGGTTCATACTCCCAGAGGGATAAAGAATAGGAAAGCTATCAAGGGAGGGGACTCGATATAGAGCTGTGGGGGTGGGCACTGTATGGAAATGTACCCCTTTTATCCTACAGTCTTGTCAACATTTCCACTTTATAAATAAAAATTAAAATTGTTTTAAAAAGGAAAATACATTTTCTATCTTCATAGTTGTATTATTCACAGTAGCCAAAATAGGGAAGCAACCCAAGTGTCCAATGACATATAGCTGGATAAAGAAGTTATGGAATTTATAGTCAAAGGATTCCCATTCTGAAATCAAAAAAGATGAGACTGCACTCTCTGGAACAAACTGGATACAACCAGAGAGGACTGTGCTAAGTAAAATAAGAAGTGAAGGGCCACTGCTAGATGGCTCTTCTCATTTGTGGGATATCAAGAATTAAAGTGAATTAACTTGGAAAAAAATTGGCCACAAACACCGTCAGCAGTTCTAAGCATTGTGGTCTACTGTGGTCTTAGCAGATACCGGTCAACTAGGAGGTAGAGAGTTGGCATTTAGCAAATATTTGTTGAATAAATCCAGCCTGGTATAATTCTTAACTCATTCTGACTTAAGCAGATATTTCTGTATAGCCAGTCCTGTACAAATGTGTTTCCTTGCATCTATATGCCAAAACAAATACTTAAAATAATTTCTGGTGTTCTACTGGGTCAGAGAGAGGCAGGATCTCTATGTACACACATTTCCCCACTTTTAGGGGCAAGAGGTGTTGCTCCAGTTAGCAGAAATGCAAATGAATCTGAGCCACTCTCCTGTTCAAAAGACTTTGAGGGGCTCAACAATGCAGTGGGGACAGCAATCTGTTAAGACAGCAGTTAGAACACTAAGACCCTAGGTCTTACTTAAGAGTTTTTGATATGATAAGCTCGGCTGTTACACAGGCTCTTGTGCTGAATATGAGTAGATGTGGGCCCTAGGTAAGATCGATGGGGTTTATAGTTAATGGTATTTATATACGTTTCCCATATTTGGAAGTCATTCTTTGCCCTGATCCAGCTTTCTACTCCTATTCCCAATTCTGACACTATCTTCCCAGCAATACTTTTAGCCTACCTGTATGTTAGCTGTTGGGTTCAGGCAAAAATTACTAAAGTCATGGGCCCCTTGGAATATACCTAAAATAGATTTCCTAGCTTCTCCCAACATGAAGACCCCACCCCAAATCTCATCTGCTATATTCTTATCTTTAGGTTCCTGATTATTAAACAATTTGTTCTGCTTTATATCTTAATGCTTTTCAGTCACCAAGTTGCAGATGCTACCATTATACCAACCTGACTTCCCTGGGTAAACTACCTCACCAGTGGGTCCTGAAGGCCCACTTCTCCACAGCTCTGTCTCACTAGGGAAAGATAGAAACTGGCTGGGAGTATGGATCGACCTGTCAATGCCCATGTCCAGCAAAAAAGTAATTACAGAAACCAGACTTTTGGGGCCCAGGCAGTGGTGCACCTGGTTAAGTGCACACATTACAGTGCTCAAGGACCCAGGTTCAAGCTCCTGGTCCCCACGTACTTCACAAGTGGTGAAGTAGGGCTACAGGTGTCTTTCTGTCTCCCTTTCCTTATGCCGGTCCTTGTGCTTTGCGCCACCTGCGCTTAACCCGCTGCGCTACAGCCCGACTCCCGCTGTCTCCCTTTCCATCTCCCTCTCCCTTCTCAATTTCTCCCTGTCTCTATCTAATTAATAAAAAAAACTTGAAAAATTATATATATAATTGTAACCCTCTTATGCCACAATCTTGTCAATCACTATTAAATCAATTTTAAAAAAAGATAAAAGATAAAAAAACAAGAAAAATTACTTTATCATTGTCTTAATGGGGTCCTGGGAGAAAATTAAATGCTGTGGTTCATTTGCTCTTCTTACACTGAAACCAAACCAGAAGGTCTCACTAGCCCAAGCCCCTAGGCACACACCATTATTTATGTACACAAGAAAATTCTGAAATGAAATCAACGCAAATAAAACTCAACAGCAACTACCCAAGACTTCAGGAATACTGAATTCATGTCTCTGCTATTTTAAGGTATCAAATATTAATGTGGCACTTTTACATATAGTAAATGCCTATAAATATTAAAGATACCTTATTTTTGCAATATTAAGTTCCCATCTTTACAAAGAAATCTCTCTCCATCTCTCAGGATCATAGCAAAATGATCAAAATTCTCCACGCATGAGTTATGTCAACTAGCTCACCCACTGCACAGTAAGACATGCTTCCCAGTGGGAAATTTACTGTACCAACAGTGTATGTTATCATCTAAGGAGATAAAAAGAAAAAAAGGATCCAAGTCCAAACAGAAGTTCAAAGAAAGAATAACATGGGAAGACATAGACTTAATGAATGACTCAGTGTTCTCACTGTAGAAAGGAAATTATACCTAATGATAAAAGAAAGCATGACGGAGCCTCTGGTCTCATTATCTTTCATGCTGTTCTGCTCTTTAGAGCAGGGGACATGTTGGATCTTTCTCTCTCTCTCTTTAAATTGTACTTTAAAAATATTATTTATTTATTTATTTATTATTGGATTGAAACAGAGAGAAATTGAAGGGGGAGATAGGGAGGGAGAGAGACCCCTCAGCTCTGCTTCATTGCTCGTGAAGTTTTCCCCTTGCAGGTGGGGGCCTGGGGCTTGAACCTGGTTCCTTGCACATCACTTAACCATGTGTGCCACCAGCTGCCCCCCCCCCCACACACACACAGCCAAGAAGAACCTTCTTGTCCTACACGTGAAGGCAGAATGACAACTTGACCTCATCTTGAAACGTTTAAGGAAACATCAGTTGAATGTGGGAAGCTAGCTGTTATTTTATATGTTCTAACTCCAGGTAGGAGCAATCATTTACTTATTTTTCTCTTGCAGGCAGTTGAAGATCCTAACAGTGATTCGCAGAAGATTGCAGAGGGTTATTCAAAGAGGCTGCTGCAGATAGGAGATAGCAAGCACAGTGAAAGCCCATGTCCTGTTCAGGCAGAATCTAAATTGTCCTAGAGAGCAACGGACTGTGAATTAAGATGGAGTGTTTTGTTTTTATGGTGTCAGCCTAATGTCAGAGGCTTGCTGTGAGCAGACTATAAGCAAAGACCCTGACCAATTGCTTTCAGCTGGTCACCTGGATCCTGGGGGGTTCCTGCTGAGGTCAGTGTATTAGATCTGTGTGAAAAATGAGGTTCAACCAGGAAGTCACATCATGTACCATGTCACCAGAATCCATTAAGCTCACTGCCTTCCTTTAGGTTTTCCTCCTTCCTTTCCCAATATGCCACCTTGCTGTGTATGCATGTGTGTCCATTGGAAATTGTCACTGCTGTCTTCCCTGTTCCTCACAAGGGCCTCTCACTTCCCCAGAGGTACCCAGGGTTCTCCTGTTCTCTCTAGCTTCTTCCTCGGCCTCTACTGATCAAATAGTGAAAGCTCACAAATTTGGTGTCTAGCGGAAATGGTTTTATAAATCAAGGTTCACGGAGTATATAAATAAGTTATCAAGCTTAATGTGCTTCCCAGAACTATTTGCATTTTAATAGAGGACAATTTTTTTTTTTTTGCCAGCAGGGTTACTGCTGGTGCTTGATGTTTGATGTCTGCATGAAGATGAATCCTCTGTTCCCAGTAGCCTTATTTTTTTTTTTCTCTTATAATTTCCAAGGGCAGAGATAAAGTGAGAGGAGAAAAAGAGAGACCAACAGTATTTCTATACTGCTGGTATAGAAACTTTACCTACAGGTGAGGACTGAGGGCTTGAACCCTAGTCCCTGAACCTGACACCATGTGCATTCAACTAGGTGGGCCTGAGGGTAGTCCTTTTTCCCCAAAGTAAGGTTCTAATAGTTAGGATGGGAACTAGAGACAAAAATTGATGGGAGGAGAAGAGAGTATTTTACTGAGCTTTTACCAGTGTATGTACTGAAAGGTTGCAAAATCAATGAGAAAGACACTGGAGACTTTATCTTAGTAAGTGAACAAATGTGAGGGGCCACTCACTAGGACTTGTCTAGCTAGGGGCAGAGGTACAATGGATGCTAGGGTTGCCATAACCCCTTCCCTGAGTGTATCCCTGAGGGTAATATCAACTTCCTGATGGTTCACCAGAACTCACCTGGAACTTGCTGTCATACTCTGAAATCACTTCTTTTTTTTTTTTTTTTTTAATTTTAATTTGCCTCCAGGGTTATCGCTGGAGCATGGTGCCTGCACCATGAATCCACTGCTCCTGGAGGCTAGTTTATCCCTTTTTGTTGCCCTTGTTGTTTATCATTGCTGTTATCATTATTGTTGTTAGTAGTATTTTGTTACTATTGTTGTTGGATAGGAGAGAGAGAAATGGAGAGAGGAGGGAAAAGACAGAGATGAGGAAAGAGAGACACCTGCAGACCTGCTTCACTGTCTGTGAAGGGACCCCCCACCCGCCTGCAGGTGGGGAGCCAGGGGCTCGAACTGTGATCTTTAAGCCAGTCCCTGAGATTCAGGCCGTGTGGGCTTAACCCTCTGCTCCACCACCCAGTGCCCTCTGAAATCACTTTTAGCTTCTGGAACCTTCTTTCTCTATAACCAGGGGCACTAATGCCCCCCCCCCCCCAATTCTATAGCTAATGTTGAGCCCAGAGAAGAGGAACTTAAGGAGCAACAGTATAAGAAAATTCAAGGCAGAACAGAGTACACAGTGGGGGTGGTGTACAGTGGGTCAGGGGTTCAGGGACCCATTACGCTAGATGAGCTCCTGGGTGTTGTATAACACCTCTTCTGATGAAAAGGTTCTAAATCTGAAAATCCTTGCTGTAGGGCAACACCCAGAGACATTGGGGGATTGGTACAGCTCACAACATCCTGTTCTTCACCTCCAGTCTCACCACTGGGCTTCTTCCTTGTTTTCAAAGGTACCTTTTGGTAGCAAATGATAAGTTCCCTGTCTGTGCCTGAACATGTCTTAGTTTCCTTGGTACCAGGGGTTCACCCAGATTCTTTCTGGAGACACTGTCTTGCTGAGCCTACATAGTCCCTCAAAGGGCATGACATCTGCTAATGTTAGGAAGCTGGTATGACATGCCCTGTTACATGAACTTGAGCTTTTCATATCATCAACTCTTGCATTCTGGACCTTTTATTGGGACCTTGCTGACATCTCATCAGTGACCGTGATCAGGCTGCCACACTGTGCGCGGCCCGTGGGGTTCAGTCGGCTACACTGTGGACAGCAGGGTCTGGTGTCCCACCTCACACATGACACTGCTTCTCCCTTGCCCTGTTTAAGCAGGTGCTTCTGATGACAGGGCTCAAGTGGTCTGGTCTCTTTCACTTGGTCACGATTACTTGGATTTTATGATTAAGGCATCTTGCCAAGAAACCAAAATAAGAGAAAACGTCCTCTTTTTCCTAAGGTTCAGATGGTCGAGATTTCTATCCTCCCCTGGATTAACTCTTTAGGGGAAAGAGGGACCTACCAAACCCATGTCAACTAAGGGAAAAGTGAGTTTCTTTTCTTTTCTTTCTTTTTTTTTTTTGCCTTCAGGGTTATCGCTGGGGCTCGCTGCCTGCACTACAAATCCACTGCTCCTGGAGGCCATTTTCCCCCATTTTTTTGTTGCCCTTGTTGTTACTGCTGTTGGATAGGACATAGAGAAATAGAGAGATGGGGAAAACAGAGAAAGAGAGAGAAAGACAGACACCTGCAGACCTGCTTCACCATCTATGAAGCGACCTCCCTGCAGGTGGGGAACTGGGGGCTCGAATGTGGATCTTTACGCCCGTCCTTGCGCTTCACGCCATGTGCGCTTAACCCTCTGTGCTACCACCCTTCCCCCAAGAGTGGGTTGCTTACGGAAGCGTTAGCTTCATAATCTTTCTCTGCAACTAGAGACACTACCTTCTTCAATTCTATGGCTAATTCTGAGCTCAAAAAGGAGGGATTTAGCAAATACCAATAAAAAGTGAAGTTAGACAAGAGTCCACGGTGAGGGTGGGTATATAAGTGGGCATTGTGTTAAGATGCTAGGTAGTACTGGTGCCCCAAATATCAAAAAAAAACCCATATTTTCAAAGCACATGGTATCTTTTCTCAGAAAGAAATATGACTGATTGCAATTTTCGTCTCTAGTGCCCATATCAAACCTTTTCAGCTAAGCCATGTCAATTCCTTGGTTATTTGAATGAATAGAGGTCCTTTGAGCCTATAAAAAGCTGGGCCATCAACCTGGCCTTCAGGAAGGAGCATGGCATGCAGGTGGCATGTGGGCAAATCTCCCAAATTCAACTCTCTCAACCTTCAGAAAGCCACACCTGCTATGTCCGACGCTGCTCCAAGGCTCCAGGGTAGGGAGGCCTGCCAACCACGCAGACCTCTGCCAGATTGTGTGGCTACTTTATTAGGTGGATAAATGTCTACAGATCCTAGTGTAAAAACACCAGGTCTAGCCCAGTTCTGGACAAACATTTTCCAAAGTTAAAGTGGAATACATTATCAATCGCTACTTCTCATAATTCTAGCTTTTTTGGCTGACATTTTCCTTCTGCAGAGAATGTCTGGAACTAGAACACAAAGAACGCCTTGAAGCAGAGGTTAAACCCCAGTGTTACTGGAGAAATTATGGCCCCCACCCCCTAAATATTATACCAAGTGTGATGCTGTGAGAGTCCACCTTGACCAAAAATTCCAGGCACAAATTTTACAGGCCCATAAATAATGAGGATTGGATTCAGTGATTAGTTAAAGGAACACCAAGAACCAGAACTGGACATCAGTTCTTTAATGTTGCTCATTAGAAAGAAAATGCAAGATAGACTTCTACTAGGATTCTGATTTTAAATTTTCAGATAGAATTTTGGTGTTTTTTTTTTTAAATATATAGCTATGTTTTACTGATGCAACTGGAATTACCACACTAAGTTTCACATGTGCTTGGCCAGGAAAATAGCTCAACTGGTAAAGCATCAGATTTGAATGCCTGAAACTCCCCATTCAAGTCCTAGTGCCATATGTACCAGAATGATGCTCTGACTGGTCTCTCTTTTCTGTCTGTCTCATGTGAAACACTTTTTTAAAAAAATATTTATTTTATTTATTTATTCCCTTTTGTTGCCCTTGTTATTTTATTGTTGTAGTTATTATTGTTGTTGTCGTTGTTGGATAGGACAGAGAGAAATGGAGAGAGGACGGGAAGACAGAGAGGAGGAGAGATAGATAGACACCTGCAGACCTGCTTCACCACCTGTGAAGCGACTCCCCTGCAGGTGGGGAGCCGGGGTTTGAACCGGGATCCTTATGCCGGTCCTTGTGCTTTGCGCCACCTGCGCTTAACCTGCTGCGCTACAGCCCAACTCCCCGAAACACTCTCTTTTATGTAATCAATAAAATAAATTTTAAAAGTTTTAAGTGTGCACCATTAAAATTCATTATATGTATATTCGACGTTAGAATTTTTTTATCTAGTTTACATCGCTGATGTCACACTATGACTTAACACAACTTTATTTCAGAGATTCTTAATTTGGAATAATTTGAAATTGGTTATACAGTATGTTTAAACAAGCCCAGGTGGAAAGTTCAATAAGCCAATGCTAAAATTCTTTATTATATTCTCAAAGACAGCATCTAGTGTCCACAGGGTGTCGTGTTAAGCATCGTAGCATTGCATAGTTGATGAATAAATGTATATGAATTCCTTTGTTTTGAATATGTAACCATACTAATATTTATAAGGACATCTTCTTGGTAATTGGCTCCTTTTACTTATATGTGCTGCCACTTTTATTCATATGCTTTTGACTAATATCAAAGAAGGTCTTAAAAACTTATTTAAATGGTGACCTAGCCCTGTCCCATTATTTTTAGTCTCTTCAATAGATGGGGCATCTCTGTCTTTAAGAAGTCAACTCAGTCATGCATTGCTATTTTAATCATTGATATGTACAGACTTTTGCATCTTATCTTGTTTTCTACTTTGATTCTTTTTCTCTGCTATTTTTTTCTTCATTTGTCCTGTTGGTTTCACAAAGTTATTATAATTTTTTAAAAAGAAATAATCCTTTCCTTCTACTGTTTTAGACTGTAAGGCCTGCATATCTGTTATTTTTACAATTATCTTTATTTTATTAGTATTATTGTTAACATTCTAGGGCTGTATCTCAGATAATCGGTTAAGACAACTAAAAAAGACAAATAATTATAATGCAGCTTAAGTATTATCATTACATAGGAGACTATGGGGAGGGATGCAGAACTTAAGAAAAATCATAGATGCTTGGAAATATTAGATTGTATAAGTTGTTACAATGGTTATTCTATGTGCTTATGTGAATAAATCTTTTTGAAAATTGTTACTCTGTCCTTTTCTGTCTTGGTTTGTTGTCAGGCTTGGTCAGTGGCTTCCTAACAGATGCTTTGTTTTTCTCTTGCAGTGTTCAAGATCCTTGCCTTATCTTTATTCCTTTCGTCCTAAATATGATGTGTCTTGGTGTCTTTAAGTCTGGGTTAATTCTGTTTGGGACCCTCTCAGCTTCTTGAACCTTTATGCCTTTTATGTTGTCTAGAGTAGGAAAGTTCTCAGCTATTATGTCCTGTAGAATGCTTTTCTCCCCTCCTTCTCTTTCTTCCTCTAGCAAGCCAATAATGCATATATTACTTCTTTTGAAGTCATCCCATATGTCTCTGTTGTTGTTTCAGTATCCCTTAATCTCTTTTTGAGATCACTTACTTCTTTCTTAGTTTTTTCTAGTTCATCCTCAATCTTGTTAATTCTGTTTTCGGCCTCACTCATTCTATTCTCTCTCTCCCCTGTACTGCTTTCTGTAGCTCAGCTATTTTGTTGCCCTGTTCTGAGACTATTAGCCTAATCAACTAGTTGTGTTCTTAGTTCAGCTATTTCAACTTTCAGCTAATTACCTTGAGATAGTGTTTTTTTCAGAGTCTCATTTGCTGTTTTCTCATTTCTGATTATATTACTTTCAAAGTCTTTCCTCATTCCTGTGACTAATGCCTCAGTTAGTGTTTGGATCTTGTCCTCATTCTTATGTGCTTCTCCTTTGGAGGTTCTATCTGGGCTTTTGTCCTAGTTCACTTCTCCAATGCTTCTTCTTGGTTTAACCATTGTATATGGTGTGTTATGAGGTCCCTCTCTCAGTACTATTCAATCCACTAATCACACTTGCCTGGATTGACCTGTATCTAAGATACTTAAAGAGTTCACAGTTATGGAAATTAACAGTTGTTTCTATCCTTGAGGTGAAGCACCGTGGCTGTTAAACCCTCTTTTTTCTTTATCTTCCCTGTAGGGTATGGGAGCCTGTGGGCTTTTTAACTATAAGCAGATGTTTTAGTTTAATTACTTACTTCTAACCTAGAGATAAAACAGGGTGGGGGAGAGATAGAAAAGTGGTTATGCAAAGAGGCTCCCACACCCTAAGGGTTCAAAGGCCCAGGCACAGTTTGGCTTCTCTGACAACAGGCAGAGCCAAGAAGGGCAATAGTCCTTGGCCCTGTGAGTTTGATCTTGTTTGTACTCTGTGGGTACTGAGGCAATCATTCAACCTGTCTCCGAATTCATTGGGAGAACAATGTAGAAAGGCTGCCACTATACAGCCCCACTTCCAGACCACTGGGGGTGTATGTCTTCTCCTGAGTTTCCTGATCAGGTCTCTGACCTCATGTCAGTACAGGGCCTCCCTGTTGCTGCTCCAGCCTCCGAGGGACAGTAGCAATGGAGACTCACAGTTGCATTTGGTGAGCCTTAGGGGATCCTCTCCTCCTGTCAGCAGTTTATTTGTTGATAAAACTCAGACCAGAGGTGGTGCCTTAGCTGTCAAACTGCCAGACTGTTACCAGCTGCTTCTGAGTAGATATGGGCTCTAGCCCAGGAATCTCTCCTTAGGCCCCCTCTCTGTCCATGAGCTACACGTTTGCACTCACCCACAAATTGGTGGGTTCCCAAAGTATTCCAAATCTTGTCTTGAGTTTTCAGGTGATCTTCTTTGTTATCGCTCCTCTTCCCTTCTATTAGATGACTATCGAAACTTTGCAGTGGTTTCCCTGCTCTTTAACTAACACACTATTTTAATTGCATTTTTGAACAATTATTTGAACAATTGCATTTTTAATTGCATTTTTGAACAATTCTTTTTTAATAATTAAACGTTTTTCTCTTTATCATTATAAGTTTAAAGCTTATTCTATTTTCTTTTTTTTAATATTTATTTTATTTATTTATTCCCTTTTGTTTCCCTTGTTGTTTTATTGTTGTAGTTATTATTGTTGTTGTCATTGTTGGATAGGACAGAGAGAAATGGAGAGAGGAGGGGAAGACAGAGAGGAGGAGAGAAAGATAGACACCTGCAGACCTGCTTCACCACCTGTGAAGCGACTCCCCTGCAGGTGGGGAGCCGGGGTTCGAACTGGGATCCTTATGCCGGTCCTGTGCTTTGAGCTTATTCTATTTTCTAAAACTTTATTCCAATGACAGTCTTTTCCGTATTACAACTTGTAATTATTTGTTAATATCCATGTACTTTTATTTAAAACATTTTATTTATAATTTCATTTTCTTTTTAAATGTAATTCATATGTTCTATCACTGTTTTAAACACTATAGACACACTTATTGGAAAAATCTTTGTCATTCCTTAACATTATCTGGTACGAATTCATGTTCCAATTGCAGACTTAAAAAAAAGTGGCTCTGGAGAATGAACCAAGGGCCTCATGCACGTGCAATGCAACCAAATGGTTTACCTTGTCCAATTTTCTACTTTTTATTTATTTATTTTGAAATAAAGGCAAAAAGAGAGGAGATAGGCCATAGCACTGCTCCACCCTACACGGAACTCCATGTGTGCCATCCATAGTGCTCTATGTGGTGTTGGGACTGGAACTCAAGAATGCACACTTGACAGGGCATGTGCTCTACCAAATGAACTATCTCCTGACCCCTCCAATAGCAATTTTTGTCATTTTCTTTGTGTTGGATTTTTATTTCATCTGCCTAGAATATACAGTATATGGTGTCATTCTGAGTGGGAGATTCATCCTCATTCTCTGTTTATAGTGTATGTCTTAAAAAGGATCATGTATTTACTAACAAGAAGGAGAAAAAAAAAGGACCAGAACATTACTCTAGCATATATGATGCCAAGGATTGAACCCAGGACCTCATGCATGTAGGATTGACACTCTACCTGTTATGCCACCTCTTGGGCCATCTTCTCTCTGACTCGTCCTTCTATCCCTTCTTCCTTTTATCTATCTCTAGTGCTTTGTGGTTATGGTCACCTATTCCATAAGCAGCTCTTATTAGTAATTTCCATGTTATGGAAATTATGTGATATTACAGATCTCGTTACTAAGCAGTCACAACTGGTTCACTTTCTACTTGTGAGCCTAGTTTCTACAAACTTCTACTCCTGGAGGCCATTTTTTCCCCCATTTTGGTGCCCTTGTTGTATTTATTGTTGTCATTGCTGTTGTTGTTGTTAGATAGGACAGAGAGAAATCGAGAGAGGTGGGGATTCGGGGACTCGAACTGGGATTCTTAACGCTGGTCCTTGTGCTTTGCACGATGTGCACTTAACCCACTGCACAACTGCCCACCCCCTTAGGCCTCTACTCTTATAAAGTCACAGTTCCAGCAACAGGTCATCTGATCCTTCCTTTCTTGGACTGAGATGAAATACAGCTCTTCATCCTAGGCCTTGAGTTCAAGCACCGGGTCCAACTCGGCCCCATTTTGTCAGGGATCTCTGAAAGTCCACTTTATCTTGCAGGAACTCCATCCTGAGGGTCCCCCCTGCCTAGATATGGCTCCTACTAATCATTCTGGCTCTATTCTAGGCACTGTGATGTTCTTCTGAGTGTTTAGATTGGCAATTCCTTTCAATTGTCTTTCTTTTCCAAGGGAGTATTGAAGTCACTACTTCATTTTTATTGTGGGGGGGGACTGTCTAATCTACTCATGTTTTTAAAAAGCTTTTTCCTTCAGGGGTATATATCTTTTTTTATTGTTATTGTAGTTAGTATTGTTGTTATTGATGTCGTTATTGTTAGATAGGACAGAGAGAAATGGAGAGAAGAGGGGAAGACAGAGGGGGGAGAGAAAGATAGACACCTGCAGATCTGCTTCACCACCTGTGAAGTCACTCCCCTGAAGGTGGGGAGCCAGGGGCTCGAACTGGGATCCTTACGCTGGTCCTTTGAGGGGTATAGATCTTAAGGATCTGAGTCAGAAGCGTGGTGGAATATGGGCAGTGCAACATGCTTGGTCAGATGTCAACACTGCACCAAAGAAAATGTACATGTACATGGAAACATGACCATTCCTGCTATGAGCATGTCAGAGCCACAGGGTGAATGCACTGCTCAAGGCAGACATTAAACAATTTGCAAGGTATATCATAGCAGTGCTTTATTATAATGGTGTTGCCTTGAATCTTTTCATCATTTCAAGGGTGTTGTCAGACATCCCTGTGTTTGACATTTGCCTCAATGGCAAAATCTTTGAGACCATATATATCACCAGGGTTATAGCTGGGACTTGATGCCTGCACAGCCCCACTGCTCCCAGTGTCCATTTTTTTCATAGAGAATGAGACAGCTAGAGGAGGAAGAGAAGTAAGAGGAGGAGGGGAAAGAGAAGAGAGACATCTCAGTACTGCTCCACCATTTTTTCTTTCTTTTTTTAATTTTTAAAAAACATTTATTTATTCCCTTTTGTTGCCCTTGTTGTTTTATTGTTGTAATTATTGCCGTTGTTGTTGTTGGACAGGACAGAGAGAAATGGAGAGAGGAGGGGAAGAAGGGGTGAGGGGAGAGAAAGACAGACATGTGCAGACCTGCTTCACCGCCTGTGAAGGGACTCCCTTGCAGGTGGGGAGCCAAGGGCTTGAACTGGGATCCTTACACCGGTCCTTGAGCTTTGCGCCACCTGCGCTTAACCAACTTCACTACCGCTGGAATCCCTGCACCAGCATTTCTAAGTTTACTCCCTCAGGTGGGAGCCAGGAGCTTGAACCCAGGTCCTCTCACATATGGCTAAATATGCACTCTATTGGGTGTGCCCATTCTCCTTCCCCCATTTTTCTCAATATTTTTTATTTGTAATATCTTCATGTCTCCTCACAGTATCATGGTTATCAAACAGGGTCAGGCAGGTGACCTCTTGCAGCTCATAAAAGTAGCTCTTAAAGATGATGACATTTTAATTCCAGTTGCTCTCCACCTAGGAAGTCACCCTGGGAATCTGATAAAAGCTGTCTGAAACAGTCCTGCTTTTCCCATCAGCACTGCCATAAAAAATTCACCAGCCAAATGAAGGCAGCATGTAGGACTGATGCATTTTTAACAAAAAAGGACTTAAGTGATACTGCAGATAAGGCTGCATCCTCAGGGATCCATGTTTCTAGCAGACTTCCGCACGGCTGAAATGCCACCGGGTGATCTGCAGTCTGTCCGCTGCTGGGAAAGGACATTCCTGATCAGGACTCCACTTAGCAGGGATACTTGACTCTGGGATTTTGTGACTTGAGTCTCCAAGGCCCGGAAAGAGCCAGGTAGCCAGACTTCTGCCACTAGTGGCTTTGCTTTGAGCTCTGTAAGTTTTTTTTTTTTTTTTTTTTTTAATTTTGTCAGAGACATCCTGGCCCCCTGAGCTGCAGGCCTTTTCTACCTTGTTTATTTGATCTGGTCCATGGGTTGGAGACTGATCATAATGGGGAAGTTTCATAAGTGGTGAAGCAGTGCTGCTGGTCTCTCTCTCTTTTCTTCTCTATTTCTCCCTTCCCTCTCAAATTTCTGTCTCTGTCCAAAACAAAACAAAACAAAACACTTAATTTGCTGACAAGGAGGTAATTCAGCAGGTACAAGATAGGATGTCTATACATGGAGCCTGGGTTCAATCCACGGCATGAGAAACACCAGAGTTTAGCTACTCTCTCTCACATATAAAAATAAATCATTCAACAATGTTGGATTATGAAGTAGAGAGGAATGAATCCTGTACCTCCAGTCTGTTCTTTTCACCTGTTCACAGCAGCCCAAGGCACAGGCCTCAACACAGTTCAGCATTTCCTGTAGGCAGAACTGAAAAAGGACAAGCAGGCTCCAACAGATCTTCTCCACCAACAGGAAGTTCTGAGTGTAAGAATGGCGGGAATTCCTGGGAAACCCAAGCCTGTCCTTTAAGAGCCTTAGACCATAAAAATTATTTATGACCCCTTCGGGCCGTACACGTTTCTCAGAGCCACAGAAAATGCCTCCGCCCTGTGGAATGCAGATTATTATTATTATTATTATTATTATTATTCTTGCCTTCCCAGCTGAAGGAGTCCAGAGTTCTTTTTTCTTTCTTTCACATCCAATACTCTAATAGTTTTTGGCTCCAGAGGACAAAACAAACCACAAAAGTCACACTTTCAACTTTTGGTTATTGAGGATATAAACAGCGTGTTTGTGGATTTTTATTTTTTTAGGCCCATGTCCACACTTCTGTCTATGGCTCTTTGGCCCCGACTCCCAAAGACAGAAAGGACCCACAAGAAATTTGAGAAAGAGATGCTGACGTTGTCAGATTGATTAGTTGAGGTTAACTAGGAATCTCAGTGTCTCAAAGCCTGGCTGTGATGGAGAATTGTCAGTGTGACAGACATTCACCAGAAAGTTCTCACTTTCATGAATATCTGACATTTTCCAAGTAAGTACAGTAAAAAGGAAACAAAAACACTGTAGAAAAATGCCTCAAGAATCATTCTCTCTTGAGCCACTTGCTTTGATTTTTTTTTTTTTTGACTTCTTTCTCCTGGAACCCCTTTGAATTTTTTTTTTTTGCCTCCAGGGTTATTGCTGGGGCTCGGTGCCTACACCATGAATCCACTGCTCCTGGAGGCCACCCCCCCTTTTGTTGCCCTTGTTGTTGTAGCCTTGTTGTGGTTATTGTTGTTGTTGATGTCGTTTGTTGTTGGATAGGACAGAGAGAAATGGAGAGAGGAGGGCAAGACAGAGGGGGAGAGAAAGACAGACACCTGCAGACCTGCTTCACCACCTGTGAAACAACTCCCCTGAAAGTGGGGAGCTGGGGCTCGAACCGGTATCCTTACAGCAATCCTTGTGCTTTGTGCCACGTGGGCTTATCCCACTGCGCTACCGCCCTTCCTCCCTCCTCTCCGCTTTGAAATTTTTTTTCTTCTGCTGATTCATTCATTTTCTTTCACTTCATTTGAACCCTTCATGGACTGTCCCCGGGAGTAGGAAGTCTTTATGACTTTATCCCCACACTTGTATTTTCTTTATAACTTTGCTCCTGAAGCTTGTCTAGAAATCTCAGTTCTTACTGTGATTGGTCCTGATCTCTGGGTCTTTCTGTTCTAGAATAAAACATAACTAGGTGGGATAAAACAAACAAACAAACAAAAACCTTATAAACCAAATCTGTTTACGACACTTGTTACTGGGGGTTTTGCCATAGCACCCTTAGGGGATAGTCTCTGTATTTCTATTATGTGCAGCTATGTCTAAGGATATAGCATCCTGTCCTCTGATGATTGCATTCCACTATATTACAATAGTATCTTTAAGGTTGGGGAGACAGAAGACAGCATACTGGTTATACAAATAACTTCATGCCTGAGGCTCTGACCTCCAGGTTCAATCCCCAGCAATACCATAAGCCTGAGGTGAGCAGCACTCTGGTAAAAAAAAGAAAGAACAGAAAAGTATTTTTAAATTATCTTTCTCTTTCACTTATGGATAGTCCCTTCCTTTTCAAAAAATTATTATCTGCCCATAATAAATTTCCCTGGGCCTGCAAACAAAAATAAAATTCAAATCTCTATCATAAATCCTCTATGCGTTTAATTGTTGCATTTATGGGATGAAGGACCATTAAGTTCCCTAGATCTTATTTAAGTCTATCACACTAAGAACCAAAAGCAAACTGCTTTATAACATCTACTAAAAATATGTGTGACCTGGGACTCGGCAGGGACACACCTGGCTGATCACACACGTAACAATGTGCATATATAAAGGTGTTCAAGCAAACACCTCTGATCTCTGCAGGCCAAATAAGACTCAGGTGACCAGCTCATATTCCACTGTCTTTAGCCCCTGGAATAAAAGACACAAAAGTTTTATAAATTATAGTTCCAGGTGTCTGCCAAGGAAAATGTTGATGGATAAAGCAGTGAGTTAGGAAAGAAAACACTGGACTTGCCATAAGGTGACCCAAGTTCGAGGTGCTTTTGTTTTTTCTTTCCTTTTTTTCTTTTTTTCTTTTTGTTTTTTAGACTTATTTACTGAGTCTAGGAGATACGCAGCAGTTGTGCACCAGACTTGCAAGCCTGAGGCATTATAGTACACAGGTTCAATGTCCCGCAATACCATATGCCACAGCTGAACAGTGCTCTGACCCCTCTCTGTGTACCCACTAACCCCACCATGAGAAGGAATGTTTTCCTTCAGATTTTATTGCCACCAGAGTTACTGCAGGGGCTCAGTGCCTGCACAGTGAATCCATTTCTCATGGCAGCCAATTTTTATCCTTTTCTTTTACTTTTTCTTCCTTTTATTTGATAGGACAGAGAGAAATTGAGAGGAAAGGGGGAGGGAGAGAGGGAGAGGGAAAGGATGGGGACAGAGAGCATAATGGTTATGCAAAGAGACTCTCATGCCTGAGGGTTCCAAAGTCCCAGGTTCAATCCCCTGCACTACCATAAGCCAGAACTGAGCAGTGCTGTGGTAAATAAAATAAAATAAAATAAAATAAAATATAGAGAGAGGGAAAGAGAGAGAGACCTCTAGCATTGCTTCACTGCTTGTGAAGCTTCACCACCACCTCTAGTCCCACCCCCAACCCCTTCACATACACCACCACCACCTCTGCAAGTGGAGATCAGAATTTTGAACCTGAGTTCTTGTACATGGAAATGTATGCACTAACCACCGCCTAATCCTGAGAATAAGTAAATCTTTAAAATACATTTTCTTTAAAAAATATGTATCTGTTTATTTTTATGAGTGAAATAAGACAGAGCACTGATAAACTTTAACATATAGTGGGGCTGGGAACTGAACCTGGGACCTCATTCAGGTGAGGCTTATGCTCTAATGTGTAGAGGTACCCGCCTATCATCCGTCTAGGCTAAGTTTATGAGTCTTGACATCTGTTCAGTTGTCAGAAAAGTCATGACATATTTTGTTTTTCTATGCAAAAATGTGTCCAGAATTTTCTGACAACCCAATATTAAACTGGCTAGATGACATCAGTTAATATACTTTCCCTTTTTGAGCACTACTGTTTTTTTTTTGGGGGGGGGTTATTGAAGAAAAGGAATTTGGAGATGCTTCTGCACTACAGAGAGAACTGTAGGAGCCAGTCAGTGGTTTGATTTGGGAGAGCACTGATTAAAGGTTGGGAGTGATTGTGCAGCATGGGGTAAGACGATCACCAGGACACAAGGCTTTGCTCAGGGAAAGCTATACAAGGAGAAGTACAAACAAACCTGAGTAAACACTCCAAGAGCCTGCTGCTGGGGACAGGAAGGAGACCTGCGGTTTACAGGAAGCGTGCTTTCCATCTACAAGGAAACTTACAAGGACCATAAAGAACACAGTGGAACCCTTGACTAAGCAAGTGGTGAGTGTCCACCTGGTAGGTTGTATGTGGCCCATTTAAAATCACAGGTTGGCTTCAGGCTCTCAGGATATTTTCAAACCACCAACCCACCTCTCTGCCCTAAAACTGAAGAATAAGAATTCACTTCAGGCTACTAGGATACTTTTGTTAATTCCCAGACCAAAGAGAGAGGAGTTTGGGGGGGGGGGGTCAGCTGTTTTTAATTATCACCACCATTATCCTCATCTTTGAAAATGGCTAAATAAGTGATTTTCTCCCCCCAGAAATTCACAAACCCTTCATGCGGATAGTGGAAAATTTCACTATGGGGTTATTACTGGTTTCTCCCTTTAGGTAACCACAGGGCTGCAAATTCTTTGCCTCTCAAGTTTTAGCAACTATGGGTAAGATTGTTTCTTAAAGTCTAATGAGCCTAAGGATGCTGGCTTGCTTTCAGAAACAGAAAAAGAAGAGAGCATTGCTGTAAAAAATAAGTACTCCTTCCTTGCTTTGTTTCTCCTCTCTCTCTCTCCCTCTCCCTCTTTCCTTCTTTATTTCAATACTATCCAAGATATCTTCCCCTCCATCCTTGGGGACATGCTCCTTTAGAACATCTGTATTTAGCAGGAGGCATGTGACCTGCAGTTTTATAGAATGCAAAGGAGGGGCTGGGCTTGGCACACTCTAAACAGTGTACACAATACTATGTACAAGAGCTCAGGTTCAAATCCTAAGTCCCTACATACAGGGAGGAAGCTTCATGATTGCTGAAACAGTGTTGACGGCATCTTTCTCCTGCCTTCCCTTCCCCTTCCTTCTCAATTTCTCTGTTTCTATAAGAAGAGAGAGAGAGAGAGAGAGAGAGAGAGAGAGAGAGAGAGGAGGGGAGGGGAAGAGGAGGAAAGGAAAAAGAGGAGGTGGTGGAGGCGGAGGAGGGTGGTGGAGACATTCTCCCTGCTCTACTTTCTTGTCCTGAGCTTATGTTGGGTCATCTATCTTACTGACAGTAAAAATTTGGAGATATATGATATTAATTAACCTGGAAATGAAGATACTACAAAACTAATGTCATCTCCAGAGTTTCTCCTTGACCACAGGGTTTGGGGGATACAAGTGGCTAGCTTGAAACACAAAGAGAAACTTCCTCTGCCCCCAGGGGATGTGTGGACAGCTCTGCATTGCAATATAATTTGTCTCCTTTGTAATCACAAATACGTTAATACACACATTAAAAAATGTTTTAAAGAGCCATCTGTTGACATCAGTAGACTTAGAGAGTCACAAGCCAAAGATGCCCCTATATTGATATATTTCTTTTCTTTTCTCTTCCTTTCCTCCCCCACCCACCCCCACCCCACCACAATTATTGCTGGGGCTCAGTGTCTGCATCCATCTGAATCCATCACTTCTTAAAGCCTTTTTTTTTCATGATTGACACAAAATGCATACTATGGCTTGTAGCCAGTCTCATTTTTAAATCTGAATTGTTATAGAAATAATTTCATTGGGGCTAGGCAGTGGTGCACCTAGTTAAGCATGCAAAGTACTAAGCACAAAGACCCACGCAAGGATCCAGGTTCGAGCTCCTGGCTCCCCACCTTCGGGGGGGAGCTTCACAAATGGTGAGGCAGGTCTGCAGCTGTCTATCCCCCCTTTTCTCCCTCCCCCTCCTATCTCAGTTTCTCTCTGTCTTATCCAATAAAATGAAAAAAAAAATGGCCACCAGGACCAGTGCATTCATAATGCCAGCACCAAGCTCCACTGATAACCCTGAAGGTAAAACAAAACAAAACAAAACAAAACATAAAATAAAGAAAAAGGTTCATGCTTTTGTTTGGCAGAGCACCACTTATCACTGAACATCGGTAGTGCTGGGGATCAAACCTAGGACCCCTCACATGTAAGTTCTGTGCACTTCCATCATGCTCTTTCCCAGGTCCAGAAGCCAATGCCTGGGTAGGGGATATAGCATAATGGTTATGCAAACAGACTCTCATGCCTGAGGGTTCCAAAGTCCCAGGTTCAATCCCCCACACCACTATAAAGCTGAGTTCAGCAGTGCTCTGAAGAAAAGAAAAAAAAAATTCCGGAAGTCAGTAATTTAAAAGAACTTGAAGGGGCTGGGTGGTGGTGCCCTTGGTAGAGTGCACATGTTACAATGCACAAGGACCAGGTTCAAGCCTGGCTTCCAGAAAGAAAAGGCAAATGACTGGAACACATGTCTGAAATTTTCTATAAAATCCCTATAGTAAAGCACTGTGGGCTACCATGGAAAATTTGAATTCAACTGTCTGAATTTCTGGGCTGGAAAGTTTACCCAGGACAGCGCCTACAGGCTTAAAGTTACCATTCAGTTAACCCATCACTGGAGGGTTTTTTGGCTTCTGAGTCTTTGTACACTGATTTGCTCAACTATTTGAACTTAAAAGCAAGGGTGATCTCATTGGTACTGAACCTTAGTCTTTTCTCCTCAAAAACTTTTGTCATAAAATCAACCCATGTTTAGTAGACACTATAGAGTTAAGCCAAAGAAGAGGAAAATAAAAAGCAACCATAAATCTGCAGCATAGATATGACTCTTTTAAATTAAAACAAAAGATGTTGAGAATATAAAAAAATGTAACTGATAAAAAAGAAAGACTGTTTGGCATTAAGTTTTTCTCAGCGTTGTGTTGTTTTATATGAAGGCCCATTTCTTACTTTGGATGATCCTCACTGCAATGCCAGACTCCAAATAAAATAGTAAAAAGAACAAAGGAAGCAAAAGTCTTTGAACTTTCTTACCCTATATATTCATTTTTTAAAAGTGATTTTAATGTGATACGAGATTTCTTCACAAAGAGGCCAATGAATTTTTCATGGACTTAAATGTCCTTCTATCTAAATTGGAAATGGAGAGGAATGGAATGATGAAAGCCAAGCTCATTTGATTACCAAAAAGCTCAGGGAAGTTTGCCTCTTACCATATGATCTTCTTTTTAACTCTTAGTGTGGAGGAAGAGACAAGAAGAATAGGGACTTCACTGCTCATGTGAAAATGGGTCTCGGATGCACTTGGGCATCTGGTTGAGAGGTCCATGTTTTTGGAAAGGTGGACATGACCACCATAACTTAGTGAGCTTCCTGTTCACCTGGAAAAGCACTCAGCAGAGTTGGTGGACTTCTTGCTATCTCCTTTTGTGCCTCTATTGTTGGTAGAACACATGTTCTCTGTAATACATCCTGAGCTATTTCCTTTTTCTCTGAGCAAAGCCAAAGGCTCTTTGTTATACCTTTAGTGTGGAAGCTGGGACATGGGTTCATACTGTTTTCTTACAACCCCAGCTTTCACTAGCTATCTGCTTTCTTTAATGACTTTGTCTGCTAGAAGAACAGAATGAGTCTTCTGTAGGAAGTCTCATGGAGAATTCCTCCCCACCTGTCCACTAATGCCTGTGGGGAAAGCTTTGGTGCCAGAACCCAAGGCTGGCGGGTCTGTCTATCCCCTTAGACTGAATGTCCTGAGAACAAGGTCTGTTTTGTTTCCACTGCACTAGCTTAGACTACTGCTGATGCATAGAGTACATGTGCAGTGACTGCCTGGCTGAAGGAATACATGCACACATACATAGGGAAGATCAAGATGGCTGTGGCCACGGGTGACGCTCACATTTGAATCCCGAGGCAACAGCAAGTCTTGTTCTATCCAGTGCTTCCCAAGTGCTGAGAAAGTTGACTGCCACATAGTAAGAAATCAAAAAGGGTCTTTAAAAGAAATGATTAAGGGGGGCAGTGGGCGGTGGGCACATGGCTAAGTGCACATAGTATTAAGCAAGGATACACATAGGACCTGTGCAAGGATCCGGGTTCGAGGTCCCACTCTTCACCTGCAGGGGGGAAGCTTCACAAGTGCAAAGCAGGTCTGCAGGCGTCTATCTTTCTCTCTCCCCCTCTATATCCCTTTCTCCTGTCAATTTCTCTCTGTTCTATCCAATCAAAAATAGAAAAAATGGCCACCATGGAGCAGTGGATTTGTAGTGCAGACACCATGCCCCAGTAATAACCCTGGAAGTAAAATAAGTACATAAATAAAGAAATAATAAATTATTATTTTTAAAGCCTTAAAATATTTATTTATTATTTATTCCCTTTTGTTGCCCTTTTTGTTTTATTGTTGTCGGTTGTTGGATAGGACAGAGAGAAACGGAGAGAGGAGAGGAAGACAGAGAGGGAGAGAGAAAGATAAGACACCTGCAGACCTGCTTCACTGCCTGTAAAGCAACTCCCCTGCAGGTGGGGAGTCAAGGGCTTGAACCGGGATCCTTACACTGGTCCTTGCGCTTTGCGTCACATGAGCTTAACCCGCTGCGCTACCTACCGCCCAACTCCCAGAAATAATAAATTATTAAGGAGAGTATATGCTTTACCATGAGTTAGACCCTAAGTTTTATCCCTGGCACCACATGAGAGTTATCACGGACAGCAGCTAAGAGTGGCATGTTGGTATCTTTTCTTCTCTACCCCCCCAAAAAAAAACCCCTGAAAATTTGGTTAGGTGGTTCAGTGGCATAAGTCCTTGGGTTCATTATCTGGCAACACTCTCTCTCTCTCTCTCTAGTTAATAAAGAAAAAACACTTTACAGTGTTACAGAAAAGGGATAATTTGCCTACATATACATATTTTGCAGTGTGAAGAGATTTCAAAGAGTTTCACTAGACAGCAAAAGTTGTTCTGTAGGGCAGGGGAGACACCATAATGGTTATGCAAACAGACTCTCATGCCTGAAGCTCCAAAGTCCTAGGTTCAATCCCCTGTATCACCATAAACCAGAGCTGAGCAGTGCTCTGGTGTTTCTCTCTGTCTCTCCAGCCCCCCCCCCCAAATAAAATAAATATTTAAAAAAGAGAGTTTTTCTGTGAGACAACTGCTCCTTCATCTGGAAGCCAGAATCATGATCTAAAACAACTTGGTGGTAGGCACTAGGAAAATATGTTTAGAAGCTCACGTGTGATGTAGTTTGAAGTGATCCCAATCCCTGAGTCTGATGGCAATTTAGCATCTATTAGGACAGAGACTGCCCTTTCTACAGGGGCTGGAGTCCCATGGGGCGGCCCTCCTTTAAGTTGTTCTCCACGGATTCCATACTCTCATAGGCTGTAGTGCATGGCACAGCAAGAGAAGAGCCCAGACTTCTGGAAGCTTCTGTGCACCTCCCTCCTCCAGATAGCTTGCATATTAGATTTCTCAGGCTATATAGTGCAGAACAAGAAAGATAAACAATTTCCCAGTAAGATGCCAGGATTTCATTCCCAGGTAAAGACAGGATCTGCTGGCCAGTGGGTGGGAGTAGGTGGGAAGCATGTCAACCATATCACTGGACTATAATGGATGTCTCAGTTCTCTGAAAAGGTCATCTGGTGGCTGAGACTCATTTCCTAGCTGTGTCTGTCTTCTAAACGCAAGACACAGACATTAATATGAGTGGCTGCAGGCACCACCATATTGCATACAAGCTTTCCTATTGTTTCATAAATGTTGCCAACCTCTCATCCTCCACAGAGATGAGTGCTCCTATTAGCTTCACCTTCAACAGCAGGCGCTTACTGAGCTGCATGGTAGTGTGAAAAGGGCTGGGTGGGAGAGGGAGTGCAGACAAGTTCTCTCTTCCTGTTGGAGAAACTTTTATTGAGAAAGGGCTCAGGGTCACACACCAGTGATGGGATTCAGGGAGGGGCAGAACACAGACGAAAGGGTATAGTTGAAGCAGCTTTTTTTTTTTTTTACACAAAATGTCTTTAAGGCATCATGAAGTCAGTGACACTTGGCAGAGAGGTTAGAGGAGCAGCTCTGCACTTAAGATGACTTGTCTTCAAATCAGTGAAAAGCTGCTAAGTGAAGAAGCCTTACATTTCCAGAGTAGTCAAGCAAAGGCCTGGTTTGGAATATCAGCAGATTCTTATGGTATACATTGTTCCACCACGGCCAGGTTCACCCTAGCACTTAAATGTCTACTAAGTCCCACTGTTGGAAAGTTTACAATTGCTCAGAACCAGCTTACAAACACCATGGGTTGAATCCAGGCCCTATATCTTACTAGAAGTCTGTTATTAAACTCGGTCATCCTTGGTGTTTCGAGTTCTTGCCTGCTTTATATCTGGCTTTTTATCACTGAATGAGAATTACCAAGATGGCTGGCTGTTGTTAAACCCAGTGGCCATATCTTTCTTTCTTGGTTTGAATACAATTTTTATTCTCAGGTAACTGAGAATATTCACATGTAATTGTAAGGAATGTTACAGAGTAGTCTAGTATCCCCAATGTATACTCCAATGTCCCAATAGAAATATCTTGTACAAGAACTAGGGAGACAGAATAAAGGTTATGCAAAATGACTTTCATGCCCAAGTCCACAGAGGTCCCAGTTTCAATCGCCAATACCACCACAGGACAGAGCTGAACAGTGCTCTGGTTTTTGTCTCTGCCTCTATCTCATTAAAATAAATAACATATTTTAAAAAGGAAACATCTTTTTTTTTTTATTTTTAGGAAACGTGTTATATAATTAGAGTCCAATGTTACAACCAGAACATTGAAACAGATGTAATACTTAAGCTTTATTTAGTTTTCTCCCATTTCAAATGCACTTATTTGTGAGTGTGTGTTTATTTAGTTCAATGTAATTTATTACTTATACAGATTCGTGTGCCTACCTTGCACATATAGATGAGAGATTACTTTTATGAGTGAAAGTGAGGGAGAGAGAGAGAGAGAGATTGAGAGAGACAGAAGCACCAGAGTTCCACTCTAGTACATGCAATACTGGGATTTGAACCCAGGGCCTTGTGATGCCAAATCTCTATTTTCCCCTTCTTCAGATTTTTGTTCAGTTTCTCTTCCTTCCTACTCTACAGTAAGTTCTAGAGAATGGGTAACCCCACAGACTCTTTTAACTCAGTCTTGATTTCACCACATTCTCCCCCTCCCCCGAACACTGCTTAGTTCTGGTTCATGGTAATGCAGAGGATTGAACATGGGACTTGAGGCCTCAAACATGAAACCACTGTGTTGTCTTCCTTACACCCTGCTCCCATGGTTTCAATTCAACCATTTTCAGCCATTTTTTTTCTTTTTCTTCCATAATTTACTTCCTTATGTCAGTGAGCTTTTGCTGGGTAACAAACTATTGTAAGATTTAGGTGCTTAGGGGGTCGGGAGGTAGCACAGCGGGTTAAGCTCACGTGGCGCAGAGCCCAAGGACCAGCATAAGGATCCCGGGCTCCTTGCCTGCAGGGGACTCGTTTCACAGGTGGTGAAGCAGGTCTGCAGGTGTCTGTCTTTCTCTCCCCCTCTTCGTCTTCCCCTCCTCTCTCCATTTCTCTCTGTCCTATCTAACAACGGAGGACATCAACAATAACAATAATAACCACAACAAAGCCACAACAACAAGGGCAACAAAAGGGGGGGGGGAATGGCCTCCAGGAGCAGTGGATTCATGGTTCAGGCACTGAGCCCCAGCAATATCCCTGGAGGCAAAAAAAAAAGATTTAGAAGCTTAAAATGGTAACCATTTTATTTAGCCCATGATATGTGTGCCAGTTGAAAGTTTTTCCAGGATTTGGCCATATCAGTGGGTCTCTCCGATGCCCTCCTATGTATCTGTGGTCAGTTGGCATGAATGACAACTGGATCATCTAGAATGGTCTCAGTTACATGCCTGAAGGTTGACTGGCTATTGGCTGGGGTGTTCTGGTCCTCTACGGAGTTTCTCATTCTTTAGCAGCTACTCTGTGCTTGTTCACATGCCGTTCTTGGGATTTTCAGCATCAAAGAAGAATAAGTACAGTGTACCATCACTTTTGTCTCTGCTTGTCCCTGTCTTCTCTTAAGCTAGTGTCCTACTGGCTAATGCACGTTACTGAGCTTCAGGAAATTTAGTCTTCAATTCTTCATGACAAGGGCAGTATTTATTGTCAGTTTTGTTGACCACTACACTTATTTCCTGATTGGTCACTCACTCTGGTGAGGTAGAGAGGTAGGTCAGTTTGATGGGGTTTGCAGGTAGAATTGTACCTCTCTTATCCCACAATCTTATCAATCATTAAATAACTAAAAAAAAAAAAGGTCAAAAAAAGAAACTGAGACAACACTTTTTTTTTATTATTATACACCCCACACTACTCCAGATGTGTTTTCCCTTTTCGTTTTAGTTAACATTAATTTTGTCCCTCCCCCTCTGCAAATAGTTTTCAATTCTAAGTATCAGCCAAGTTATCTTTTCTGTCTGTTGGATGTTTCCATTTTCTTTTCTTTTTTTAATTTTTATTTATAAAATGAAACCACTGACAAAAAACATAGGATAAGAGGGGTACAACTCCACACAATTCCCACCACCAGAACTCTGTATCCCCTCCCCTCCCCTGATAGCTTTCCTATTCTTTAACCCTCTGGGAGCATGGACCCAAGGTCATTATGGGATGCAAAAGGTAGAAGGTCTGGCTTCTGGAATTGCTTCCCCGTTGAACATGGGCATGGGTGTTGACAGGTTGGTCCACACTCGCAGCCTGTCTCTCTCTTTCCCTAGTGGGGCGGGGCTCTGGGGAGGCCATTTTCTCTCAGCGGTTGTCTGAATCTCTGTATATCCTCAGCAGAATGGACTTTTCCTGCTCTTCTACCCCTTCAGTCTTCACCCTCAGCAGTACTATCTGCCCAATTGCTCCAGCTAGAAACCTGGTAATCTGAATTAATTTAAATCTTCCTCCTCCTGATGCTCCATGTCCAGGCTCATGAAACAATTGTTGGCTCAGCCACTTAGATGTGCCCTAACCTACCCGCTCCTCTGGGGCTCCTCTATCACGACAATACTATTCTAAAATATAACAATGTCTCTTGTACAACTCCGAGAGTTTTACCCTGGCACATGATTTAAAGTAGAAAAACAATTATGATGGGGTTGAGTGGTAGTGCAGCAGGTTAAGGACACATGGCGTGAAGTGCAAGGACTGGTGTAGGACCACCATAAGGATCCCAGTTGGAGCCCCCAGCTCCCCATCTGCAGGGGGTTGCTTTACAAGTGGTGAAGCAGGTCTGCAGGTGTCTGTCTTTCTCTCCCCATCTCTGTCTTCCCCATCTCTCTTGTCCTGTCCAACAACAACAACAGCTATAACAACAATAACAACCACAACAAGGGCAACAAAATGGGAAAAATGGCCTCCAGGAACAGTGGATTCGTAGTGTAGGCATAAGCCCTAGCAATAATCCTGGAGGCAAAAAATTAAAAAAAAAAAGAAAAACAATTATGCTATCATCTTTATCCATACCAACCACATCTCAACCTATAACTTCACTGGTTTTAGTATCAAGCTCACTGTACTCAAGACAGCTCTTGAGGCATTCATTGATATAGCCCTTACCCCTTTGCCACCTTTATAAAACATCTCTACATGCTATTCTGTAAACTCTATCCATCTTGGCCTAAGTACATTCTGTCCCCAGAGGCTGCTCACCTCTCCCAGAGACTTACTTAATAACGTTTACCATAAGAGCATACAATTATGGAGCCAGACTTGCCTTTTTTCATTACCACCAAAGTGTTAACTACAGGTTAGGTGGTTCCATATTTATTGAAAGAAAGTATGCATAAACTAACCATATGGGAACATGGACAGACTAAGTATTTATGTGTGACGTGCATAGCCAACTATACATGGATAGGTTTATTAAAAAAAAGATGTCAGTGAGATTACAAAATCTACCTGATTTATTTATTTTTTAGAGAAGAAGTATAGGAAGAGGCATTAAACTAAAAAAAAAAAACACACACCTTTAATTGTAGTCACTAGGAGTGGTGTGTGTGTGTGTGTGTGTGTGTGTGTGTGTGGTGTGTTTTTGTGTAAGGGGTCTCTATTATAACAAGGTAGGTTATAATAATGAATAAACTAGAACATAGTCAGAAAAAATAGAAGCTAGGTATCACTTTTAGGTTTTATAATTTTGATTCCAAACTTAATTTACGTCCTCACAGACATTCCTGCACTTCATAAATTTGTCCCTGACACTCCATTTCCTAGATTAACTTTCTCTCATAAACACTCCATTTGGCTTTGCCTTTCCAGGCCACTGCATCAAAAGGAGGGTCAAATCGTGTAACACTTTCAACTTTCACGATTGGTCCACATTACTCAACTAGGTGGTTGAGATAACTCCAATGATTATTTTGTTCTCCTTTTTGTAGCAACTGGAATTTTCCCCCACAGTTCTCTTCTCAACACCAAGGCACCCTTTATTAAAAAGGGTCATGATAATTCCTTTTCTTATATTCAACTTCCTCCTTGCTTTGCTTGTTGTCTCTCCTTGTCGCTCATCAGTTAATGACTTGATCCAAAGTAAAGGCCTTATCCAGCAGACTTCATTTTAGCAGAGCCTACCAGAGAAACAGAATCTCTTCATAACAACTTTATCATTTGCAAAATGGACTCATAAGTTTATCTTGAACAGCCGCACATTTCTGGATGACTATGGACCCAATGAGGTGTTTTGAGTTTCTCAAAAGAAAAGCCCTTTGAAAACCCAGTGTTAATTCAACCCTTGATATAAAAATTATTTATTTTGACTGACTTTTTCAAATTCTCAATGCTAAATGTGGATTTGCAAACAAATCTATCACAAGTTGTGTTCTGCAGAAGTCTGACTTTCACTAATAACATTCAGAGAAAACTAGATGAAATCTATTTTATCCAAAACATTAAAAATCAACCCTGGATGGAAGCTGAAACTGAAGCCATCTTCAGGAAAGGGGTATGAAACAATGTTTTCGTCTAATTTAGAAGAATTTCCTCAAGCAAAAGAGATTTCTGAAAATTAAAATCTGAAGATTTGTTTGACTAATGATATTCCTTTATTTATTTATTTATAACTTAAATAAGCAAGTCCTTTGAAGCTGAAGTTTGAAAGTACTATTTGTTATGTAGCCAAACCTAACAGTAGTGTCTCTTTTTGCTTTTGATAATAAAATATTAGTTTCATTAAATTGGTACCACTAATTTCATTGGCTCTAGTAGAGAGATGAATTCCCAAACACACTGTCTCCTGGGTACTACCTTTAAAATGGTAGGGGCACAAAATAACTTAGTGAAGCACAACTAAGCATCTATTTCATAGAGTCTAGAAAGAACAGATTTAGCTAAGCATCATGAAGAGGCAACTGAGAGATTCATAATAGAATACAGACACGTACATTTACAGGAATGGAAAGGGTTCTATTTCTGGCCTTCCACAGAAGGGTTCCTCGTGTCCCATAATATATATTGTTATTCCCTAAGGGGTTTGCTCACAAAGGCAAAAAGGCATTCAGTTCTTGGTACGTGATGGTGGAGTGGGACCTAGATGGGGGGTTAGAATGTCTTGCATAAAACTGAGGAATTTTACACATGTACCAACAACTGTATTTACTATTTACTGTAAACTATTAATCCCCCAATTAAAAAAAAAAGAACGTATGATATTCTTAATCTATACTGAGTCTGGGGAGCAACCAGAAATGACAAAGTCTCAGATACATATAAAGTCAAATCAATTGCACTGAAGGAGTTATTTCCTCATTTTTGTTTAGCTTCTGGAAGTAAAAAAGAAGTAATAATTACCCACATGGGAAGGGCTGGGAATCGTGTTTGTCAAGTTAGAAACTTCAAGGGGACATATTCACCCATACCAAGTTACCATATAGTAGAAATTTCTTTCTTTCTTACTTATTTTTAATTCCTTGTTTATACACTTAGAGTGAGAAACAGAAACAGAGAAGCGGGGTAAAGGAACAGAAGACATCAAAGTTCCAATCCACCACCCATGGACCTCCCCGGATACTTGGCCATCGTGCTCATGGGGATAATATCCAGGGCCCTACACTAAGTAAGGTGTATATTTTACTGGCTGAGTTACTTCTTGAAAGAAATTTCTCTCAACAATCCTGACTTAAATCCTTCTGTATCTGCATTTAAATAGACATACTAAAAACTGGTCAAAGTTTAGGATTCTGCTCAAAGACTCTCACCTTTGTACCAACAAGTGTGTTCAGTTTCACTTTGAAATCTTACTCATCCTTACAGGTGGGCAATGGAAGAAAGTTATTAACTATTTCTGGTCTGTTCCTGAAGTTTTACTGTCCATAGACATTGAGACTCAGGCTACTCATAGAAACTGAAAATAGAATCCCAAAAGGTCTGAATCTTAAATATCACAGGCTAATAAGAAGAAGCTAGAAAAGAAGACGAAGTCCTAAAGGCTATATACAGTAGAGGGCAGAGACATGGGGCAATGATGTCAGGGAAGGGTCAGACCAAACTTAAGACGACCTTGACCTGGAAACACTTCAGTTTTACATCTGCTCATGTGGCTATTGCTACCTTCGCCACGTCTAGTTCTCACTTTCTCGTTGTACTGTCAACCAGTGAATGGTTACTGAGCCTTCACTGATCACCATTCACTAAATAAAGTCACTGAGGAATTGACTGCCGGGTCTTCAAAAGTATTATTTGTTTCTTAGTTTATTTGTATTTTGGATAGAGACAGAGAGAAACTGAGAAAGAAAGGAGAGACAGAATGCAAGAGGGAAAGAGAGACACCTGAAGTATTGCTTCAGTGTTTGTGAAACCTACCCCCCCTGCAGGTAGGGGCTGGGGGGCTTGAGTCTGGGGTCCTGTGCATTGAACCATGTAGACGCTACTGGATCTGTTACTGCTCCACTCCCAAGAAATCATTTCTTGTTGTTACATTTAACATTGTTCTGGGGATATTGAAAAAGAAAATGAATAATATTTGTAGAAGTTGGGGAGGGGGAAGCAAGCAAAGTTATCATTAGGTGGTGATACAATTTTATCTGGCAACTTGAAGAAAAAAAATTACTGAAAAATGTACTGGCAAAAAGTAAGAGAACTTAAATTTAGTAAATTGGCTGATTTAGAAATAATATACAGGGGGCAAGGCAGTGGCACACCTGCTACAATGCACAAAGGCCAGGGTACAAGCCCCTGATGCCCACCAGCAGGTGAAAAGCTGCATATGCAGTAGAGAGCTGTGTTGCAGGTGTCTCTTTTGCCTGTCCCTTTCTATCTTCCCCTTTGCTCCCAAATTCCATCTTTATCCAATGAATAAGTAAAACATTTTTACAATAATAACATTGACATGCATAACAGTAATAGCAATATGTAAAATAGCAACAACAAAGGATAAAGTACCTAGCAATAAATTAGTAAGAACTGTGCAAGACCAAAATGAAGGCAATAGACCCCAGGGATGTAATAGAAGTTTTGTACAAACAAACAAAAATCGAAATGCCTTTTCAAACAAAAACTCATTGTTACCTGTCTTTTATGACCAATTCTAAGTTTTGTTGTTGTTATTGTTGGCTTCCCAGATTCAAAAGGGACCACTCCTGCCATCCTTGACTTAGCACCTTCTCAAACAAGTACAAATCAAACCACACATCTGGCATCCTCTTTCCAGGCCCTACCCTATTTATTACCTTATTCCTTCTCTATTGCTTTGCTATATATATATATGTGTGTATACATACATATATATATATATTCACAGAAGCATTTAATTGTGATCATCATGGATTCACAACTGGTTGTGACTTTTCAAAAGTCACCTATGGTAAAATAACACTAATTAACTTGTACCTAAGGAGAAGACTTAGAGCCTGCCTTCCTTCCTTCCTTAGTACCTTCCTTAGTTCCTTCTTTCTTTCTTCCTTCCCTGTCTCTCTTCTCCTCTCCTCCCCTTCCCTCCTCTCCCTTCCCTTTCCCTTCCTTTCTCTTTTCTCCCTGTCCTTCTTTCAACAAAGGAGACAGAGGGAGAGAGTGAAAGAGACCAACCACAGCACCAATGCTTTCTTCAATGCCGGGTTGGAACCTGGGTGGTGCACTTGGCAAAGCAGAGCCCTATCCAAGTGACCTGTTTTGCTGGCACAGATTTTGAGGTAGAGGATAAGTGGTCTGCACCCGGGGAGGAACACGGCTTGATGTTCAGTTGATTCTCCACTTGCCCTAGTCAGAGCAGAGCTGGCAACTGTCCTGGGGGTTCATCAAAAGTGTCACAAGGGATAAGATCACACTCCCCATTCAGTTCTTCTAAGCCACATTTTGGGTCTCATTTCTAGCCTGTGACACTCATCAGTGAATCATAAAGGGAACAGAAATGGCCTGAGTGTGTACAGCAAAGTTAGTTGAGTATGAGCCAGGATTATCAAAATATCCTGGCTTGATGATTTATTATCTTGCCAGGCTTTTCATGTTTTTTAATATTATGTGAGTTTGACCTTTCTGCTGTATTTCAGAGCAGACAAATGTATCAATATAATACAGATAGTCAAGCAAATACAATTTCTATAATTTCTAAAGAAGATGATCCTGAATTTCTAAGGTACTTTGTATAATTTACTCCCTATCAGCCTCACCCAGTTAAGTACACATAGTATGAAATGCAAGGATCTGAACAAGGATCTGGGTTCAAGCTCCCAGCACCCCACCTTCAGAGTTAACATTTCACAGCAACAAAAGCAGGTCTGCAAGTGTCTGTCTTTCTGCTTCCCTCCATATCTCCCCCTCCCCTTTCAATTTCTCTCTGTCCTATCCAATAAAATGGAAAAAAAAAAAAAGGTCACCAAGAGCAGTGGATTCATAGTGCCAGCACCATGCCCCAGCAATAATCCTAGAGGTAAAAATAAATAAATAAATAAATAAATAAATAAAATAAGAAAATACAAAGACACAATTGGCCTAGACCTCTAACAGATCCCTCTCTCCATTGTCACTGGTCATCTCCATCAGGAACAACATTGGATCCCTATTGGACCTTGCTCCCTATAAGGATCAACAATGGTAGGGACAGAAACATTCTCCGAAGGGAGGTTGGGCCAACATACTCTACCACTCAAGGAAGATGGGTCCTGAAATGAGTGCAGCCTGGAATGTTCCTAGTGATGATCACAGAATGCGAGCTCAGACCTATAGGGATGCAGAGGTTACATAAGAGAGGCTTATGCAGAGGTTACATAAGAGGTTACATAAGAGGCTCCTGAGAAGAATATGGGCCCCAGATCAAACCAGTAAGGTTTACAGTTAATACTACTTATATACTTTCCCCATATTTGGGAGCTACTCTCTTCCCTAATACAGTTTTCTAGTCCTAATCCCAAATCTGACACCATCTCCCCAGACAATAGCTTTGGTCCACCTACATGTTAGCTCTTGAGCTCAGGCAAAATTTAGTAAAGTCCCCTTGGAATAGATGTAAAATAGACCTACTAGCTTTTTCCGAAATGGAGACTCCAAATCTCATCTGCTATATTCTTGCCTTTAGGTTCCTGATTATTTAACAATTTGTTATGTTTTATATCTTAATGCTTTTTCAGCCACCAAGTTGTAGATGTTATCATGATGCCAACCTGATTTCCCTGGGCAGATGGCCTCACCAATGTGTCTAGAACCCCACCTCCCCAGAGCCCTGCCCCACTAGGGAAAGAGAGAGATAGGCTGCAAGTATGAAACGACCCACCAATGCCCATGTCCAGTGGAGAAGCAATTATAGAAGTCAGACCTTCCTTCCACCTTCTGCACCCCATAATGATCCTGAGTCCATGCTCCAAAAGGGATAAAGAATCGGAAAGCTTCCAATGAAGGAGGTGGAATATAGAGCGCTAGTGTTGGGAAATGTGTGGAATTGTACCCCTCTTATCCTATGGTCTTTTCATATATTTACATTTTATAAATAAATTTAAAAAAAAAAGAAAAGAAAATACTCAGTGGAATTCTACTCTGCCATTAAAAAAAAAAAAGATTGTGTCTTTTGTGATTAAAAAGGGATGCAACTCAAAGTGACTATACTAAGTGAACTAAGAAAAGAAGTGAAAGACAATTACCAAAAATCTTCACTCAAATGTAGAGTATAAAAAAAAAAAACCAACAACAACAACAAAAACTAAGCAAACAATCTGCAAAGTCCAACAAAAGTAACTCTTAGAATCAGTGAAAATGATGATCGTTATCTGAGAAGGCGGGGGAGAACAAGGCAAGGTTTCTTGCCTTGCAAGGGCACAGAAACTATGGTGGTAGCTGTGGTGATTGACACACAGAGGTAGTTAGTTCCCTGAAACTTCATATTAATTCAGTTTACCAAAAAAAAATATATGCTCTCGTTCTGACAGTGACATAGGTCACCTGGGGAGTAGACTGCTGCTTTGTCATGAGCATGATCCAAGTATAAGCCCAGTCCCCCACCACATTGAAAGAAGCTTCAGTGCTGTGGTGTCCAATTTCCCCTCTCTCCTTCCCTCTCAAACTACTTCCTTTCCTTTCTGCCTCATCTGTCTGTATCTTAAAAATATGCTCCTGCTAACATCTATGGTGCCCTATGCTCTGGGAAGAGGGTCCTGATAACAGCGCCGATTGGTCAGTCCACCTCATAGCTAAAAACATCTCATCTTGTCTTTCAATTTCCAGCCATTAGAGGGCAAGGCTGCTACAGCTAACAGGTTCCAACACTTGTTTTGAAAGAGACTGAGCGAAGTAAGCATTTTTCCAATTACACACTATCTAATTCAATTTACATTTATTAGAACAACTGCCAGCTATTTCATGTTAATATTGACATTTTCATAAGTGCTTGCAATTAGAATTCAAGCTGAGATTCCAATAAATCTCTTAGATGTTCTACGCTTACTTTTCCTGTCTGTCTTCAGACTTTGCAAAATATTTTGAAGACCACATTTGGAGGTCATGCCGCCTTTGGAGGTGGGGGAATTTATGCTGTGTATGTAAACCCATTGGGAAGATGAAAAGAAAACAAAGAATCACAATTTGGAAAAGCAAACTGGGGACCAGGGCAGAGGTGTACCAGAGTTCTTCAAAAGAAAACAAAACAAAAACAAGTATAGTTATAAAAATCAAAACCTGAACACAGACCTAATTGAGCCATTAAGTTTTTCAGTTTCTATAAAATTCCAGTCCCTATCGTCTTTGGATAGCAAGTTTCCCAAACACATTAAAAACATGTGATTTTTAAAGATCATTTCCAGACGCCATTAAAAGTATAGTTCTAGCCACCCACGTTCTTTTTATCTGGCACAGATACGTACTGTACTAACTGCTCTGGATTTCAGGAGTGACACGTGGCTTTTTGAAGAGACGGCAACGGATTCCAAATGTCTGGTGAACCAAATGAAAAGATAGTCTTGTGCTAGAATATTTTATTCATCAAAGTGCTCATGCTGTTTTACTGACGGAAGCCTGGCTTCCTCCAGGAATGTCTTAAACGTACAGTAAAATGTATTCTTTGGTTTATGTATAATTAATGGGATCCACTTCAATTTAGAAGAAAGTCTTAACTTAAGACTTACAAAGAGAATTTATGAAGACAACAAATCTTGCCCCACTGTATCAAATCAGCTTTGCTAAGGACACATTTGTACGTGCCAATTAAAAGCTTAACAGATATTTCTTTTTCCTAAGAGGAAGACAAACACAGAGCTTTTTTTTTTTTTTTTTTTTTTTCCCAAATGGCCACGGGATGGAGACAGTAAGCTTTGATAAGACAGTAGCAGGAGTCTCCTTGTGAACACAGCTGTTGGTGTTACGACAAAGTTTTCTTCCTCAAACTTAGCTGCAAGTCAATCATTACACTTAGAGCTAAAAAAAAGAGAGAGAAGACAAGACATGCCCCCCCCCCCCCAAGAGCTGAGCAGTGGCGCTTCTGGTTGGGTGCACATGTTGCCCTGTGTAATAAGGACCCAGGGTCAAGCTCTCACTCCCCACCTGCAATGAGGAAGAGGCGAACTTCATGATCAGTGAAGCAGCTCTGCAGTTTTCTTTCCTCTAGGACCCCCTCCCCTGCCATGTCTCTCTGTTCTATCAAATGAAATAGAAAAGGAGGAAAAAAAAGAAAAAAGGGAAAAATGGTCACTGGGGGCAGTGCATTTGTAGTGTGGGCACCGAGCCCTATCGATAAACCTGGCAGAAAAGAAAAAAAAAATCCCCAAAGCTAAACTTTACCCCAGATCAGTTAACCCAGAGTATTAGGGAGCAGAACATATAGATTTGGAAGCATCACCATCCCCGGCAGTTGATTTCAATCAGTGACCAGGCTGAAAAAGTTTGCCTTCCTAAATAGGAGCCACCTGTGTCAGTTGGGGAGCAGCGCTGAGCCCCAGGGAGATGGCAGCTGCAGCTGGTCTGCTGACTCACAGTAAGGGGGGTGGGAGGTGGAACAGATGAGCTCAGCTGACAGGTGGCCAGGGTATGCACCTGGCGGTGCTGGGGCTGATGGTCCTGGTGAGACCATCCATCTAGGGAGCAAGTCAGGCAAGTCTGACCTGGCAGTGTTGTTTCCTCTCTTCAGGGACTTCTGAACAGATCACTTTACTTCCCACAGCTCCACACCTCCCAAACTCTCAGTCACAGCTAAATGGTTCGTTCATCATGAAGGGCATTGGCACAGATGCTTGGGTTCCTAAGATCCACCTGGCACTTATCCCTGCTGCAATCGACATCAGAAATCTACTTAAAAACTTAGTTTCCGGACCGTCCCAAGAACCCCAACTCTTGCTGATTTCTTTCCCCACCTGACTGGTCAGGCTGTAAGTGCCTGCTTCATTCACTGGCTAATTAGTGCCCCAGTCCATGATAATCTCTGTGTGGTTGTCCTGAGTCCCCTTCCTTCCTTCCTTCCTTCCTTCCTTCCTTCCTTCCTTCCTTCCTTCCTTCCCTGAGTAGCACTCAGATCTGGCTATTGGTGGCACAGGAGATACAACGTGATATACCTCCCCAATCTTTATTACTTTTCTTGATGGTATGAAATTACTACTCCTACTACTATACTACTACTACTACTACTACACTGCTACTACTACACTACTACTACTACACTATTACTACTACTACACTACTACTACTACTACACTACTACTACACTGCTACTACTACACTACTACTACTACACTACTATTACTACTACTACACTGCTACTACTACACTACTACTACACTGCTACTACTACACTACTACTACACTACTACTACTACACTGCTACTACTACACTACTACTACACTACTACTACTACTACACTACTACACTATTACTACTACTACTACTACACTGCTACTACTACACTGCTACTACTACACTACTACACTGCTACTACTATACTACTACTACACTACTACTACTACACTGCTACTACTACACTACTACTACACTACTACTACACTGCAACTACTACACTACTACTACTACAATGCTACTACTACACTACTACTACTACACTACTACACTATTACTACTACTACTACTACTACTACTACACTGCTACTACTACACTGCTACTACTACACTACTACTACTACACTACTACACTGCTACTACTACACTACTACTACACTGCTACTACTACACTACTACTACACTGCAACTACTACACTACTACTACTACAATGCTACTACTACACTACTACTACTACACTACTACACTATTACTACTACTACTACTACACTGCTACTACTACACTGCTACTACTACACTACTACTACACTACTACACTGCTACTACTACACTACTACTACTACACTGCTACTACTACACTACTACTACTACACTACTACTACACTACTACACTGCTACTACTACACTACTACTACACTGCTACTACTACACTACTACTACACTACTACTACTACACTACTACTACACTGCTACTACTACACTACTACTACACTACTACTACTACACTGCTACTACTACACTACTACTACTACACTACTACTACACTGCTACTACTACTACTACACTACTACTACACTGCTACTACTACACTACTACTACTACTACACTACTATTACTACTACTACACTGCTACTACTACACTGCTACTACTACACTACTATTACTACTACTACACTGCTACTACTATACTACTACTACTACACTGCTACTACTATACTACTACTACTACACTGCTACTACTACACTACTACTACACTACTATACTACTACTACACTACTACTACACTATTACTACTACTACACTATTACTACACTACTACTACTACTACACTACTACCACTACACTATTACTACACTACTACTACTACACTACTACTACACTACTACTACTGCTACTACACTATTACTACTACTACACTACTACTACTACTACTACTACTACTATTATATTTTTTAACCAAAGCACTACTCAGCTTTGGTCTATGGTGGTGCTAGGTATGGACTGAACCTAAGACCTCTGGTGCCTCAGGTATGAAAGTCTTTTTTGCACAATTATGCTATCTCCCTAGCCCATGATGTGTGTGTGTTTCCTTCTTTCCTTCCTTCCTTCCTTCCTTCCTTCCTTCCTTCCTTCCTTCCTTCCTTCCTTCCTTCCTTCCTTTTTTAATTGGATAGGACAGAGAGAACCTGAGAAGGGAGGGAAGCTAGAGGGAGAGAAAGATAGACACCTGCAGGCTTGCTTCACCACTCCTGAAGTGTCTCTCCTGCAGATGGGGAGCAGGGACTTGAACCTGGGGGCTTGTGCTTGGCAATATGTGCGCATAATCAGGTGCACAACCGCCTGGTCCCCAAGCTTTTCTAGTTTAGACCCTCAGTCCCTAGGCAGGCAGGCAGCAGCTGGAAGGACAGTGAAGTCTTGTGCTTGTTTGCAAATGCTCCCAGCTCTGCCCACTTTGTCCATCTGCTGCTCTCTCATGCACAGGGGCCCATGCTTCATAAACCTGTGCTCCTCCATTATTTGTGTTTTATTTTGATAAGAGAATGAGACAGAGAGAGAGAGAGAGAGAGACAGAGACATACCAGCAGCACTGCCCCACCCCTTGTGAGGCTCCCCCACGCTCACAGGTGGGAGACCTGGGGCTTGAACCTGAGTCTTCCTGCATGGTAACACATGTGCTCTACCAGGTGTGTCATGATGCAACCTTATCCATTTATCTTGTCCTTGAGCTGCAGTGGCCTGGGGTTTTCTGGCCTGTTAACACATACTAGGAGCCCTTCTCGACTCTGCGTGCTATAGCTTAAGTAATTTCCCCTCTCCACACATGAAGGTTTTAAGATCTCATGCAAACATACTTGTGTTTCTTAATTCTTCCTTGTCTCTCTTTGCTTTTCAATAGAGTCTAGGAGACTCTGTGGCTCACCCCCTACCTGCCCTACCTACCTATTGAGCTCAGCTCTTTCCTTCTTCTCTGGGCTCACACGCTTCCAGCCTCCCTACTCTTCTCGTAGGCTCACTGGACTCTCTCCTGCCATGTGACCTTTGCATGGGCTATTCTCTGTAGCTGAGTAGGTTTTGCACTTTTCTTTCCCTTCAGATCTTAGTTCAATCAGCTTTCTGAGCTCTGTCTGGATTTGCCAACTTCCCCATTCTCTGCTAACAGTGGCTACTGTCTCTGTGTAGTAGGCTGGAGTGCAGTTGCTCTCTCTGAAGCATTTTTACGTCCATCCTGGGGATTCCTGTTTCCCTTGTAGGACTCAGAACTCTAGGAGGACAGACACAGGGTCTTTTTTTTTTTGGTCAACCTTTCAGCTCTAGCTCTTATTATTTTGCCTGTCAGACCAGTCACTGAGTCCTAAACCCACAGTTCCTAAATAGATGATGAATGGATGATGATAGGATGGATGAGTGTCTAGCAGAAGGAGTAAAGCAAAATGTTTGATAGGCCACTTGGTGTTGCAGACGAGTGACAGGAAAGCCAGAGTTTGGAACCATTGCAATGGCAGCATACACGGTAGGAAGCAGATGTGGACTCTCCAAGTGTGGATAAAACAGGCTATGTTCACAGACACTCAGTCTCTGCCAAGGAAGAGGTCCTTGGTGACATCTGTGGCAAACAGAATAATGCCACCCCAAAATATGTCAGCACTCCAACCCCTAGAACCTGTGAAAGAAAGGAAGAAAGAAAGAATGAAAGAAAGGGAGAGAGAGAAAAAGAAAGAAGGGGTCAGGTGGCAGCGTACCCATTTGAACACACATATTACTCTACACAAGGGCCTAGGTTCAAATCCCCATTTCCTACTTGCGGGGGCGGGGTTCAAGACTGGTAAGGCAGTACTTCAAGTATCTCTCTTTCTCCCTCTCTATGTCCTCATTCCCTCTCAGTTTTTCTGTTTCTATCCAAAAGAAAGAAAAGAGGAAAAGAAGGAAAAATGGAACAAAAGGGCTGCCAGGAGGCATGGAGTTGCGCAGGCGTTGAATCTCGTGATAACCTTTGTGGCAAAATAATAACAACAACACAACAACAACACACATGACCTCAGCTTCCAAGAGGCCTCAGGACAAATGGATTTCACAGACATTTCTCTCAAGTGGGGGCTCCCTAGCCTTCCACACCACACCATCACTTACACATATGTGTGTCAGAGAATTAGGGGTCCAGGACACCCCTGCTCTACACGGTGCAGGGGGTAATGCAGAGCTGCTTCTGTGACTTCACAACCATGTGCTTAGACCAGCTCAGGTTTCCAAGTAAATAAAACATGGGACAAATGTGTGCCAGCAGGCTGGGCTCGAAACATGTCTCCAGCTGTTGGGAACACAAAGAGAAGTAGTTTCCGTAGAAACGAATTCCCCCAGGAGCAGAGGTCTAGCAGGGGCCATTTTTAATCTCAGCAGCAGTGGGCCTGAAAGTTCAGGGCATGGCCCAGCATGCCTGTGCCTCATGAGAGCAGCCCCTCCTGACTCCTAGACCTGGCTTTCCATATCTGCCAGAAAAACATCAAATCACTGACAGACCCAATGGGATGAGTAACAAAGCCTCAGTGTGTCTTTGGACAGTTTTAGCCTTCACAGCACTTCTGTGAAGAAGAATGTTCTCTTAATCTCCTGACCTCCCTGGGAGAGAAATAAGGTAATATATTCCCATTGTACAGACGAGAAAAGTAAGGCTCTCAGAGGTTGGGAAATGTAACAGAAGCAGATCATGTCCCAGTTGCTATCCCAAACTATAATCTGAGGCCAAATCTGAACTAAGTGGACACAAAAAGGCATAAGGTTCTCAATTCCACAGATTCCAGAAACACAGATTTATTTTTTTTTACTAAGATGCTTACTAAAAAATCCAACTGGATCATCCAAATCCTTCCCTCACTTTCTCTCTTTAAGAAAAATGATTCTCCAGGGAGTAGGGCAGAGCCTGAAGTTTCATAGGACAGCCTCACTGGGTGAGGTCAGAGTGGAAATTTCCAGAAACAAGTATTTCATATATACATATACTCTTCCAAAACCAACGGGCATTTCAGAGTCCAACATTTTCAAGCAGACTAAAATGCATAGCTTCCTATGAACTTGTTCGGATACTGGCCAATTTACAGACTTCCTTCTCCAGAATCTAGCCAGGCCAATATGATTCACTTTGTGAATTCTTTGTGCATTAAGAACTGTAAATTACACACAATGTTCTCTTTAAACATGCAGTGCTTTCCGTGCTTTATAGTCTAGCAGACGGAATAGAATCACAGAGGCAGTTTTCTCCCTGAGAAAGTTCCTTCCTCTCCCTGCTCTTCCCGTGAATGCTCTGAAAGATCATCTAATGACCTTATGGAACTAGCTGCAAAGAACTTGGGCATGAAGCTCTCAGGATGACAGGTTTTTTTTTTTTTGGGGGGGTGTTAGATTTCAGGCAGAAAACACCCACCATGTCTGTGTAACTGACGGAATGAAAATAACAGAGTGTACACACACACACACACACACACACACACACACACACGCCCACACACACACAATCTGCTTTACCTGGAAAAAGAGGATCTAGAGCAAGAATGTGCCACTTCCCTTCACTTATAAATCACGACAGTCACTTTTCAGTAGCTAATATTCATTCTTCCATGAACTACATTCTCTGAATAAGGTTATTTCCCTGCCCTGGAAAGAAAGAAGCCTGCCTTAGGAACATTCCTAAAATAGACTCAACGAATACTTCCTGAAGCCTCACCTCTCCAGAGCCCTACCCCACCAGGGAAAGACAGCAACAGGCTGGGGGTGTGGATCAATCGGCCAACGTCCATGTTAGGTGAAAAGGCAATTACAGAAGCCAGAATCCCCACCTTCTGCACCCCATACAGAACTGATCCACACTCTCAGAGGGGTAAATGATAGGAGAAGTAAACCAGAGGGCTCCGTACTCCTATTCCACCAGGACCCAAAGCATTTGTCACCAGGAATCTTGTTTTTATACTATTAATGAAAGGGTAGTGATTGTGGAAAACACTTTAGGAAGCCAGGCATGGTTTCGCTTATCTGAGTGATAAAAAGAAAAAAAAAAAAAAAGAAAGGCACTTGGAAGTAGTAATAGATACAGAGATAGCCTAGAATGGAAGTGAAGGCAAGGATGTAGAAAAATATTGAGGATATATATATATATCCCCCATATTGGTGACCTTGGGAGAACTGCAGTTTCAAATGGTGGGAATGGGACACAGAACTCAGGTGGTGGGAATGGTATGGAATTATACCCTAATTATCCTACAGTTTTGTAAATAAGGGGCATCTGATTGAGCACACATGTTACAATTTTGTAAATTAATATTAAATCACTAATAAAGAAAAGGAGCTTATAAGCGAAGATTATTAAAATCATGGGCCTCTAGGAACATACATAAAATAGGCATCCTAGCTTTTTCCTACCCTGAGGTCCCTATTCTCATCTGTTCTATTCTAATTCTTTGGTCCTTATTAAACATTTATTAAATGTTTATTAAACATTTTGTCCTGCTTTATATCTTACTGCCTTTCAGTGAGCAACTTGCAAATGCCATTACGATTTCTTCCTGACTTCCCTGGCCAGATGATTTTCATAATATCTCCTGGAACCTCACTTCTCCAGAGCCCTACTGAATTAGGGAAAGACAGAGACTGGCTGGGGGGTGGGTCTGGATACACTTGCCAACCACCATGTCCAGCGGAGAAGCAATTACAGAAGCCAGACCTCCTTTCTTCTGCACCCTCCCCATCAGAATTTTGGTCCATATTCCCAGAGGGGGGAAAGATAGGGAAAGATAACCTGAGGGTTCCAGACCCCAGTTCCACCAGGATCCAAAGCATCTGTCACCAGGAATCTTTGTTTTTTACCATCACTAAAACCGAAGCAAATCTGGAAAATACCAGAGAAAGCCATGTACTCTTTCCTGAATCTGAGAGAGAGGAGGAAAAGGAAGGACATTTGGAAGTAGTAGTAGTAGGTGTAAGTGTGACTTGAAAGGAAGTGATGGCAGGCCCATAGAAAAAATGGGCAAAAAAAAAAAAAAAAAAAAAAAGGATAGATAGATAGACATAGATACAGATATAAATAAAAAGTCAGCCTGTATCTGTGACCTTGGGAGAACCAGAGTACTCACACCTGGCAAAGTCTGTGTTCTCCTGGTTTCACTATCTCCCTAGCCTCTTGAAATAAATATATCTTTGTTAAATATAGTCATTTCTTTTGTTATGAGAGAGGAAGAGGGAGAAGGAGATGGAAAGGTGGGGAAGGGGGGAAAGGAGAGGGAGAGAGAAAGGAAGAAGGAGGAGGGGGCTGGGTTTTGGCGCACCCCGTTAAGTGCACATATTACCAAGTGCAAGGACCTGGGTTCCAGCCCCCATTCCCCACTTGCAGAGGGGAAGCTTCACAAGTGGCATGAGTGGTAAAGCAGGTCTGCAGGTGTTTATCTTTCTTCCCCACTCTATCCCCTTGTCCTCTCTCAATTTCTATCTTATTTAATAGTTAAAAAAAAAAAAACCCAGAAGGGGGGGGGGGAAGGCTGCCCAGAGTGGTGGATTTATAGTGCTGGCACTAAGCTCTAGAAATAATCCTGGTGGCAATCAAAATAAAAATAAGGAGGGGGAGACCAAACAGCTGCTTAGCTCTGGTATAAGACAGTACCCAGGATTGAACCTGTGGCCTCAGGCCTGCACATTGAAATATCTTCCTGGTCTCAAAATCCACCTTAAAAAAAGAATGGCTTCAGTTGGGGTAGGTAGCATAATGGATATGCAAAGAGATTCTCATGCCTGAGGCTCCAGTGTCCCAGGTTCAATATACCACACCACCATAAGCCAGATCTTAGCAGGGCTCTGGAAAAAAAGCAAACAAACAAATAAACAAAAAACTGACTTTTCTCAAAAAGCATGAAACCTGGCCCAGAATTCTGGTCCCTTTATTATCTAAGAAGTAGAACCAAAGTTCTGGATATCAAACAGCACGCCTGTGGAACTAGGAGTCTGGCTTCCATTCCTGAGGCCCCTGGTCCATAGCTCCTAGACCTGCTTGTTCTAGTGCCAGAGACACAAGATTCCTCCTGACCTCCAGGGACAGTTCCTACCACCCCTTTGCCCTGCTCCACTCCCTCCCTAAGCCACTCAGTGCCACAAGCTAATATTACTCAATGCAGCAGGCTCAGAGGCCCGCCCTCTCTCAGCTGTATGCTAAGCAGCCCTGTAAGGCCCTGGGCCAGGAGAGCTACCTAGATTTTCCAACTGGAAAACACAAATGACTTTGGGCTTCTGAGATCTGGAATAATGTAGGTACAAAATCAGTAGACCCATTTGGGGACTAGTACCCCAAGACTGTGTGTGTGCCTTATTGCATGGGCCCCCGGGGGCTGAATTACCATGCCTGACTCATGGGGTGTAGAGACACCTACACATCTCTCAGGCCCACACTTCCAGGCAGAGCCTCACTGAGCAGACAGGCTGCTCCTCACAGCTGCCCAAGGCCCCACAGAGACACAAAGAACACCCTCTTTGGAGTCAGAAGACTGACCACGTGGGCCTGCCAAAATGGAGACAGACTCTGAAAGGGGGCAGCTTTGTTCCAAGGGACATGGGAGCAGGAGGATGGCATAAAAAGTTTCAGCTATTTAAAAAATAATAATAAAAAGGCAATAATAGATCATCTTCTTCCAAATAAACAAACTACCCTTTGAAAAAGCAAACAGCCTTCTCTTGGGTCAGGCTGAGGCAGAGAGTGAAGGAGTCTCCTTTCCGTCCCACTGCCTGTGCCCCTAAATTTCTCCCTTTGCTGCTTGGAGGAGTGCAGAGTTCCCTGATCAAGTCCTTGCCAAGGGATGATCTGATAAACCCATCAGATCCAGCCCCTTTCTGGGCTAGGAAGATCACACTGTCACTCCAAGAGCAGAATCCCAGGCAGAGAACTCTCCCCAGAATATCTTCAATCATACCGGCATGGCTGGCTTCCAACCACCCTTTAACACCAGATGAGCTTTTAAAACTATCATTATTACTTATTGGATAGAGACAGAGAGAAATTGAGAGAGAAGGGGGATATAGAGTAAAAGAGGAAGACAGACACCTGCAGCACTGCTTCACTGCTTGTGACACTCCTCCCCCCCCCCCCCCCCCGCAAGTGAGAACTGGGGACTTGAACCTGGGTCCTTGGGCATTGTAGCATGTGTTCTCAACCAGGTGTACTACCACCTTGCCCCAGGGCTTTTCTTTTCTGGCATCTCTTGTGATTAGGTGGATCTGTGAGTATAGACAATATGTCCTTGTCGAATGATTTGCAGGATGTCAGGGTAGGAAAAACAAGAGCTTCCCTTTTACATTAATGTTTTTTCTGTTGTTGCTTATTTGATGTATTAAGTAGAGAGAGATTAGGTCTCCAGCATTTCAGTCCTCTTTGAGGAATACAGGGAATTCAAATTCTTAGCCCCACAGAAAGTACTGGTTGTAGAGAGGAGAGAAGTTGTGACATTGCATCACCCAAAGAAAAATGTCTCTTAGGGGGCCAGGTGGTGGTGCGCCTGGCTGAGCGCATATGTTACCTAAGGACCAGGGTTCAAGCCCCCTACTCCTCAGCTGCAGAAGGAACACTTCAAGAGTCATGAAGCAGGCCTGCAGGTAACCACCTTTCTCTTTCCTTCTCTATCTCCCCATCCCCTCTCAATTTAACTCTGTCCTTTCAAAATAAAATAGAAAGGGATGGGGGAGGAAAAAATAGCTGCTGGGAGTGGTAGATTTATAATGCTAGCACGAACTAAGTCCCAGGGCTAACCCTGGTGGGAAAAAAAGAATCTCTTTTATAGAACTTGGGAAGGAGACCACAGAGTAAGCCCACCAGGACCTCCATGGACAACTACATAGGTTATGCATTGCACAGCTCTAAGGGCAAGCATTCCCACTCTCTCCATGTGTAGTAGAACCCTATGGAATTTCAGTGCCAGGTGCATTGCAAGACTTTCAGAGGCCGGGCGGTAGCACAGTGGGTTAAGTGCACATGGCGCAAAGATCCTGGTTTGAGCCCCCAGCTCCCCACCTGCAGGGTGGTCGCTTCACAAGCGGTGAAGCAGGTCTGCAGGTATCTATCTCTCCCTCTCTCTGTCTTCCCCTCCTCTCTCCATTTCTTTCTGTTCTATCCAACAACAATGACAGCAATAATGACAACAACAACAATAACAACAATGATAAACAACAAGGGCAACGAAAGGGAAGAAAATAGCCTCCAGGAGCAGTGGATTTATAGTGCAGGCACCGAGCCCCAGCAATAACCCTGGAGGAATAAAAAAAAAAAAAAGACTTTCAGGACAAGTAGCCAGGGATCCTCCAGGATGAGAGCTAGAAGGAGGAGTCAGGAGTCCTGATTCCCAGAGAGAAGGGGAGAATTGCAGAGGTTGTTTGAAACATCCCTCCCTCGCTGTGAGGAGGGCTCAGCTTTCTAAGTGGCATGTCAAGACAGAGAGTCGGTGACAAAGGTGTGTTCATTTGGGGTCATTCAAGTTATTTCCCAGTTCACTTAAACCACTTTCAGTGACTTGGAGGGCCTAGTAGGACCTCCAGCCTTCACTAGATATCTGAACTAGAAGGGTGTAAAACTTAAACATCCATCCTCACCACCCCCAAACTTTAAGTCTTTGGCAAAAGGTTAATTTGAAAAGAAGGGCCCTGGCAGCAGAATGAAGATGACCTTTGTGATAAAGACTCCTTCTAGGTAGGATCTGGTGTATGGAGAGTTAAGTTAACAAAGTTAAGTTCTCACTTCTGTGCTTTTCACCAATTTAGTAAGTAATGCTTTTTAGTCACTTTCCTTGGGGCTGCTCCTTCCTTCCTTCTTCTTGGAGAAATGCAGGACTTGCGATTCTCTGCTTTATATATTCCTCTCTCTATTTGTTATCTGTATCTTTCTCCCCTGATTTCTGCTTTTTCTGCTTTTCTTCAAGATTTTTAAAAAAATATTTGTTTTTCCCTTTTGTTGCCCTTGTTGTTTTATTGTTGTAGTTATTATTGTTGTTGTTGATGTCGTCATTGTTGGATAGGACAGAGAGAAATGGAGAGAGGAAGGGAAGACAGAGAGGAGGAGAGAAAGATAGACACCTGAAGACCTGCTTCACCACCTGTGAAGTGACTCCCCTGCAGGTGGGAAGCTGGGGGCACGAACCGGGATCCTTATGCTGGTCCTTGCATTTTGCGCCATGTGCGCTTAACCCACTGCACTACCGCCCAACTCCCTCAAGATTTTTTAAAGTCTTTATTTACTGGACAGAGACAGCCAGGAATTGAGAGGAAGGCAGACACTGAAAGGGAGGGAGACAGAGACACCTGCAGCCCTGTTTCACCACTTGTGAAGTTTCCACCCTGCAGCTGGGGACTGGGGGCTTGAACCCAGGTCCTTATACATTGTGCGCTCAACCAGGTTTGCCACTCCCCCCTTCTTCTCCCTAAAATCCTCTGCATAAGAATGTTGCCTAAGATAGTGCTAAAAGCCATGGGTGAGTTATGCACAATTTTGGTCTCTCCCATGTATTCACGGGTATCCAATTTATTAATACATTTCTCTCTCTCCCTGCCTCTCCCTCTCTCTCGTCCTATCAGTTTGCTTCACGTTTGCCTAACTATCTGTCTAGCTCTGAAGAGCCCAGATGGGGGCACAGGATAGTCTCTTCCCATGCCCATGAAAGTCACCTCTAAAGTCAGCCAGAGCCACATCCTTCTTGCCCGACCGGCCTCACTGTGAATGGACCACACTTCACCCACCGTGAGCCTCTGATCCAGCTGCCTCTCCACTTGGAGCTCTGATCACGCAATTGACCACTGGGCCAACATCCTCCCTGTTTCTAATTTCTGCTCAAATGCTGCACTCTCGGTGCCTTCCCAGATCTCCTGTTAACGTCATGGCTTGTCCCCACCTCCTAGGGCATTACCCATCCCCAAGGCCGCTGCTCCGCAAAAGGCCCAGATTTCACCACTCCCAGAAGACACTTTAATTTCTTTTCTTTTTCATATCAGATATAGAGAGACAGAGAGAGTAGAGGAGAGACACCACAATCCCACTCCTTCCCACTCTCCCTCCCCTGCTTTCCAAGCATGCTAATCTCATGTCCGATAGGGGGCTAGAACCTGAGTCTTCCTGCATGGTTACACGTGTGCTCTACCAGGGCCCCTTGCTTTACTGGCCCAACTCTCTGTTGGTAGACTCTGCATTTCCTTTGGTCTACACTAATATTTCAAAAGTAAGATTCATAAGACTGATTTCCATCTCTTTTCATTTTTCTGCATCTTCTTGCTCTGACTTGGTTCTAGCTTTCCTTTTAATTTTTTTTTCTATTACCTTTATTTATTGTAGACAGTCAGGAATCATGAGGAAAAGGGGAGATAGAGAGGGAGAGAGACAGAGAGACACCTGCAGCACTGCTTCAACCACTTGCAAAGCTTTCCCCCTGCAGGCAGAGACTGGGGGCTCAAACCTGGGTCCTTGCGCACTGTAACATGTGCGCTCCACCAGGTGCGCCACCACCTGGCACCAGGTTTAGCTTGCTTACCATCAGGAACTTGGAAAACACATTTCTCACGAAACGAAACAAGCTCTTCTTTGAAAAGACCATCTAGACTCGAGTCAAGGTCCAGTGCAAACCATACAGATTATCAGAATAGACACTACTCCTCTAGAATGTGGTTCCATATTCCAAAAACATACTCATCACTGGATGAAAAATACTGGAGACATTTTCACATCAGGGAGCTGAGTAAATGCAGAGTGGTGAAGGGATATCCTTGGCTCCTGGTCTTGGCCTGTCTAGAAACTAGTCGTGCAGCACTGGAAAAGGCATGCCAGCTTTCTCAGCTTCAGTCACAGATTTTGATATGTAAATATGTATACATCCTTCAAAAGTATCCTCAACCTCCAAACAGACTTTGATGACATTTTTAAACAAAATCAAATAAAGCAATTAGTTTGGTGACACGCTGAACCGTGGCGACTCAAGATATTTTTCCTGACTACAGAAAGGTTGCGGGACCCATCAGCACCGTGCAAAGGCTCGTTGTCACTTCTCAGAGTTGAGGATAGATTTATAATAACCCTCAATACGTCCTGCTCATTCTGCTGGTGCCCAATGGCCCAGGAGTGTTCTGGGGAAACCGGTGGTGTCTCTCAGACACAGAGACCAGGATTTCAGCTTCCCTAACACCAGACACTCAGCCTCTCAGTTGACTCTGGTAAGCCTAAACTTTAATCAACCAATGATTAATGTACTATTCTGTCTGCCTCCTGTTTTCGCTATCACATCTTCACTAGAGTTGCATCTAAACCCCAATGGGGCTTAGGACCTCAACAGAAGGTCCAGAGAAAAGAAGTGGTTTGTGCAGAGAGAGCCTGATTTAGCTGTGTGGAAAGTACCCTGGGCTTGAAGTCAGAGGACCAGGCAGTGGTCTGTCAGAGTGGTCCCACATCTTTTTGGGTTCTCAGGGTCCTTGTCTGAAAACCCCTCTCACTCAGAGGGACCATGATTTTGGCAGGAGAAAGCATTTGGGGACCCTCAGATAAGAGAACCCTCCCTCACCCCAACACATCCAAGCTATGACACCAAAGGAAAAGTTCTGTTTTCTTCTCTGGGAGCTGAATTCCACCATTAAACAGCAAAACAGAAACCAGAACAGAAAGTCATTTGAGACAGTGATCATGAGACTGTAACCTCTTTTTTTCCTTTTTCACCATCAGTAAAAATGTGGACACTTCAAAGCGTTGCACAGAGGGGAAGTGCCTCAGAGGACTTACCAGGTAGCGCTCCTCCTGCCTCATGCTGGGGGTGCGGATCATGTGATTCTGTTCCCCTCTCCAGTCTCCAAAGCGCCGGAAGAAATAGTTAGATAAGAAGCGGTTGACGGGGTCTCGGATGATGTTGATGTAGACGGGCTGGTCTCCTCCAAACCTAACACACAGACACACACAGACACACACACACACACACACACACACACACACACACACAAATGTTACAAACCACTACTTCCAGTGGAAAAGCCAAGCACCTGAGACCAACTCAGCCCCTCCAGGTTAACAGAGTCCCCAGAGAACAACTCAGCTGGGGAGCAGTGTTTCCTGGGGTGTGTGAAGGAACCAATGATTCCTGCCCAGGGGATTATTCTAGAAATCTGTGTTGTCAGCATGAAAGTACCATGTAATCTCCTTTCTTCTCTGGCCCATAGGCTCCTAAGGGTGGGGCCACACCTCTTTGATTCTCCCATCACTGTGTCTGGCCCATGGCTGGCTCTCAGTGAATGTTTCTGCTTACTGAGAAGCTCTGATTGGCTCATTAGTGGAAATGGCACTAATTCACATTCCAATTCAAATGGTCAAATGGTTTCTCAGTTAAGATACTCTGCAGTCAAATTTAGAGTCAATACTACTCCCCCTAGTCGCCTACTTTGGACTGAGACTTTTATCGGACTTGCTGGTATACCCTTTGGACACTTTAGACAATTTTACAGCAGTTTTCTTCCCTTCACGTTGCTGGTTTTTCATAGACTGACCCTGAGTAGTTCACAGACTTTACACACTGTTGCCCTGGGCATTAGATAAAAGGAAAGGGGTAGATGCTGGGAAATTGTGCAGATGCAGTCACATCTGCCATGTTTTCCCCTCAGGCTACTAGTTCCCATGAGAGTTGGGACATTCTGGGAGTGCCTGTTCCACCATGTTATGCCCTCAGGACATTGTCTATATCCCCGCGATATCTGGAGTGCTTTGGTTACTCCTCCCCCCTCCCATTCTCATGAGAGTTATTATCCTATCCTGGAGTGCTATGGTTACTCCTCCCCCTTCCCATTCTTGCAAAAGCTACTCCTATAAAAGCCTTTCTTCTTCCGCACCTCACTCTCTTGCCAGCGCTTCACTTCGGTGTTCAGACGCAGGAAAGGTTACTGCGTGAGGCGGCCATTTTCACTACCTCCACATGGCCCAACCTGCCTCTCTAGCACCCAACTCTGAGGTGCCAGCGCAAATAAAGATTTGTGTTTCCTCTTCGCTCCGGACCCCCTCTCTCATCTCCGCGGCCCGCGCACAACATCTGGCTCAACAACAATCTTGTAATTCAGTAATATGTCTTTTAATTTATAAGGAAGAAAGATGAGAGAAATAGAGAGGGAGATATATAGACAGATAGATAGATAGATAGATAGATAGATAGATAGATAGATAGATAGAAAGGGGGATCCACTGAGAGAAAAATCCAATGTAACAAATAGAAATGATTCTTCACTAATGAATTTTCTGACATCTGGGTTATGAATGACATCCTGAATTCCTAAGATCTAACAGTACAGAAAACACACTGCTCATTGATTAATGGTTGTCTTGCCAACCCAAATATCAGTTCCCAGATGTACACAAGGTGACATTTACACAACTGGATGAACACCTAACTAGTCCCTGAAGTCATCCGTGCCGACCATCATTCATGTGCCAAGTCATCATCACCAAACATTCCAGATGTGCCTTCCTCTTTTTAACTAGATAGGGTCTTACTTCTAGGAGAAACTGCAACAAAGCAATAATGCTAAGGCTTATAAAGGCAAAAGATGCAGAATTCAATCAGGCCCTGAGAATTTGCATCAGGATGTTAAAAAACCTCAGCAGTATTATGTCGTCCTTTGAATCAATAAAACGAAGTAGTTGTCAGACTATCCACATTCGTCTTCTAGTGAAGACTAAGGATGTGATGGACAAGTCTTACTCTGTTTGCACAGTGAAACCCAATGTAAGATTTCCAGAATAATTCTTCAAAACGGACGATTCAGATGATTTAAGAAATTATCAGGAGTCGGGCAGTAGCACAGCGGGTTAAGCGCAGGTGGCACAAAGTGCAAGGACGGGCGGAGGGATCCTGGTTCAAGCCCCCCGGCTCCCCACCTGTAGGGGAGTTGCTTCACAAGCGGTGAAGCAGGTCTGCAGGTGTCTATCTTTCTCTCCCTCTCTCTGCCTTCCCCTCCTCTCTCCATTTCTTTCTGTCCTATCCAACAACAACATCAATAGTAAGTAAAACAGTAAAATAACAAGGACAACAAATGGGAATAAATAAATATAGAAATTGTCCTTAGGACTAGGGAGAGGTGGAGGGGGAGGGTGCTGGGTATCTAGTGTAATTGGCGAAGAACTACTTGGGTTGGTGGTGGGAGGGTGTGCAGGCACCTAAAATAGGGAAATAAGAGATTTTACCCATGTGTCCACAACTGTCCTGTAAATCATTATTTCCCCAATAAAATAAGATAAAAAGAAATTGTCATTCAGCATAGTAGCTTATGTCCAGAAATTTCTAACTGTGAAAGTTAAATGGCATGCCTCTCTCTCTCTTTCTAAAAAGTGACATAATGTTTGCAGTCTAGTAATTTTTCTCTTTTTTAAAATTATCTTTATTTATTTAATAGAGATAGCCAGAAATCAAAAGTGTAGGGGGATAGAGAGGAAGAGAGACAGAGAGACAACTGCAGCACTGCTTCACCACTTGCAAAGCTTTCCCCCTGCAGGTGGAGACTGGGGGCTCAAACCCAGGTCCTGGGTGGTAGGTCAGTTATGCAAAAAGAGGCCAGAATACTAGCCCACTGTCCCTGTTACTAAGATGAGGAACAAAACTCCTATCCTCATCCATCCACTCTTGGGATTAGTTTCTCAACAGTTTGTAAATCCCAGGGAAAATTCCTGGTCACCCTTTGAAGGTCTTTGGATCCTCTAAATTCCATGCTAGAGTGAAGCTGCTTTGTCCCTGGTCTCCAATCTCAATCCCATGCAGGACCTTGTTTAAAAAACAAAGCAAAACAAACAAAAACCTTGAGAGAAGATTCCACAATCTCCCTATCCTCTGGATCAATAGCCTTTAGTTCATCCAGACCAAATTCTTAATCTTTTGATGCACGTATCTTCTTGTCTGATGCCCTGGGTGGAAAGGATTAGCTTCTCTTCATTTGCTTTTACTTTTAGCCTTTTCAGCTTCAGTTTTAATCCCTTTAACTCTTTCTGTGTCTCCTCTGGAAATGTCATTAGCATGTGTCTTGGGACAAATCTTCTTTCCCTTTCACAATTTAGTTGATGTGATCTCTACTGAGTTAAAAAAAAAATGTGGCAACCACAGCTAATGACAGGAGAATGAAGGAGTCAAGCTGCATTTTTTTTTTACTTCACAACACACCCCATCACCCCAACTTCTGAAGATCTGAAGCTCTCTTTTAAGTCCGCCTAAACAGCAGTTACTTCCAATCTCTTTGACATGTGTCCATAGGCTGTATTTACTGACTCTTTAATCATCGCTGTGGGTCTCCAGCTGAATGTCTGCAAAATAACCCTGTGCTTTTTAATGCAAGGATGAAGACCCAAAATTAGATGTAGTGCACTAGGAGTGATAGCTGTATGCCTTTTTCCCTGCATCCTGACAAATGTCACTCTGAGTATCCTCTTCTACACTTGTCCCACTCCACTACCTCAATCAATTAACCTATCAATACTGGTCATCTGCTCAACAGCTACACAAAATATCTGGGTAAGAATTTTCAATACACTTTTTCTGATATGCTGAAGATAGCCTTCCTGGAAACATTTTTAAACTATTAAATAACAAGACTTAATATCAAACAAATTTGAAAAATTAACACTGCTTTGTATGTCAACTATAGTGGTGTTTTCTATAATTAGAAACAGTTCCTGAACATATATCCCCCTTTTATTAGTTGTGGCAAAAAAAAAATGTAACAAAATGTACTTTTTTCTCTTTTATCATTTTTTTTTTTCCCTCCTGGGTTATTGCTGGGCTGGGTGCCTGCACCATGAATCCACTGCTCCTGGAGGCCATTTTTCCCCCCTTTTGTTGCCCTAGTTGTTGCAGCCTCGTTGCGGTTATTATTGCCATTGTTGATGTTGCTTTGTTGTTGGATAGAACAGAGAGAAATGGAGAGAGGAGGGGAAGACAGAGAGATAGGGGAGAGAAAGATAGACACCTGCAGACCTGCGTCACCGCCCGTGAAGCGACTCCCCTGCAGGTGGGGAGCCAGGGGCTCGAACCGGGATCCTTATGCTGGTCCCTGCGCTTTGCGCCACGTGTGCTTAACCCACTGTGCCACCGCCCGACTCCCTCTTTTATCATTTTTAAGTGCACAATTAGGTGACATTAGGCATCCATAACCATCACCAACTTCCAGAACTTTCTACATCGCACCAAACTGAAATTGTTCTCATTAAACAGTAAGTCCCTATTCCCTACCTCCAAGTCTTAGTCACCTGTTTTCATCTGAAAGTATGCCTTCTTTTAATCACTGGCCTGAAAACAGAGGTTATCCTTGCTCTGTTACATAATTTAAAAGATGAAATGAGAAGAGAGGTCCAATACTTTGATCTCTGGACGTGGGGGAGGAGACACTTTGAAGTCAGAGAAAGGCCATCATGGAAAGAGAGATGTGTGTTTATGGACAGGATGAGGAACTGCCTGTCCTAGTCCATCTTCTATCCCCTAACCCTTTACACGGGGCATTTGCGGCTTGGGTTGTCCTGCATAAGGCCTCCCACCCACCCCAAAACATCAACAGAAGACATTAGGCTGCTGTGTACCTTCTGACTGGGCCAAAGGGAAGAGACTTGAGAAGTGGAAGCATGTTCTGAGTAAGAACTGGGGACACATGTGCTGGTGGGAGAGAATGAACCACTTGAAATTAGGGTTCCTGTTGGAAGATGACGGTGATTTGGCAATTTAAAAAGTAAGGGAGGCTAACCATGCACAAGGCCCTGGGACCATGAGATAGAGGATAGGTTCACATGCATCCATAAATTAGGGCAAAATATATACCTGAATGCAAAAGTACACAATAGTCTGCAGTGAGTCAGTATAAAGTTCATAAAGAAATAGTGTCTACTTAGTCTTAGATACCCTCCTCACTCACTTCCTATTACACTTCCCTCACTCACTCCAAAGCTAACCTTATCAAAGCAAGGACTGCAAAAGCTGAATAAGGGCAAGAGACTGGCATACTTTAATAATGACTCTTTAGTCACTATCAGGCCACCCCATCAGCTGGGGCCCTATTCAGGGAGTCCTGAGATTCCCAAACACGCATGATGGGCCTAGACCTCGAATAAATCCCTCTTTCCATTGTTACTGGTCATCTCTATCAGAACAACACTATAGACCCCTTTTTGGGTCCCCAAAGGACCTTGCCCTCAACTTGGATCAACAATGGTACAGAATGTTCCATCCTCAGAAGGGAGGCTGGACAACATACTCTATGCTACACCTGAGGAAGATGGGTCCTGATATTGGGGTAGCTTGGAATGTTCCTACTTATGACCACAGAATGTGAGCTCAGATCTACAGGGATGTAGAGCTCATATAGGCTCCTAAGCTGAATATGGGCCCCAGATCAGATCAAATCAGTGGGGTTTACAGTCAAAAATATTTATACACCTTTCCCATATTTGGGAGCTACTCTCTTCCTAGCTCCAGCTTTCTGGTCCTTTTTCCAGGCATGACATCATCTCCCCAGACAATAACTTGGATTCACCTGCATATCATATTTCAGGCTCAGGGGAAGGGAAAAAAAAACACTACTATAGCCACAGACCCTTTGGAAGATAACTAAAATGTGCCTACTAGCTATCTACAAAATGGAGACCCCCAACCCCCAACTCTTCATCTGCACTATTCCAGCCTTTAGGTTCATGATTAGTCAACAATTTGTTTGGCTTTATATGTCAACTCTCATTTCAGCCACCAGATTCCAGATGCTAGCAGGATGCCAACCAGACTTCCCTGGACAGACAACCCCACCAATGTGTCCTGGAGCTCCGATTCCCCAGAACCCTGCCCCACTAGGGAAAGAGAGAGACAGGCTGGGGGTATGGATCAACCTGTCAACACTCATGCTCATCGGGGAAGCAGTTACAGAAGCCAGACCTTCCACCTTCTGCATCCCACAATGGCCTTGGGTCCATACTCCCAGAGGGATAAAGAATAGGAAAGCTATCAGGGGAGGGGAGGGGATACGGAGTTCTGGTGGTGGGAATTGTGTGGAGCTGTACCCCTCTTATCCTACAGTTTTGTCAGTGTTTCCTTTTTATAAATAAAAAAGAAATAAAAAACAAAAAAATAAATAAAAGAAAATGTTGTTTTAAAAAATTAAGAAGTAAATAGAGGGCAAGGAAGATGGTCCAGTGTCTTATGAGGTGAAGTCAGGGAAAAGCCCAGATCATACTGATCTTGAACCTGAACTTGGACTTGAACAAAAGCCTACAGGCTCCTGGGGCTGCAGAGTCCCACTTACTGTTGTTGATGGAAACGAGACAGGTGAAGACAAGGTGAATCCTTGCAGGAGGATGAGCCCAGCAGTGCTCCAAGGCTCACGTCCTAACACAACTTCTGGCTGATGATTAAGTAGGAAAGGCACCCACCCACTGACCAAAAGCACCATTTTACCTTGGAGTTGTCTTCTAAGTTTGAGGCATGTCAGTATTAGGAAAGATGTGAAGGACACCTCAGGAAAGCCAGCATTTGAATCATGAGATTAGCTAGATCGGTTTTGTTGTGGTAAATAATGCCATGGGGGGGCAGGTTTGGTTCACACGGGCGGTTAATGTCTTAGTTTAAGGGGGAAGAGAAAGTGTTTAAAAATGCCTCCTCCTTGCACACAGCCCCTCTGATTGCTGCTCTAGTGATAGATTTGTTTTGTTTTGTTTTTATTTTCCCTTTTGTTGCCCTTTTTGTTTTTCACTGTTGTAGTTATTATTGTTGTTATTAGGTAGGACAGAGAGAAATGGAGAGAGGAGGGGAAGACAGAGAGGGGGAGAGAAAGATAGACACACCTGTAGACCTGCTTCACCACCTGTGAAGCGACTCCCCTGCAGATGGGGAGCCGGGGGCTTGAAGCGGGATCCTTACTCCGGTCCTTGCGCTTTGCGCCACGTGCGCTTAACCCGCTGAGCTACAGCCTGACTCCCGATTTGTTTTTAATTATTTATTTATTTTTTGCAAGCTAGTGTTGGCATTACAAAGATAAATGAAGAAACAGATTTAAAAGCAGAGGAGGGGGGTGGTCGGGAGGTGGGGCAGTGGGTTAAGCTCACTTGGCACAAAGCACAGGGACAGGCGAAGGATCCCGGTTCGAGCCACCAGCTCCCCACCTGCAGGGGCATCGCTTCACAGGCGGTGAAGCAGGTCTGCAGGTGTCTATTTCTTTCCCCCTCTCTGTCTTCCCCTCCTTTCTCCATTTCTCTCTGTCCTATCCAACAACGAACGACATCAACGATAGTAATAATAATAACCGCAACGAGGCTACAACAACAAGGGCAACAAAAGGGGGGAAAAATGGCCTCCAGGAGCGGTGGATTCATGGTGCAGGCACCGAGTCCAGAAATAACCCTGGAGGGAAAAAAAAAAAAAAAAGCAGAGGAGGGTGAGACATTCCCAGTAAAAAAGGGAAATAGCAAGAGCAAAGGTTAAGAAAAGTAGAAGCATGACAATATTTAGTGCACTGATGGCACTGAAAATTCTCCTGGGCTCTTTGGATTACCAGTGAGCCCTGATTCAAAAAGTTCCAATTTCCCTGGCAAAACCCAAACTGGAAGTTTGAGGGCAATGATAGATTGAATGTAAGATTTACTGCTTCTTATCCCCTCTCCAAGAAATGTCCCCCCAATTAGAAGTAGGTACAAGAGGAAGAAAAACTGGGTCATCTGTCTTTTGCATGAGCTGACCTGAGATTATTTTTCAGCACTAGACTGAAAGCACTGCTGGGCTGTTTTTTTCATTCAGATAGACAGACAGCAAGATAGTGAAAGGGAAGGAGAAACAGCAGCAACTTCCTGGTGGCTCCAGGGCTCAAACCTTGGCCCAGTGAAGGTCAGGCTTACATCCTCCTTTCTGAGCTCTCTCTCTAATCCTGAATTAAAATTTGTTTGTTGATGAATAGGAACTGGATTCTCTTAAAAACCTGTTACCCTTTCTGAAACTTCAACAGATGGGAACAGCCATGTGGAATTACAGAATGCAAATATAAAGTCTTATTAAATATAAGCCAAGCAAATATCTTGTAGGTCAAGATAATTTTGACTTAATTATCTAGATAGCCCAAGAAAAAACTATTTTTATGGACTGAATTTTCAGACTTCCAAAAGTTACGTGAAAGCACAGCCTATCAGGAAGCTGGGTGGTGGCACAGCCAGCTAAGTATATATAGCACCATGCGCAGGGCCCAGGTTTGAGCCCTGCTCCTCACCTGTAGCAGGGACACTTCACGAGCAGTGAAGCAGGTCTGCAGGTGTCTCTCTTTCTCTACTCCCCCTCCCCCATTTCTCTCTGTCCTGTCAAATAAAAATAGAAAGAAAAAAATGGTAAAGTAGGTAAATAAGATCAGAAAAGAAAACACAAGTAGAACCTGAACTGGAGTTGATACAGTAAACCAAAGTAAAAGACTCTGGGGTGGGTGTGTGGGAGAGTACAGATCCTGGAAAAGGATAACAGAGGACCTAGTGGGGGTTGTATTGTTATGTGGAAAACTGAGAAATGTTATGCATGTACAAACTATTGTATTTACTGTCGACTGTAAAACATTAATCCCCCAATAAAGAAATAAAATAATAATAATTTTAAAAAAGGGTAAAAATGGCCATGGGGAGCAGTGGATTCTCCATACAGGCTCAAGGCTCAGCAATAACCCTGGTGGCAAAAAACAAACAAACAATCTCGGCTTATCAAAGCCTCAGAAATGCAAACAGGAGCCTGAAGTTTCTGCAGAATATGTAGTGTTTGTCTCCTCAGACTAGAATATTTCCAGGGCAGCTACAAAAGCACGAGCCTGTTCTGATACTGTTGCTTCCAACAGTTGAATAAACAAAACTGGATATGGAGAAAAGGTTTCTTTTAGCCCTCGAAGCTAAAAGGCAAAGGAAAGATCATAACAGATGATGGACACAGGAAATAAAGAGGAGTACAGATGAATCACCAACAGCTCCCCGGACAGCATTTTACATCCCTCAGGGTGTCTAGATTTCAAAGTGAGAACGTCCTATTAGTAATAAAAGAAAAAGAAGTGCAGGCCAGTGAATGAACTATTCATTTTAGTAAAATGCCAGTTGCTTTAAAGGTCTAGACATTTATATGCAAAAGCAAATGGAGAGATGGGGACTAGACTCACTGAGACAATTTGCCCATCACAAGGACCCTCCAGCAAATTAAGGATGTAATGGGTATGTAAAATGCCTTGCAAGCCTGACACATCAAAGATGTCAATCCTCAGTACCATGATAAGTCAGAGTTGAACAGTGCTCTGGTCTCCCTGCCTTATTCCTCTCTTTCTCTCTGTATTTCTCTCACCAAAATAAATTAAAAAAATGCTTTTTAAAAAGAAAGGATTGTAGGGTAATTAGAGATATCAGCAAAGAATATTCAGTTGCAGTATTAAGTCTTTTCATAGTAACCCCAGCATCTAGAAAGACACCAATCAGAGGCTTGCTAGCAGCAAGTAATCTAGGTTTCTTAAGAACAGCTGGTTTCTTTTTTTTATATCTATTTTATTTATTTTTTCCCTTTTGTTGCCCTTGTTGTTTTATTGTTGTAGTTATTATTGTTGTTGTTGTTGTTGGATAGGACAGAGAGAAATGGAGAGAGGGAGGGGAAGACAGAGAGGAGGAGAGAAAGATAGACACCTGCAGGCCTGCTTCACCGCCTGTGAAGCGACTCCCCTGCAGGTGGGGAGCCGGGGTTCGAACCGGGATCCTTATGCTGGTCTTTGTGCTTTGCGCCACCTGCGCTTAGCCCGCTGTACTACAGCCCGACTCCCAACAGCTGGTTTCTTAAGAGTGCATCTGGTTAAGCACACACACTGCAGTGCTCAAGGACCCAGGTTCAAGCCCTTAGTCCCCACCTACAGGGTTCCCTAGCTGAAGGAAGCTTCACAAATGGTGAAGAAGGCTGCAGGTGTCTCTCTTTATTATTATTTCTTATTATCCTTATTCATTTATCTTTTTATTATCCTTATTTATTTATTAGAAACTGCCAAAAATTCAGAGGAGGGGGGATAGAGAGGGAGAAAGACACACACATACCTGCAGCACTGCTTCACCACTTATGAAGCCTTCTCCTGCAGGTGGGGACTGGGGGCTTGAACCTGGGTCCTACAGTATTGTAACATGTACGCTCAACCAGGTACACCACCATTGTCCCTCTCTCTCCTTCCTTAACTCTTTCTTCCCTCTCCATTTCTTTCAGTCTCTATCCAATAATAATGAATAAATAAAACACTTAAAAAATAAAAAAGAAGTTCCAACTTCATTTGGAACCTTTCTTCGGATACTCATAGAAACTTCTCTAAATCAAATTATTGCTCATTCAAAAGAAAAGCTGACTCTCCTGGCTTCCCATGTTCTATAAGTCCAACAATCATCTTATATTACAGCTCAAGTTGGCATTCCTCTCATCTTGATGGCTGTCTCAAATCTCAGGCCCCAGTCCTTGTGTAGGCAGAGAGATGAGAAGGTGGGCTTATTCTCACAGTTGGCATGAAATTTTAGAGGTCTGACTGCTCAGGGTGGTCTCCATCTTTTCCTGATTAAGGCTTTTGACTGCCCCTCGAAGCACCCATTTACTGGATTCCTTTCAGTTCCTCTCTTGGGATGCATTGGATCGACCTTATCGTGGTGCATCCCGTGAGTACCCATTTATTGGGGAAACTGACGATCCTTCCTAGCCGACTGAATCCACATGGATCCCAGTCACTTTCAAAGCCAGCAACAAGCAGCTCCTGACAGCTTTCAACCTGACCTGTTGACTGGCTACGGAAGAAGGGCAAACGCTAGAAGAAGAAGAAGTTCCTCTCTTTGGGTTGCCAATGTCCTACCTCTTCAATTGCCTAGAACTGAGCAGCCATGGCCTCTGCTTAGAAGGCCTTCCCAGAAGTACCCTTCGGAAAGAGGCTCTTCCACTACTTCTGCTTGAGGAAACCCTGTGACTCTTTCTCTGAAAGTTCACTGGACTTTGTGGCTACTTTCTCCTCAGTGGAATTTCTTTCCCTAAGTTACAATTTCCTTAGGCAAGAGTACCACATAATCATTACTCACTGAGGAAACGGGAAGGTCCTGAATTAAAAAAAGAAAGAAAGAAAGAAAGAAAGAAAGAAAGGAAGGAAAAGAAAAAGTGCATAATTGGAAAAAGAAAAAGAAAATAAAAAATTATAAGGAGAAGTCAGTAAGGAGGGTGGAGGGGCTTCCATCAAGCCTTTACCACAGAGTCCCTGCAAGGATAAACACAGACATGATCAAAATTCTGGGCTCAGACTCCACATAAATGTAGCCCCCTCCCACCAGAGTTACTGCTGGGGTTCAAGGCCTGAGGGATGGTCCCATTGCTCTCAATAACATTTTTCCTTTTTCTTTTTCATTTATTTTCCACTTTCTTTCATTTGGTGATACAAAACAGAGAAATAGAGAAGAGACACAGAGAGACACCTGCAGCACTGCTCCACTGTTTACAAAGCTTCCCCCACTGCAGGTGGGGACCAGAGGCTTCAACCTGAGTCTTGAGGTAAGCTGTGTGTGCTCCACCAGTCTATGTGCCCAGCCCCCACAAATATCTTTCTAAATGTCACTTTAAATATACATATCTTTCTACTTTGAATGCATATAGTATCTTTCTCACAAAGAACTTTCAGTATGTTTTGAACAACTCTATACTGTTGGGGGAGGCAAGGCCTGTCCCTTTGTTATATGAAGAAAAACAAAGGTCCCCTATCTCCTTCCCCCCCTCCCCCCCCCCCCCGAGATCCTGACAACCAAACTAACTTTGTTCTCTCAGATGTGGAGTCTTCTAAGATATGTTGTCAAAAACCTTTCTTTTCTTGCAGAATTCAATCAATCAAGATAAGAGAGATTCTTGGACATGGAGCAAGGACCTGGCAATGGAGTCCACGAAGAGGTACAGTCACCACACAGTGCCCAGCACGGCTGATCCTATGAAGACGCTGGCTTTGACCAGCCTTGGAGTTTGCCACTGTCCTGAAGAAATTATGATAATCTATTGTAGGGCAGGGTAACGGGTCACTCAGTAGAGCACACACCATGTCACCATGCACAAGTGCCTGGGTTGAAGCCCCTCATCACCACCTGGTGGGCAGGAGGCAGCTTCACAAAAGTTGGAGCAGTGCTGCATCTTCTCTCCTTTCTCTCTTTATTTCTCTCTGTCACTCACTCTCTGTCAAAAACTCAAGCATATCTGACAAGAGAGTGATATAAAGAAATTATATGACTCAATCCAACTCACCCAAATAAAAAGTGGGCAAAAGATCTCAATAAGCGGTTTTCTAAACAAGACATACAATGAGGCCAGGTAATGGTGCATCTGATTAAGCACGCAGATTATCATGCACAAGGACCCTGGTTCAAACCTCTGGTTCCCAACTGCAGGGGAAATGTTTACAAGCAGTGAAACAATGCTGTAGTCCTCTCTCTCTCTCTATCTCTCTTTTCCTCTCTTGTTCTCCTTCTCCCTCTATCTCCTTTCCCTCTCAATTTCTCTCTGTTCTATCAAATAAAATAATGATTGAAAAATGGGAAAAATTTTTAAAAAGGAGATATACACTGTTGGTGGGGAAGTCAATTTGTCCAGCCTCTGGAAAACAGTCTGGAGAGTTCTCAGAACACAAATTAAAATCATAATGAGATATCACCTCACATCCTTGAGAATGGCCTATATCAACAAAACAGGAAGGAGTGAGTGCTGCCAAAGATATAGAGAAAAAGGGACTGTGTTGCAGTGTAGGCGGGTTTGCAAACAAATGAAGTTCCTCTGGAAAACAGTATGGAAAGTTCTCAGAAAAATAAAAATGGAAATCCCTTATGATCCTGCAATAGTGTCCACTTAGACTTAGATACCCTCCTCACCTACTTCCTATTATACTTCCCTCACTCACTCCAGAGCTATCCTTATCAAAGCAAGGACTGCAAAAGCTGAATAAGGGCAAGAGACTGGCATAATTTAATGATGACTCTTTAGTCACTATCAGGCCACCCCATCAGCTGGGGCCCTATTCGGGGAGTCCTGAGATTCCCAAACAGACATGATGGGCCTAGACCTCGAATAAATCCCTCTCTCCATTGTTACAGGTCATCTCTATCAGAATATCTTAGACAGATATTCAAAGGAATAAAAATACTAGTTCAAAAGGGTATCTGAACGCCTATGTTCATAGCTGCATTATTCATAGTTGTTAAAACATGAAGACAACCTAAATGCCCATCAACAGATGACTGGATAAAGTAGTTATGAGACTTGCATATTCAGCGGAGTACTATTCTGAATTTTAAAAAGATGATTGTGTCCTTAGAGACAAAATGGATAGAACTGGAGGTCATTGTGCTTAGTGAAGTAAGGAAGGGAGACTGCTACTTGAGAGTTTTGCTTATGTGTGGAATATAGGGAATTGAAACTCATATTTTTTTCCATTTTATTGGATAGGACAGAGAGAAATTGAGAGGGAAGGGGAAGACAGAGAGGGAGAGAGAAAGACAGACACCTGTAGACCTGCTTCATCACTTGTGAAGTGACCCCCCCCCCCCCCTTGCAGGAGGAGAGCAGGGGCTTAAACCCAGGTCCTTTCACTTAGTGTTATGCTTAACTGGGAGTGCCACCATACCCCACACTGTCCCTGTAATCTTATAATCTTGTAAAGTATTATTAAATCACTCCTACCCCATCCATGTAATCTTTTTTATATATATTTATTTTCCCTTTTGTTGCCCTTGTTGTTTTTCATTGTTGTTGTAGTTATTATTATTATTGATGTCGTTGTTGTTAGATAGGACAGAGAGAAATGGAGAGAGGAGGGGAAGACAGAGGGGGGAGAGAAAGACAGACACCTGCAGACATGCTTCACCGCCTGTGAATCAACCTCCTTGCAGGTGGGGAGCCTGGGGCTCGAACCCAGATTCATAAGCCAGTCCTTGTGCTTTGCACCATGTGCACCTAACCCATTGCACTACCGCCCAACTCCCCCATCCCAGTAATCTTATAATATTGTAAAGCATTATTAAATCACAAATAAAAACACAAACATAAAAAAGGAAAAAAAAAGGGGGGAGCTTGGCGGTAGCACAGCGGGTTAAGTGCACATGGTGTGAAGGACCAGCATAAGGATCCTTGTTTGAGCCCCTGGCCTCCCACCTGCAAGGAGGTTGATTCACAAGCCGTGAAGCAGGTCTGTAGGTGTCTATCTTTCTCTCCCTCTCTCTGGCTTCCCCTCCTCTCTCCATTTCTCTCTGTTCTATCCAACAACAATGACAATAAACAACAAGGGCAATAAAAGGGGAAAAATAATAAATTGTGTTTTAAAAAAGGAAAAAAAAAACTGGTCACTGAGAATGGTGGAGTCACCGGCACTGAGCCTCAGTGATAAACCTGGTGGTTAAAAAACAATAGTTGTATAGCAATTTGTCTTGGCAGTAAAGATTTGACCTATGAAATAGCAGTTAAGTTAATGAGAACTGAGGAGGTCCAGGGAGAGGCAGAAGGAATCTCACAGAACAGCAGAGGCTATGGGAGACAGTCTAAGCTTTCTACAAGTCATAAAACAAGGTGCCTAAAATAGCTAACAAGTCCTCATTATCTAATTATGTCTAATTATATGTTCTTGGTCTACTGGAAGCCTGAGGCCAGGCACCTACCCCGGAAAATCCGGTAACAAGCAGCTTTGTAAATGTGCTTAGAAACACACTGCTCTATCTCAGTGCCAGGGCCCTGGGCCTCTGAGGATAATGTGCATGTGTCCTCTTCACCATCGAAGAGGACACTGGTTATCAGACCTGATGGGGAACTTCAGGGGAAGCTTGCTTTCACAGATAAGGCAGCAACTCCTCTTTGTTGCTTAGTAACTGGCTTTGAGAATCTCATTCCCTTTTTGTTTCATCTGCACAGGGCCTGCTCCACAGCAGGAAAAGCCCTTTGAAGGCTGGCACTTTCTTTCACATCCCTGGGTTGTTAGGCATCCAGGGACAGAGCAGCAGTGCCCTCTCTCCCCACACTCCAGGTGCCAACTCAGGAGCAAGGCATACTCAAGGTCTCCCCCAGGATACTTGGTGTGAAAAGGAGGGACATTGGATCAGAACCAGCTAGCAGCTACACACTCCCCTGTGGGCTTGGAAGCTCCTATTATCCTCATGAAAATGCCAAGAAAGAAGCACTACTGAACTGGAATTGGCGTATCGCACCAAAGTAAAAGACTCTGGGGTGGGTGGGGTGGGGAGAATACAGGTCCATGAAGGATGATAGAGGACCTAGTGGGGGTTGTAGTGTTATATGGGAAACTGGGGAATGTTATGCATGTACAAACTATTGTATTTACTGTTGAATGTAAAACATTAATTCCCCAATAAAGAAATAAAAATAAATAAATAAATAAATAAACATCTATGCACTCTGAAAAAAAAAAAAGAAGCACTACCAAGAGAGGCCCCAGGTCACAAGTCAATTCTAAGGGCAAAACAGAGAAGAGGAATCAGCTGCGAGTTTACAGAATTTTCACTGAAAAAAAGTGACCCAAAGAGTCAACAGACATACAAAAAGGTGCTCAAAATTACTGATGATGAGAGAAATGCAAATTAAGGCAAAAAGGAGATGTTACTTGAGAAAGTGAGAATGTCATACTTTAGAAAGAAGAAGAGTATCAAGTGTTTGAGAGGATGTGTGTGTTGCGGTGGGGGGGGTGGGTCGGAGAGGGAGGTGTCTTTCTACACTGCTGGTGGAAAGTAAATTTGTCCAGCCTCTGCAGAAAATGGTCTGAGGGACTGGTGGTGGCAACTGGAAGTAGACCAGATGCCCAAGGACAGATGAGTGGCTAAGAGTTGTGATTATATATATAGTGAAATGCTATTCAGCTGTTAAAAAATAAAGTCAGTGGGTTAAGCCCAGGTGGTGCAAAGTGCAAGGACCAATGTAAGGATCCTGGTTCGAGCCCTGGCTCCCCACCTGCAGGGGAGTCACTTCACAAGTGGTGAAGCAGATCTGCAGATGTCTATCTTTCTCTCCCCCTCTCTGTCTTCCCCTCCTCTCTCCATTTCTCTCTGTCCTATCCAACAAGGACGACAACAATAATAACTACAACAATAAAACAACAAGGGCAACAAAAAGGGAATGAATAAATAAATAAATATTAAAAAATAATAAAGTCATCTTTGCCTCATCTTGGATGGAACATGAAGGAATCATGGTCAGTGAGATAAACCAAATAGAGAGAATGCAGGATGATCTCCCTCACAGGTAGAACTTGGGCAACAAGAAAGAAATGGAAAGATACTAAGTAAAACTTGGACTTGGTGTGGTGTATAACATCAAAGCAAAGCACAGTGAGGAAGGAGGGGGAGGGAGAGGGCAAAAGGTGCTCTGGGATCCTGGTGCATGACAGTAGAAAAGGACTTAAGCTGGGGGTGAGAATGTTTTGCAGACACCTATCATGGGGAGAAGAGAAATTGTATCCATGTATCAACAGCTGTACTGTAATCATCCACTACCTCCCTAATAAAGTGATTTGAGAAAAGAAAAACAAAGAAGCAACTTTCTTAACAGAAAAAGTTGTTTATAATAGAGCACAGAGACAAGAGAAGAGAATGCACTAAACTTTAGAAAGAAAGACAAATATTAAGTTTTGGAGAGGATGTGTGTGTGTGGGGGTGGGGGGTTGGAGAGGAAGGTGTCCTTTTATACTGCTGGTGGAAAATAAATTTATTCAGCCTCTGCAGAAAACAGTCTGGGGGTTGGGTGAGACCTTTCCTTTCTCATAGGACTCCTTAATTCAATTTTGGGTGGCACACTTCTTATCAAAACTTCAAAACCTAGATATACACCAGAGCCCATGAGACAGGGCATATGTACACATGTATCCATAAATTAGGGCAAAATAGATACCTGAAAGCCAAAGTGCACAATAGTTTGCAGTAAGCCAATAAATGAAGCAAGCAAGTAGAAAGACCTAAAAACACACCACAAAGTACCTAATGAAATAGTTTCTACTTAGACATAGATACCCTCCTCACCCAATACCTATTACACTTCCTTCAATCCACTCCAAAGGTAAGCTTATCAAAGTAAGGACTACAAAAGCTGAATAAGGGCAAGAGACCGGCATACTTTAATGATGACTCTTTAGTCACTATCAGGCTACCCCATTAGCTGTGGCCCTAGTTGGGGAGTCCTGGGATTCCCACACAGACACGATGACCCTAGACTGCGAATAGATCGCTCTCCCCATTGTCACTGGTCATCTCCATCAGGAACAACATAATGGACCCCTTTGGGGCCCCCATAGGACCTTGCCTTCAATGTGGATCAATAACAGTAGAGAATGTTCCATCCTCCAAAGGGTGAGTGGATAACATACTCTACCACCTGAGGAAGATGGGTCCTGAAATTGGTGCAACTTGGAATGTTCCTACTCATGACCACAGAATATGAGTTTGGACCTACAGGGATGCAGAGGTTACATAGGCTCCTAAGCTGAATATGGGCTCCAGATCAAATCAATGGGTTTTACAGTCAACAATATTTATATACTCTTCCCATATTTGGGAGCTACTCTCTTCCCTGATCCAGCTTTCTAGCCCTTTTTCCAGCCATGACATCATCTTCCCAGACAATAACTTGGGTCTGCCTGCATATCAGATGTCAGGCTCAGGAAAAAACTAATAAGGCCCTTTGGAATATACTTAAAATAGACCTACTAGCTACTTCCAAAACGGAGACTCCAAATCTTCATCAGCAATATTTCAGCCTTTGGGTTTATGATTAGTCAACAATTTGTTTGGCTTTATATGTTAACTCTTTTTTCAGCCACCAAGTTCCAGATGCTACCATAATGCCAACTGGATTTCCCTGGGCTGACGACCCTACCAATGTGTCCTAGAGCCCCACTTCCCCAGAGCCCTGCCCCACTAGGGAAAGAGAGAGACAGGATGGGAGTATGGATTGACCTGTCAATGCCTATATTCAGTGGGGAAGCAGTTACAGAAGCCAGGCCTTCCACCTTCTGCACCTCATAATGACCCTGTGTCCATACTCCCAGAAGGATAAAGAATAGGAAAGCTATCAGGGGAGGGGAAGGGATATGGAGTTCTGGTGGTGGGAATTGTACCCCTTTCATCCTATGATTTTGTCAGTGTTTCCATTTTATAAATAAAAATAAAAAAAAAAGAAATTAGCAACTTGAACTTAGCAAGGGTCTAAAACTCTAAATTTGAAAAGTTTCAGTATTATCTAAATGTCTCTATAGCTAATAAAAATGTAACAACAACAAGAACAACACACCTCTAAAGCTTCACCAACATCAAACATACTGGGCTCAGAATAATCATGCAAAATATTAAAAAGCTAGACAGAGAGATTGGTGTTAGCATTTTGGATCTGAGAAAACCCACATTTGTCCACCACTAAATTTTCTCAGAGATTTAATTATAGAAAAATAAACAGTAACTTATTTCTGTTAAAATACTCATTGCTGCTTGTTTCTTGTTTCTTTTTCTATTTATTTATTTATTTATTTATTTGCCTCCAGTGTTTGGGGCTTGGTGCCAGTTCTATGAATCCACCACTCCTGGTCTCCACCCCCCCCATTTTATTAGATAGGACAGAGAGAGAGAGGATGGGACACACACACACACACACACACACACACACACACACGGAGAGAGAGAGAAAGAGGGGAGAGAGAGAGAGAGGGAAAGATAGATAACTACAGACCTGCTTTACCATTTGTGAAATGGGACACACTGCAGGTGAGGAGCAGGGCTAGAACCTTGGTCCTTGCACTTGGTAATAGGAGTGCTTAACTACATATGCCACCACCCAGCTCCCTCATTGCTGTTTCTTTCCGTACAAAAATCTTATTCTCTCTCTCTTTTTTTTCTTCTAGAACACTGTTAGGCCAAATAGCTGCTCATTAAAATACAATTTTAAGTCTTCACAAGATGCAAGATCAATATTCTAGAAAGAAATGAATTTTCTGTCCAAATATTTCAAATTTTGTTCTCCTTACAGAAAAAAAAAATGACAGATAAAAAATATCTTTCCAAGAGCAATTACGCTACCTTGGAAATGAAGGTTGACTTTAAAAATAAATGCTTTAGAAGGGAGTCTAAGTACTAAAAAGAAATTAAAGAACCATTAAATTGGAAAATATCTTACCTTGAGAAGTTGAGGAAATGAACATGTCGAGTGAATAAATAGGGCTGTTCAGCAGTACTTATGTTTTTAATCAGTTCCATCTATTAAGAAAAGTACAAAATTAGCATATATAGGATCCAACTTACCAACTTATATCAAGCTAAAGGTCATCTCCCCAACTCCTTTATTCCTCGATTATTAACTCTTGGATGAGGGCCAAACAGCTGTGTTTTGTGCAACACTTATGAACTTTACACCATGCTTCTCAGTGAATTAAACGTTGCTAACCATATTTATAGTCCTGTAGTTAATTTAGTTGATTGCTACCATGAAAACAATGTGACAAAGTCATTTTAACTGACGAAGCCATTTTAACTGGCGACGTCAAACTTTTCACTGTAATGAAATTCTAGTAAGAAAATGCCTTTTATGCCCTCTGCCAGAACCCGCCCCACTAGGGAAAGAGAGAGGCAGACTAGGAGTATGGATTGACCTGTCAACACCCATGTTCATCGGGGAAGCAATTACAGAAGCCAGACCTTCCACCTTCTGCCTCCCACATGAGCTTGGGTATATACTCCCAGAGGGTTAAAGAATAGGAAAGCTATCAGGGGGAGGGGATGGGATACGGAGAGCTGGTGGTGGGAATTGTGTGGAGTTGTACCCCTCTTATCCTATGGTTTTGTCCGTGTTTCATTTTTATAAAAAAAAAAAAGTTACAAGGGTTAGTGAGATAGTTCAGCATATCAGCGTGTCACAGGACTTACATGCCTGAATGCCTAGGCTAGACACCTAGCAAAGCATAAGCCAGAGTTGCTGATGGAATCTGAGATCTCAGAGCCTCAGGCATGAGAGTCTTCTGCATAACCACTATGCTATCTCCCCAGCCCGATAAGCCAGAGTTGAGCAGTGCTCTGTCTCTCTGTCCCTGTCTCTCACACACAAATGAATAGTTTTTTTCTTTAAAGGTAAATCACGGGGCTGGGGAGACGGCATAATGGTTATGCAAAGGACTTTCATGTCTGAGGCTCTGAGGTCCAGGTTCAATCACCAGCACCTCCATAATCCAGAATTGAGCAATGCTCTGGTCTCTCTCTTTCAAATAAATAAATTAAATATTTTAAAAAGTTATATCAAGAAAGAAGCTAGTAATAATTTTATATCTCTGTCGCTCCATTACTAGCATATACAGTACTGTCTGAATCTACTTCTGTAAAGCTTAAAAGTGGAAATGGAACAAGGCCAAATCTCATGTTTCTTTTATTATCAAAATTCATAAAGCAGATACTTCAAAGGAAAGCCTCTTAGTTTTTTTTTTTTTTTTTGCTTTACTGTTGTTTGTTTGTTTTAGTGGGTGTCTCTCTCAATTGTTTATTTTGCAGTTGTCAGCAAAGCAAAAAGTCATATATGAATATGTATACACTCACATTTCTGGGGTGTCTGGAACATGTCCTGATACTGAAAGTGATGATTAAAATCTGTTAGAAATTCCAAGCATTCTTGGGATTCTTGACTTCCTGAATTCCACTTTGTTCAGATTTTTCTAACTGACCTCTTCAAAACTGACATGCTGGAAATTTTGTAAAAGTACATCAAAAATGGGTACTTTGTGCAACAGAAGTGAGACATGACATAGTTGGTGAGATAATTCAAGTTGAAAAGCAGCAACACTACAGAGTCTGAACTCCAGAGCTGTCTCAAACATGGCAGCAGACTGGGTCTGTCCAGACTAACACTCTCCATTCACTCTCTCTCCCTCTCCCTCTCTCTAAATATTTGTCGAATGAATTAAGACTAAATACTACACATGCTGTGGAGACTGACACATCCCAGCATCTTGGTGTCTGAACCTTTTAATTAGATATTTGTGCTCACAATGATTGTTTGAAGAGACGAAATTTAAGTTTAGAAGCAATTGACTCGCAGTTCATTACCCAGTGCTTCTGTGGCTCATGGCAGACTCAGTAAATAATGGTCTGCCTATCCCCAAGCTTGTGCATGAAAAGAAATTGAACTCCGCCTCTTTCTCTACTCTTTATTCTTCACACTGACACCCTCAACACCCCTGCCCTAGTGACCTCTGAGAATGTCTGCTTAGAAACATAACTCCAGAGGGCTGGCAAAGCAGCTCACTTGGGTAGTGTGTCTGCTTTGCCATGCAGGCAAGTCAGGTTTGAGCCTGGCACCTAACACACTGAAGGAAGCATCTGCGCTGTGGTATCAAATCTTTCCCCTTATTCTTCTCTTTGTTTCTCCCTCTTCCTCTTCCTCCTCCTCCTCCTTTCTCCCTCCCTCTGTTCCTCCCTCTCTCTCTTTTACTCTGTCAGAAAAAGTTGGCCTGGAAGAGTGAAACCCTAGTATGACATTAAAAACAAGTATTTTTTAAAAGATACATTTATTTTTTTATTTTTTATTTATGAAAAGAAAACACTGACAAAACCATAGGATAAGAGGGGTACAGCTTTACACAATTCCCACCACCAGCTCTCCGTATCCCATCCCCTCCCCTGATAGCTTTCCTATTCTTTATCCCACACCTCACCTCATCACAGACCCCTGCAAGCGTCAACCCGGCTTTGACCTAGCACGTTATGATTGGGCCCTCCTCAATCGCTATCGAACAGGCCATGGCCGGTGCGCCGCTATGTTCCATCACTGGGGAGCCAGAGACGACCCGAACTGCCCCTGCGGCTCCAGACAGACTATGACCCACATAGTCAACGACTGCCACCTCTCCAGATTCAAAGGAGGTCTCGAAACTTTACATCAGGCTCAACCTGACGCTGTTGACTGGCTACGGAAGAAGGACAAACGCTAGAAGAAGAAGAATCCCTCTGGGAGTATGGACTCAAGGTCATGGTGGGATGCAGAAGGTGGAAGGTCTGGCTTCTGTAATTGCTTCCCCACTGAACATGAGCATTGACAGGTCGATCCATACTCCCAGCCTGTCTCTCTCTTTCCCTAGTGGGGAAGGACTCTGGGGAATCAGAGCTCCAGGACACATGGGTGGGATCATCTTTCCAGGGAAGTCTGGTTGGCATCGTGCTAGCATCTGGAACCTTGTTTGGCTTTATATGTTAACTCTCTTTTCAGCCACCAGGTTCCAGATAGATACCTTTGTTTTTAAGAGAAAGGGAGACCATTAATGACAAAAATAAAAACAAAACAAAACAAAAAAACAAAAAAACCCCAACCAAGACATAACTCTTTTCTGTGTATATACCTAATGTAAAGACAATCAGTGCTGGATTCTCTGGATTATTTTTATTCTTACATTTCTGTGAGAACATTTGAGTGATATGAGAAAGACCCCTGGTATCTTACAAAAAGGCTAAAAAAAACAGGTCAGATCAAAGAAAGCATTTCTTTCATATTTTCTATGTTCTGTTACATTCTCTAAACACATGTCAGTATGCAACATTTAATGGCAGAACAGTAGCAGTGCGGGTTCTGAGAACAGTGTCATGATAATCATAAAGCTGTCTATTTCACCAGGCGAAATGGATTAGCAGTGACTATGTTGCTTTAAACGGTGAGCTGAAGGCACTGAGACTCTTGGGGGTTGCATTAACACAGGGAGCACAGTGAGCTGTATGGAAGGGTGGAACCCACAGTCTGTGCTTCTACAAGTTCTTCAGGAGACCTTGAGGCAGAAATGTTTTGACAGCCACTGAAGAAAACCAATAGAGGTGGAGACAGAGACTGTCTAGAGAGGGAGGGAGAGTGTGGAGGAACCGTGTAGTCAGCTGAGAGCAAGGGGAAGTGAGGAGCTGTTTAGGGGCTTCCTTCTGAGTCCTGGCTTGGGTCTAAATTTCTGGCCTCGACTCATGGAGGTGAAGAAGGCTCCAGAAGGAGCCCAGCTACCTGCAGCAGTGAGGTCAAATAGGGTTGCTTCTGAGCATCTCTGGCTGGAAATGTCGCCACATTTACTTTCCTTGTAGCAATGTCAAGGAAACTTCCAGGAAAAAAAAAGTTTTTGAGGTACTTTTTGGCTCCTGTTCATTAATCATTTTGTCCTATATTATATCTTACAGACTTTCAGCCACCAAGTTGCAGACGCTCTTATGATTCCATCCTGACTTTCCTGGGCAGACCTCACCAGTGTGTCCTGGAACCAATGTGTCATCTCCCCAGAGGCCTGCCCCACTAGGAAAAGATCCAGTCTGGGAGTAGATTGACCTGCCAATGTCCACGTCCAGCAGAGAAACAATTACAGAAGTCACACCTTCCACCTTCTGAACCCCGAAAAGAATTTTGGTACATTCTCCCAGTGGGGAGGAAATGTTAGAGGAAGATGACAAGAACTCCAACTCCATCAGGACCCGGAGAGAGAAGAGAAAAAGGGAGGGACATTTAGATGTAGTAATAGGTGTAGGTATGACTTTGAAAGAAAGAGGTGGGACCATGGGAAAAAAAGGGCAAGTATATACAAATATAAAGAGATAGTTGTGGAAATAATAGCTCATAGCTGTAGCCTTAAGAGAACTGCTGTAGCTTCCAGTGGAGAGACTGGGAATCCAGAACTCTGGTGGTGGGAAAGGTGCCCTTCTTATCTTGTAATTTTGTAATGAGTATTAAATCACTAGTAAAATTAAAAAAATTTTTTGGAGGTTAGGGGAATCTGGGACTCGAACTCAGGGCCTCACCTAAGAGGATCATGTGCTACCATGAGCTGTATCTATCACAGAGCTGTATCTTCAGCCCTAGGATATGCATTTGCCCCACTGCACTGTATGTAGCTGGGTTTGTGCTCTATAAACAGAACCAGGCTCTACTTATCCCTCTGAACTAGGCACAGGATGTGCACACAGCTCTTTATGGAGTCAAGATGCCCATCTTCAGAAAAACTCCATTGCAGTCAGACAATGTATAGAAGGTGCACAGAAGCCAGAAATGTCACCAGGCCATGACCTAGGCTTTCTGGGACAGACCTGAACGTTCCTTATTCTTGTAGCCTGGTTCGTGACAACATTCACAGCATAACAACTAGTGAGTAATTATTTCCTGAATGCTTCAAGGCAATACCACGGACCAGAAAGCTTTGAATGCACCTGCTGCCCTCACATCTCAAACACTTAGATGACTCAAGGGTGGCTCTCTCTCTTTTTTCCCCATGTAGACACAGTAAAAAACAGAGGGACTCAGAGATTCTAGACTGTTCATCTCATCATGATTCTCATCAAAGGAAAAGGGAGCAAACACTAGGATTCAATTCAACTCCCTTACACTGCCTTTTACCATTAACATGCAACTATTCCCCCCTCTCCACTTCCCATGTTGATTAGATCTTCACATACTGGTCAAAAATGGGAGGGAGCTATTCCTTAACAAAATAGCTCTGGAATGTAAAATGGCTTCATGGGGAAAAGGATTTTGTGCCTTTTGTGTGATATGCTAAAAAAAAATGAGATGCTGTTATAACAGGTGGAAAAATCATTTAAAATAAAAAATATGAAAAAATGAAAATATCAAAGAATATATATATATATATATATATATATATTAAGTTACAGGTGGGAAAACAGTGTATTCTGCCAAGAAAGGAAATAAATTTAAACTGTTTTTAAAAAAGAGAGAGGAAAATTAAAATAACTATGGAAGGGAATATATCTTAAAAGAGAAGTTAAATGTCAGTGTCCATAAGAGTAAGAGACAGAATTGAGGTTTAGAAAAGGGGAGGGTGGAGGCCGGGCGGTGGTGCACCTGGTTGAGCGCACATGTTACAATGTGCAAGGACCAGGGTTCAAGGGTCCCGACTACAGGAGGCAAATTTCACAAACTATGAAGCATTGCTGTGGGTGGCTCTCTCTCCCTTCCTCCACACACTTCCCTTTCGATTTCTGTCTCTATCTAATAAATTAAAATAAATAATAAGGTGTATTTTAAAAAAGAAAAGGGGGAGGATAAGAGTCGGGCGGTAGCACAGTGGGTTAAGCGCAGGTGGCGCAAAGCGCAAGGACCGGCTCAAGTATCCCGGTTCGAGCCCCGGCTCCCCACCCACAGGGTAGTCACTTCACAGGCATTGAAACAGGCCTGCAAGTGTCTGTCTTTCTCTCCCCCTCTCTGTTTCCCCCTCCTCTCTCCATTTCTCTCTGTCCTATCCAACAGTGACATCAATAACTACAACAATAAAACAACAAGGGCAACAAAAGGGAATAAATAAATATTAAAAAAAGGGAAGAGGATGAATCAAATTGAATTTAAAATGCAAAGAAATTGCCAGAGAGCTGCTTCCTTCTTTTCTTCTTTCTTTCTTCTTTCCTTTCATCCTCATTCCCCCATCCCCCTTCTTTTTTTCCTTTTGATTTCAGCTTGTCAGAAACAACAGGGCAGAAAACACAGCTAGTTAGCGAAAAACCTGGCTCCTAACTTGTGCAGAAAATGCTCGTGAGCTGTAATGGCATTGACCCCACTCTGCTCTGAATTCTGGAGCTACTCCCAAGCAAAGAGATACCCTATAATTTTTGCAAAAACATCTTAAGTAAAGAAAGACCTACTTATAACACATCAAAGTCAAAAACAGAGTAGCTCAGCGCAAAAACTCTGGGACCCATTGACATCAGAGACTGGGAAGATGGCTGTAGGCTCAGGTTACCTTTCCTCTTCTGGTTTCCAAAGCCCCATTATCACAAGGCAGAGAATTTACTCTTTTGCTCCTTGCAATGTAGTCAGTGCACAGTAGGCTGCAATGAAGAATAATTTCACCAGGGGGAGCAATGACATGAACAAGGCTGAGATGCTGGGTCTGAATAGCAGGACAAAAATAATAACTGTCTGGCTCAGGCAAAAATTAGTAAAGTCTTGGGCCCTTTGGAATATACCTAAAATAGACCTACTAGCTTTTCCAAAATGGAGACCCCAAATCTCATCTGCTATAGTCTTACCTTTAGATTCCTGATTATTAGACTATTTGTTCTGCTTTATATCTTGATGCTTTTTCAGCCACTAAGTTGCAGATGCTACCATGATGCCAACCTGACTGGACTGGATGTATGACCTCACCGATGTGCCCTGGAACCTCAGAGCTCCAGACCCCTCAATACACTAGAGAAAGAGAAGCAAGCTGGGAGCATAGACCCACCTGCCAATGCTCATGTCCAGCAGAGAAGCAATTACAGAAGTCAGACCTTTCATTTTCTGCACCCCATAACAATCCTGGGTCCATACTCCCAGAGGAATAAACAATAAGAAAGCTTCCAATGGAGAGGATGGGATACAGAACTCTGGTGGTAGGAATTGTGTGGAATGGAACTCCATTTATCCTAAGGTTTTGTTGATGATCATTAAATCAATAAAAGAAAATAATAATAGAATTAATCTGGGGTTATCACTGGGAGGAGCAGAGAACATGTATTTTAATTTTTGAGGCCCTGTGGATTCTTCCTCTTCTTTCCATTGAGTTTTTAGAAGGGGGATCAGCTTTTGTCTATAAGACTACTTGTTTGTGGTTAGAAATCATCTCTGGGACCTGGAGGTAGACTTAGCTACTCTTTCTTGGTTCAATTCCCAGGATTGGGGGGGGGGGCAGTTCTGATGCCTCACTTTCTCCTGTTGTAAAGTCAGAGAGCTCTGTGGATCATTCTGAAGGAGACTGTGTCAAAATGTCTGAAGGCAAGGCATCTAGCTGCAGGCTACACATACTGGGGCCCAGGAGACACATCGTTCAGGAAGGGGCTGGCGGAACATCCAGTTGAGAATATATATATATATATATATTACTATGTGCAAGGACCCATGTCGTATGCTTTACATTGGCTTGTTCTAGCCCTCCCCCCGCCAAGAGAATTGGATCAGGCCTGCTAATTTCGCGGGCCCACTTGGCCCCGCCCCAAAAGGAACCCCGGGAGAGGGTTCCTGAGTCCGAGAGTTCCTGAGTTCCTGAGTCCGAGAGTTCCTGAGTTAGAGAGTTTCTGGGTTACAGAGTAAGAGAGAGTTCCAGTGTGCCAGAGTTTCAGAGGGCTCTAAAGTACGAGAGTTCCAGAGTGACAGAGTGACAGAGTTCCAGAGTAAGAGAGAGAGTGCTTGTGCCGCCGCAAAGAGACAGCAGAGTTCTGTTTGGTGATTAGTTTGTCTTAGTTTATGAATCGTTGTTCCTGAATAAAGAAATACAGCTTCCCTGCCCAGCCGTTGTCTCCGCGTCTCTGTTACCCGCCCGTGAAGCAAGCCAGCCCGGCTAGAGCCTACAAATTTTAACAACAGACCCAGGTTCAAGCTTCCAGTCCCCATTTGCAAAATAGAAGCTTCATAAGCAGTGAAGCAGTGCTACAGGTTGGTATCTATCTACCTACCTATCTGTCTGTCTATCTATCTATCTATCTCTTTATCTCTCCCTCTTCCCTCTTAATTTCTTTCTATGCTGGGGGAAACAGGAAGTCATCAATGGTTTCAGGGCCTGTCAGGTAAGCCAAGCTATTTTTCCTTGCTCAGTGGAGGCTTTGTTTTAGCAAAAGGAGAACTTTCTAATAATTGTAGCCCTTCGTGCAATGATTCTTCACTGGACTTACACATGGGGATCTCTTTGAGGGCTTCTTTGGGCACCGAAACTACAAACACCTGGGTTCATTGGCCTGTTGTTTGCTGTTGTACTGGAATGCACAACAGGCACAGGAATGGGGAAAGATGAAGAAGCTTAAACCATTTCAAAGGAATACTGGTATTGACCAAGAAGCTGAAGCAATCTCAAGCACATAAGCTTACTCTCTTCCATATTTTTCAAGGTTCTGATAATTGGGTTGGAGTCAGAGCAAAGGTGAAGTTTACAGTGGAATGACAGCCTTTACAAGTCTGACTGATGGAAGGTAGAGTCCAGGCCTGCATTTTCCAGCTTATGAACTGCATTCTGTAGGATTCAGATGAGAGCCACAAACAGAAAGAATTTCCCAGCCAAAGTGAAAGGCAATTGAGCAGAATTTTCATTCTGCTTTAACCAAAACAATTCTCAGAGTCTATAAAACGTCAATGACTGTTGTGACTCTCTCAGAAGAGGTCGAAGCAGTAGTCTCTCCCCAAAGTTATGTAATCATGGTATTTTTTTTTTCCCCCTCCTTTCGTTTTTTTGCCTCCAGAGCTATTGGCGGGGCTTGGTGTCGGCACTATGAATACACTTCTCTTGAAGGACAATTTTTCCATTTATTTGATAGGACAGAAAAAAATTGAGAGGAGGGGAGAGGTAGAGATAAAAAGAGACACCTGCAGACCTGCTTCAACACTTGTGAAGTGTCCCCCATGCAGGTGGGGAGCCGGGTACTAGAATCTGGATCCTTGTGCTTAGTACTATATGTGTTTAACTGGATGTGCCACCACCCAGTCCTTCCTTCCTTCCTTCCTTCCTTCCTTCCTTCCTTCCTTCCTTCCTTCCTTCCTCCCTTCCTCCCTTCCTTCCTTCTTGCCTTCCCTCCTTCCATGTCTTTGTGGACCAGGACTCTCAGGAGAAACACAAACAAGTGCGGACATAAGGGTTTTGATGGAGATAGATTCCTAATTCTCTTTATACCATGGGTTCTCCTGTGGAATTTTTTTTTTTTTTTAAGTTTTCTGGGACCAGGGAGATAACATAGCAGTAATATAAAAGATTTGCATTTGAGAGGTTCTGAGTTCAATCTCCCAAAAGATTAGAATTGAGTGGTGCTCTGGTCAAAAACCAGAATGTGGGGAGAGTACAGGTTCTGGAAAAGGATGACAGAGGACCTAGTGGGGGTGGTATTGTTATGTGGAAACCTGAGAACTCTTAGGCATGTACAAACTATTGTATTTACTGTCAACTGTAAAACATTAATCCCCCAAGGGGGAAAAAAACCAAAATGCAACAATAACTTAGCTGATTGCCTTTGTTCTCTCAGGTCTAAATAGGGAACAAGACCCACTCACTGACCTGTGTTTAAGTCTAAAACAATGTTTAAAGTCCACATAATGAAGTAAACAGCATGCAGTAGGAATGGTTCCTAGTCTATAATCATTAGTAGTTTTAATATAAATAAATAAATACATTAACATGATTTAATTTCTCAACTTTTGTTGCTCACATGGCCAGAACTGTGGAGTTTTGGCCCTCCTCACTGAAGAGTGAAATCACCTGGAATTCTTGTGTTTGTGAAAGGCCACTCTGACTCCATTCTACTCGGGAGAATGTTCCAAAAGACAACATCAGGTCATTTACCAAGATGATTCTGAGTCTTTTTCCAGTCACAGCTGCATCATCTAGAAAATGGTTCCCTACCATTCCAACTGTATATCCTCGATATTTTCCAATAGATTGCCCAAACCATCTCTGGAAACGGAAGTCTGATTTTAGAGCATTAAATGAAATGATATCAACATGTGTTTGCATTATGTACCCTCCTCCCAAAGAAAAGAAAGAAAGAAGGAAAGAGAAAAAGGATGAGGGGCTGGGTGACGGTGCATTTGGTTGAGCTTGCATGTTACAATGTGCAAGGGCCTGAGTTTGAGCCCCCCGTCCCCACCTGCAGGGGGAAAGCTTTGCAAGTGGTGAAGCAGTGTTGCAGGTGTCTCTCTCTTTCTCTAGCGTGTGCTTCCTTCTCACTTTCTGGTTATCTCTATCCAATAAATAATAAATAACACACCAAAAAAACATTTAAAAAAAAAAAAGGAGAAGGAAGGAAGGAAGGAAGGAAGGGAGGAAGAGAGGAAGGGAGGGAGGAAGGAAGGAAGGAAGGGAGGAAGGAAGGGAGGAAGGAAGGGAGGGAGGAAGGAAGGAAGGGAGGAAGGAAGGGAGGAAGGGAGGGAGGAAGGAAGGAAGGAAGGGAGGAAGGAAGGGAGGAAGGGAGGAAGGAGGGAGCAAAGCTCCAACATTTGGACCTTGAGAGCTTGTTTGGAGGTTCTAGCAAGGGAGCGCAGCTTCTCATATGTATACCCTCGACCAAAGACTGGTCTGTCTCTATTCGGGGAAGGCCGTCCTCTTAGACCAAGCGCGCAGCTTCAGGAGAGACACACATGGAGCGGTGAGGGAGGAAGGGGACACCCGCCTAGACAGCCAGATCAGCCGAATCAACCCTGGCAATCAATGGGGTGACAGATGTCGCAGCTAGATAGCCCTCACATCCAGCTCCAACATTTGGTTGGCAGTAGCTGTCCATGCTCTTTTGTTTTTTTAAAAATAGAAACTTCAAAGGTATTTCTATTTCTGAAAGGGCAGATGTAACCGGATTTTTATAGCATGGTAACATTTGGTGTTTGCATGCTCTTTCATTTTTAATAATCCCTTCAGAGCCTTTTTACCACTAAATAGATGTTTTAAATTTAGTGCTGTGAATGTAAGAGATCAAGAGAGAAGGGAGTGAAAGAGGACATGTGTGTACAGAGCTGAACATATGAATCTGCCCCAGAGAGAGGCCATTGTGTATGAATGAAACTGTCAGCTCCAGTACAAGTGGAGACTCCTCCAAAGTTCATTTCTAAGTCAGTAGTTTGGCACTTGGAACATATTTTCTCACAAAAGGAATGCTCTACATGATGGATCAAGCCCTACAACAGCCCACAAGACCTGTTTAACTCATATAGCTCCTGTCTGAGGGTTGGTATTAATCCCAGATAATAAAGCTTCCATGGGGATCCATTCACAGAGTTCCAGCCATGAAGGTTAAGAACCACTAACGATAAAATTTAAACTCATCTCCTAGATTATTTCTTCTGCTTTCTTCCACAAAGTACTAAGAAGATGAGCTACTCAGACCATGCATTATTCCTCAAATATATCAGGTAAAATAATATATTTTTCCGTTGCTTGTTTTATATGTTTTAAAACAATGGTAGAAGGGATACATATAAAAAAAGGAACTAAGTGTTTTGTTGTTGTTTTGTTTCATTTTAACATATTCCTGAATTCCTTCAAGCCCAGTTTCTTGTCCTGATGTTTCCTAGGTCTTTTCACATTGCAGTAGTTCCTCTAAGCGACACAGGGAATAATCACTATTTTTTTATGCTTTTTTTTTTTTACATCAAATGTATTTCTTTTTATCTTTTCACTTTTATCCTTAATACCTTCCTCTTAAGTTTCTGAACCTAGGATAACTAAGTAATGAAATATATTCTAGGTCACACTGACCACAGAAATCAGAAATGTCTCCATGACACTACACAGAGATTATTCTAGAAGTTACATAAATATAATCACAGAATCACAGGGTTGGAAAGAACTTTCACAGATTGTCTAGTCTATTCTCTGGCTTCCAGACAAGCCAACCATTCCAAAGGGATGAGAGCTAGCCTCTGTTTTAGAGAAGGATGACTTTGTCTTTAACCCCTTCTAGATTTTAACCATGTAAATATAGTTGATGATGGTTACTTCATAATTTAAATACTCCCTGACAGTTCTAACTGCATTAAACCTTTTCTTGCGTGCTTCTCTGAGGAATCAAACTTAAGTTTATTGGTGTAAAAAAAAAAAACCCACTGTGTGTATTTAAATAGTATTTGTTGTGCTCTCTTGTTTCTAGCCCTGTCATTGTCTAAAGCTTCAGTTACCGTGCTGTCTCTGGGTTATTTGTATTCTTCTCAGTAGGGAACTAAAATCAAGTCACTGTGTATAATGAGCCATTCGAGAACTGAGCCTATTTTTCCACATATAGGAAATAGACAAATAAACTAAGATGACCAGACCTATAGGCTTAGACTCCTACACAAAGCAAATCCAATAATTATAATAGATTCTTGGTAACACAGACTATATATTTACAGTCAGTTTCTTTCAGGCACTAACAACTAACCTCATCACAGTAACTTCAGTCATGTAAGCATGTTACAGAGAAGCTACCCTCAAAGTCATTCATAACATGTGACTGCCCCCAGAAATCAACAAATACGACTTTTCTTATTGAGAGCCTGCTACAGACATTTCCAGTGGGAATCTCGAGAGATTACTTGTGAGATGGCGATCACTATGCAAACCTGACACTCAGCTATTCTTTAGTGTGAGTTTTCCAAGAAATAGAGATTTTTATTTCATCGGGTGGAAGGCAAAAACCATACGGACTTTATATGAAGTACTATTGTCCTTGTTACTACATTAAAAACAGTTCCATTTTCCAGAAGAAAGAGAAAGAGGAAGTATCTGAAGTTCCCTTTGAGAGAGTTTGAATGCCTCAGGGGTGAGGGAGGACTGGGACAGAAAGAAATGGACATGGGTAATAATTTTTATAATTGTCTCATTCTGATAGTAAATAAGCGCATATATATATGTAAAGTCAGAAATTGAGAGAGGATGGGGGAGATACAGAGGGAGCGATATCTGCAGCACTGCTTTACCATTCATGAAGTGTGCTCCCTCTGGGGGGGGGGGCAGGGGCTTGAACCTAGGTTGACATGTATGTTCAACTAGGTGTGTCAGCATTAGTTTCTTTCTTTTCATTTTAATCTTCTCAAATGTATGTATTCCCTGGGTGGTGTGGCTGGTGTATGGACTCACTGGGTGGTGCTATGGTTCATTTCATTTGTTAACTTGACTGGCCCCGGGAGTGCTGGGATTAAACATCACTTCTAGGTGTGTCTGAGTATGTTTGGGGATGAAATCAGCACTTGCATTGATGGATTTGGCAAAGTGAACTGTCCTGAAGTGTGGGGGGTCTCAATCCAACCCAGCCCTTGTTGACTTGAATGGAACAAAATGCAGTGGGAGAGGGAAATGTGTTCCTTTCTCGGCTCTAGGCCTCACTGTGCTGGAATATCTTATAGCTTAGTCCTCTGATCTCACATTGGGATTTACATCAGTAGCATTTAAGTCTCAGACCTTCAAAATCAAGTGGATAGTTCGCCAGCTTTCTTGGGTCTCTGGCTTGCACATGGCAGACTTTGGGGTCATTTCAGTAGTCACTATTGAGTTAGCTTGTCATGAATAATCAATCGCTATCCATCCATTCATCCATCCATCCATCCATCCATCCATCCATCCATCCATCCATCCATCATCTATCTCTGTCTATCTGATTGGTGAGCAAGCTCAGCTGGGAAGGCACCTGCTTTGCCATGTGGGCAACATACATTCAAGTCCCTGGTCCGTGGGCAGACAACCTCATCAATGTGTCCTGGAGCCCTATCTCTCCAGAGCCCCACCCCACTGGGGAAAGACAGAAACAGGCTGGGACAACGGATCGACCTACCAATGCCCATGTCCAGAGGAGAAGCAATTACAGCAGCCAGACTTTCCACCTCCTGCACCCCAGAATGACCCTGAGTCCATCCTCCCAGAGGAATAAAGAATAAGAAAGTTTCCAATGGAGGGAATGGGATACAGAACTCTGGTGGCAGGAATTGCGTGGAATTGTACACTTCTTATCCTATGGTCTTGTTGATCGATAAAAAATCAATAAAAAATAAATAAAAGTAAATTAAGGGCTAGGTAGTAGAGCACACATATTATCATGTGGAAGGATATGGGCTCACGCTCCCGGTCTCCACCTAGAGGGGGCAGCTTCACATGTGGTGTAGCAGTGCTGCAGGTATCTCTCCTCTCTCTGTGTCTCTGTCTTTTGTTTCTCACTCTCTGCTTCTCTTCCTATCCCCCTCTATTAAAAAAACGGCCACCAGGAAACAATGGTGGCAAAAGGGAAAACAAAAAAGATTTAAGTACTTAAAATCCTAATAAAACAAGGCACAGGAAGAGATACTCAAAGTTTCATTTTTGCAGCCAGAATATTAGCACCACTTATAGTTCAGTGAAGTAGCCATCTGAAATGTACTTACTGCTAATTTTAACTAAGTGGACTATGATAAGTGTCCAATGTCTTTCATTGTTCTTAAAAATATAATCCCTACACAACAATTTCCTGGCTTAAAGGACTTCCTCCAGAAGCCCAAGTTTAAATTTCCTTCCACAGAGTGGCAAAAACACAACGTGAAATCGCAACTCTGGTGTCTCATCATTTGGGGCTTAAAGGGTGCCGGGTTAAGGCCCCGTTGAAGCAAAGTACAACGGATGCCCATGACAATGACGATGACCACTTACTTGCTCATTTTTAGTGAGTCTGGTTTTGTTGTGAATGTCTGATGTGACCAGATTGAATCCATGCTTCTCCGACAAGATTCTCAGAAGCAGGACTACAGTCCGACTGCCACACTTGCCAACTCTGTTGTACACCACCTGGCTCGGGAAAGGTAGCACCTGGGAAGGAACGAGATGGACAGAGAGCAAATATGAAACTTTTGGTCTATAGGTTTATGGTTTTTGTCTCTAATTGTAGAAGAGTGAAATGTTCAGTCTGTTTCAATGAGAAGGGTCCAAGTCAGATTAGAGAGAGAACAGAAGGGAGGAACTCTTGCTTATCTTTCTTTCTTTCTTTCTTTTATTTAAGAAAGGAGACATTAACAAAACCGTAGGATAGGAGGGGTACAACTCCACACAATTCCCACCACCCGATCTCCATATCCCATCCCCTCCCCTGAAAGCTTTCCCATTTTCTATCCCTCTGGGAGTATGGACCAATGTGTCCTGGAGCCCCGCTTTCCCAGAGACCCACCCTACTAGGGAAAGAGAGAGGCAGACTGGGAGCATGGATTGACCAGTCAATGCCCATGTTCAGCGGGGAAGCAATTACAGAAGCCTGACCTTCCACCTTCTGCAACCCACAACGATCTTGCTTATCTTTATGGCATGATTTGGGAAACACATTAAACTTCTCCCTAAAGTACCTGAAACTGGTGAAATTTCATACCACCCAAAGCTTGATCACAGCCCTTCTTTTGCTTCTATTAGAGAAGCAAAATATATAAATATGCTTTTTATTAGAACAATTAAATTTGTAGTGATCAAGGAAATGAGTGTTTTTGAGTTGAAACATACTTTATATGCAATCAAATTCACCTACTTAAAGTGTACAATTAATTTGGGAGCTGGGTGGTGGTGCACCTGGTTAAGCTCACACATCACAGTGCCCATGGACCCAGGTTCAAGCCCCTGGTCCCCACTTGTAAGAGGGAAGCTTCATGAGTGCTGAAACAGTGTTGCAACTCTTCTCTTTTTCTATGATTCCCCCCCTCAATTCCTCTGTCTCTATTCAAAATAAATGCTGGGAAATTGTGCCGATGCAGTCACATCTGCCATGTTGTCCCCTCAGGCTACTGCTAGTTCCCTCGAGAGTTGGGACATTTCTCGGAGTGCCTGTTCAGCCATGTTGTGCCCTCAGGGCTTTGTCTATATCCCCGTGATATTTGGAGTGCTTTGGTTACTACTCCCCCCTCCCATTCTCACGAGAGTTATTATCCTGTCCTGGAGTGCTATGGTTACTCCTCCCCCTTCCCATTCTCACGAAAGCTGCTCCTATAAAAGTCTTTCTTCTTCCGCACCTCGCTCTCTTGCCAGCACTTCACTCCGGTGTTCAGACGCAGGAAAGGTTACTGCGTGAGGCGGCCATTTTCGCTACCTCCACATGGCCCAACCTGCTTCTCTAGCACCCAACTCTGAGGTGCCAGCGCAAATAAAGATTTGTGTTTCCTCTTCGCTCCGGACCCCTCCTCTCTCTCATCTCCGCAGCCCGCGCACAACAACAAATAAATACTATTTTTAAAAGAAGATAAATAAAAAGGTATACAACCCAATGTTTTCTTTCTTTAGAAGTCATAAATTTGCAAGAACTATCCCTTATCCAATTCCAGAAACTTTTGATCACAAGGAATCTCCATAACAATTGACAGTCCTTCACTATCTATATCCTTTCAAATCATTTATGTGTTTTCTACGTTTGGTTTTCCTCATTGCAATCTGAATGTTTTATATGAATGGGACATAAAAATTTGTCCTTTCGTGTTTGACTTCTTTCACTTAACATATTGTTTTCAAGTTTCATTCATGTTGAAGTATGAATCAGGACTCCATTCCTTCATGAGGCTAAATAATATTACATGTATAGGGAGATAGCATAATGGTTTTGCAAACAGATTCTCAGGAGGTCCCAGCTTAAATCTCCTGAACTAACACAAGCCAGAATTGAGCAGTGTTCTAGTAAAAAAAAAAAAGATATATATATATATAATATTACTCTACATTATATTGTATACATACAGCATTTTGTCTATAAAATCATGAGTAGATGGACAATGAGATTAATTTTCATTTTTCTGGCCACTTGGAATATCTGTATACAAGTTTTTGTATGAACATATGTTTGTGATTCACCTTGAGTATATTCTAAGGAGCTGTAATTACTGGATCATATGGCAACTCCATATTTAAGTTTTTGAAGAACTGCCAAACTGTTTTCAAAACAGCTGTACACATCATTTTATATTCTCACCAGCAATGGAACAGCCTTCCAATTTCTCCATATCCTTGCCAACACTTGTTATTGCCTTTTTTTTTTTTTAAATCACCATCCTGATGTATATAAAATGAAATCTCATTGTGATTTTCATCTGCATTTCCCTGATGACTAATGAGGTTAAGCATATTTTATATGTTTCCTGGCTATCTGTAAATTTTCTTTGGAGAAATGTCTATTTGTTTCCACTGCCCATTTAAAATTGGATTATTTGTCTTTTTATTATTCAGGTTTCAGCATTCTATATTTATCCTGGATTCACAAACATATCATCTGTAAATATTTTCTCCAGTTTTGTGGGCTACCTTTTCACTTTCTTGTTAAGGTCCTTGGAAGCACAAAAGATTTTCATTTTAGTGGAGTCCAATTTGTCTAATTTTTCTTTGGTTTGCGTTTTTGGCATCTTAACTAAGAAACCATAGCCTAATTCAAGGCCACAAAAACACACCTACGTTTTCTCCTGAGTTTTATAGTTTTGGTTTTAATACTTGGACTTTTTTATTCATTTTGAGTTAATTTTGAGTTAATTTTGTTGAGCCAATTTTGAGTAATGTGTTCTGTACAAGCAAGTGATCTAACTTCATTCTTTCTTTCACAAGTAAATATTGACTCATTTGTCCCAGCTCCGTTTATTGAAGACTATTCATCATTCAGTTAACTATTTTGACATCCTTGTTGAAGACCTACTAACTGTGAGTTCATCTCCAGACTCTCAAGTCTGTACCACTGGTTCATATCTTTGTGCTCACTGTAGTCACAGAATCTCAATTCCTATTGTTTTCTTGATTTATTTTGTTTTAAATGTGTATGACTTTGTGTGTCTATCTCAAGACTGTGCTGGTTCTCTTATTCTCTTATATTTCTTTATGAAGTTTAGGGTTAGTTTTTTAAAAAAAGTTGTGATTTTGGGATTGTGTTGAATCTGTGAGCCTCTCTGGGAGTTGTGGTCATCTTATCAATGACTTAAGTTTTCCAAGTCACAATCATGAGCTTTCTTTCTACTGATCTGGTTTCTTCTCATTTCTTTCCTTGATGTTGTGCAGAGCTTCTAGTGTAAAAACCTTACACCCCCTTTAGTTTTGTTGAAACCAAGGCTTTGCGAATGCCCGGTTTCACCACTCTCGGTCACTTTTTTAACTGAGATAAAGGAGAGAGTCTGAGAGAGGGATACACCACAACACCAGTACTGCTTCTGTTGCCATGGTGCAGGGCTTCAGGCTATGTACAAATGTAAGCACTTTACCTAGTGTGCTCTTAGGTCTGCCTTTGTTAGGTTTCTGTTGTTTTTGTTGTGTTATTTATTTATTTATTTTAGAGAGGGCTGCTCAGCTCTGGCTGATGGTGGTGCTGGGGATTGAACCTGGAAACCAAAGCCTCAAGCATAAGTCTTTTTGCATAATCTCTATGCTATCATCCCAACTCACTTTATTAGTTTTGATGTTATTGTAAATGCCATTATTTTCTTGATTTCATATTTTTGTATAATGATCTTATATTTTGGAATCTTGCTGAACTCATTTTTTAAAAAAAGATTTTGTTTATTTATTCATGAGAAAGATAGGGGGGGAGAGAGAGAGAACCAGACATCACTCTGGTCCTTGTGCTGCCAGAGACTGAACTCAGGACCTCATGCTTGAGAGTCCAAAGCTTTATCCATTGTGCTGTTGTTTTCTCTGGGCTATGTTGTTTTCGCCAGGCTGGCTTCACGGGCGGGTAACAGACGACCAGGGACTCATGGTTGAGCTGTAGGCAGTATCTCTTTATTCATGCAGGACGCAGCACAATCTAAGCTGAGCTAAGCTAAACTCAAGGTACCCTAAAACTCACAATGCTGTCTTTATATATACTTGCCAAGTAGGGTGGAAACAGGATGTGACATAGAGAGGGTGGAGAGAAAAGTGACTGGTGAAAATCAGAGTGTGACAAGGAGGGGGCGGAGCAGGCGAGAATCCTATCACAGAGCCACCAATGCCCTGGAGGGAGGGTGGTGCTTATTAACAGTGGTTATGTAAATAGAATAGTGTTAAACAGGGGGGATTTAAACCAAATGAAACAGAAGGGATCTCATGCATACCAACATTGTGCCACCTCCTGGACGACCTGAACTCATTTTTAAAAAGTATTTTATTAGTGATTTAATAATGATTGACAAGATTGTAAGGTAACAGGGGTAGAATTCTACATAGTTCCCACCACCCAAGTTTTGTGGACCATCCCCTTCATTGGAAGCTTCCCTATTCTTTATTCCTTTTGGGAATATGGACCAAAATTCTTTATGGGGTGCAGAAGGTGGAAAGTCTGGCTTCTGTAATTGCTTCTCTGCTGGACTTGGATGTTGGCAGGTTGATCTATACCCCAATCCTGTTTCTACCTTTCCCTGCTCGGTTAAGGCTGTAGAGAGGTGGGTCCCAGGGGGCAGGCGGTGGTGCACTTAGTTACGCACACATACTGTAGTGCACAAAGACCTGGGTTCAAGCCCCTGGTTCCCACCTGCAGAAGGAAAGCTTCACGAGTGTTTAAACAGGGTTTCAGGTGTCTCTCTGTCTCCATCCCTCCCCTTCTCTCAATTTCTCTCAGTCTCTATCCAATAAAAATATTAAATTTTAAAAAATATTTATTCCCTTTTTGTTGCCCTTGTTGTTCTATTGTTGTAGTTATTATTGTCATTGTTATTGATGTCCTTGTTGGATAGGACAGAGAAATGAAGAGAGACGGGGAAGGTAGAGAGGGGGAGAGAAAGATAGACACCTGCAGACCTGTTTCACCGCCTGTGAAGCGACTCCCCTGTAGGCGGGGAGCCAGGGCTCAAATTCAGATCCTTACGCTGGTCCTTGCACTTTGCTCCATGTGTGCTTCACCTGCTGCGTTACCAGCTGACTCCCTCCCCCCCATTTTTTTTTAAAGAGAGAGGTGGGTTCCAGGACACATTGGTGAGGTCCTCTGCCAAGGGAGGTCAGTATGGTGTCATGGTAGCATCTGTAATTTGGTGCCTGAAAGGCAGTTAAGATATAAAGCAAATTGGCTGAACTAATTTTTTAACTCCACGATGATTTTGATTTCTTTTCTTTCTCTCTTTTCCTGTTCTGTTCTGTTCTGTTCTCTTCTCTTCTCTCCTCTTCTCTCCCTTCCTTTCCCTTCCTGTTCCCATCTCTTCTCCTCCTCCTTCTAACTTTTGGTGTGTGTGTTTACAGTGCTCCCAACACAAGATTAGTAGTATCTGTAAACAAAGAGATTTTACTACTTCCTCCTTATAATGAAGCATGGAACACCTTTTATCTCCTCCAAAACTTTATTTTCATTTTACATATAACAGAACTTCCCATAAGACAGGGAGAGTGTGATAAAGAGAAGCCAGAGCACCACAACAGTATATGCAGGGTCCAGGATTCAACCGGGAGCCCCAGACATACAAGCCCAAAGCTCTACAGCACAGTCATTCCCCCAGCCAATCAATGCATACATTTTATTTCTTTCTCTTTTCTGTTTTGTTATAATGATTTTGATAGGCTAACGAGTCATTATAAGATCACCTATTTAAATATTTGTATCCAGAATGGAATGCTATATTCATTCTGAATATTCAGCTTGGAGCAACCACTGAAAAATGATATTTGATGGATTTCTTTGGGCAAGTAAGATATCTTACCTGAAGTGAGTTAGCTGCCTACTTTGTGTGCAACTTAGGTGCGAGTCCGGCCCCCACCACACTCGGAGAAGTTTCAGTGTTGTGGCGTCTTTCCCTCTTTCCCTCTGCCTCACTGTCTACCTCATCAAGTAGGACTTCAGCAGTGAGGCTTCAGAGATGACAATACTAACAACAACAATAAGTTTTAAAAGACTTCTTTCCTTTTTTTGCTTCCAGGGTTGTCGCTAGGGCTCAGTGTGGCACTAAGAACCCACTGCTCCTGGTGGCCATTTTCTCCATTTTATTGGATAGGACAGAGAGAAATTGAGAGGAGGATGGGAGATAAGTCCGGAGAGAGAATGACTGACATCTGTTGACCTGCTTCACTGCTCTTGAAGAAGACCCCCTGCAGGTGGGAAGCAGGGACTCAAACCCGGATCCCTGTGTGGGTCCTTGTGCATAGCACTATGTGTGTTTAACTGGGTGAGCCACCCTGGCTCCTAAAAGATTTCTTCACTTCTAAAATCCTCATAAAAGAAGGTCATTAAAAAGTCCAAAACCAAGTCTACAGCACATTATCAATATAAATGGATCAAGCTTGCTTATGATATCAAATTCTTTCTTTTTTCCTGTAATCACAGGTCAAGAAGTATTTCTTATTCAAGTAGCATGTTGCAAAGTTAGATCTTGAAAGTTCACTGAACTAAGACTTAAACAGATTGTTTACTCAGTAACAATCAAGTAAACCATCTTGATATAATTCTTCAGGTTTGTTTGTTATCTGCTTGTTTTTGCCACCAGGGTTTTCATGGGGCTTGAACCAGAGTCCTCATACACCTGGCGTACCACCACCCACCCAAAGTGTATTTTTTGCAAACTAGCAATACTTTATTTTATTAAGGCTAATTAGCATCTTCCATTTTGTATGATCACAGTACCTAAAACATGCCCCGTGTATGTGGAAACTTTACAGCGTTTGAGGGGGATAACATACTATTTAACACTAACACAATAATTCAGCTTAAAATAAAAGAGCAGCAGACTCTTCAAATAAGGCTCATTCTGTTCTGACCAAATGCTAATAAAAGGCATCAGGGTAAAAAGAGAATTATTTATATACTAGGTTGCTTTGTTTCTAGTTAATGAGTTCCCCTTACCCCAATGTTCTCTAGTAACGACTGCAAGAGTTCAGATATCGGAAAAACCATTTACATTCCAACTCATGAGATTAGGATAGAGGGAGGTTGAACTGCACTAATGTTTCTTAAAGGCTGAACTTTCCATAATGATCATGTTAGGGTATAAACTATGGTTGTTTTAGCAACTGTCAACATAAACATAAAATCTAATTCCTTTGGAGGAAAAAAAAAACTTCACAAGAATTGGAGTGTATGCATTTTCCCTGTCTTCTAGCATAGCACAGAACAGTAAAGCAGAATTTGTTCTGTCTAAATTGATGAGCTAAAAGCCCTGAGTTCCCACATAGGTAAGTGCTTTGTGTCAAGAATTCAGGGATATCTTGGAAAACGGAAGTGAAGAATGATGGCACCGAGTGAAAACCCTCCAGTCTGCTAAGTCTCCTGGGTACTCAAACCAGTAGTAGGGTTAGTACCTATTTTCTCTTCCTAGTATTTTATGACGCTATTTACCTTCAGGTTACTGCTTAGTTTTTTATATGTCTACTCTGGGGTCCGGGTAGTGCACACACATTACCATTACCATGCTGAAGGACCTGAGTTCAATCCCCCAGTCTCCATCTGCTAGGGGAAAGCTTCATGAGCAGTGAAACAGGGCTGCAGGTCTCTCTCTCTCTCTCTCTCTCTCTCTCTCTCTCTCTATCTCCCCCTATCATCTCAATTCCTCTCTGCCCTACCAAAGTGTGTGTGGGGGGTTTAGTTAGGAAAATGTGGCCACTGGGACAGTGGATTTGTTGTATAGACACAAAGCCCTAGCAATAACCCGGGTAGTAACATGAATAAAGTAAAGAAAATTGAGCATTATATATCTACTCTAATTTTTTCACTGGTCTTGTGGGGGAACATGTAATAGTAGGTATAAATATTACATTTTAAAAGAGCATATATATATATAAAAGAACTACAACACTCCCACAGTTACATCTCCAATAGCATTTGAGAAGAAACAGGAGCTTAACATACCCACTGGGAGTCCATTTTTGCCATTTCTTTAAACATCATTATACAGCTGCAGGGTACAGCTAGCTAGGTAGAGTGTATTCAGATAAGCCATCTGGAAGCAGTCCTGTGACTTTGGAAGACATAGGACACACCATTCACAAACGTACACTTCTCTCAGATTTTAGAATGGGGTTTTAAAACCATTTTATGAAAGAATCTATGTAGAGCATTAAAACTGGCAGATCTAGTGAGTCAGTGACATGAAGTTGAGTCAAGTGTTCAAATGAACCACAGCAAGTAAATTCCCTCCTGCCTCGGTAGAACTAGCAGTGAACTCCTGGACTTTGTGTCACTGCTTTTATGTGAACTGTACTTTCGGCCAAGATGGCTAATAGGGGAGCTGATGCTTACGAAGGGTTAAACTGACCCTGTCAGGTCCTCCAGGTCAACTTTTTCACCCAGAACAAGAGACAGATAGGAGCTGGACAGTGGTGCACCTAGTTAAGCACACACATTACCACATGCAAGGACCTGGGTTCAAGTCCCTGCCCCCAACTGGCATGAGAGGGAAGCTTCATGAGCAGTGAAGCAGTGCTGTTGTCATCTCTCTCCCTCTCTGCCTCCCCCTTTCTTTTCAATTTCTCTCTGTCCTATCAAGTAATAAATAACTAAGTGAATGAATGAATGAATGAATGAATGAAAAAATGACCACTGGAATCAATGGATTCATAGTGCAAGCACTGAGCCCACGGGATGTAAACATGACAAAGCAGGTCCTTTTCCAGTGAGTTAGCTTGCTGGCCGGAGACCCCTCTTAATCCTTGTTACAATACTGGACTAAATGACATGGCTGTCATCACTTTAGCTATAACACCCAGTACCAGGAACTCCTTTCTCCAGGAAAAGGAAAAGGAAAAAAGAAAAAAAAGGCAATTCTAGCAAAACAGAAAGCTATAGCACAACATCTATGAAGTCCTAAATGAACTTGAAATGTCTGGCAAGACACATAAATGCTTTGACATGAGGTCAAGCCCACAATAAAGAAAAACACCATTTTGGAGACTGTATCACACCACCCACAACCTTATGCCACCACGTTCTGAAACTTTTGTCAGTTATCAGGCAGAAAACTACATCCCACCTTTAACAGTCCTATCATCACATGCACACAGATTTCCACTACTGACACTTTCTCTGGGTGTCTGAGAAAAGGGTACACACCAAAGACCTTCAACTGAAACCCCCACTCCTACCCCGGGAGCTTTCATTCTTGGCAACTACGGTCCTATGAATGTTATGTCTGTGGTTTCTTCTTTATGGCCAATTTGTAAAAGTGAAGGGAGCTCCAAAATATGTCACTCTGTGAATTATATATTTTTATGTTGCCCGCCTTTGTAAGTTCTGCAAATGCCACAAATCCTCGAGGGCTGACGGGCTTGTGTGGAGCATGCAAAATAAACAGAAGGCCTTTCCAAATTCCCCAGCACAACAGTAACTGCCATGCTCACAATTTCAATAGCAGAGCCATGGTTTGAAGGGGGGGGTGGGGTGGGGTAGGGTAAGACTCCCCTGGTATAACACAGATTCTCGAGCTGGAGTGAGACTTGCACAGTCTGTGATTATAGGGCTCTCTGGGGCTGATTCTGTTGGAAGAATGAACAGTAGTGCTGCTTTTGAAGTCTTTTGAAAAATGATATTTCATAGAGTATATTATTCCGTGTATTTTTCCAATAGTTGTACATTCATATGATCTATGGGGAATCAAGAAAATGGCAGATTTCTCAGCCCTTTCAGGTTAACCGAACACGAAAGTCCAGGATGAAGGTGAAGAGTTGAGCTCTAAAGAGATTCCCTGGGGTTTCTATCACCACTAGGTTCCTTTAAAAGACTCTGTTCTAGGGAGTCAGGCGGTAGTGCGGCGGGTTAAGTGCAGGTGGTGGAAAGTACAAGGACTGGCATGAGAATCCCGATTCGAGTCCCCGGCTCCGCACCTGCAGGGGAGTCGCTTCACAAGCGGTGAAGCAGGTCTGCAGGTGTCTGTCTTTCTCTCCTCCTCTCTGTCTTCCCTCCTCTCTTCATTTCTCTCTGTCCTATCCAACAGTGACGACAACATTAATAACTACAATAATCAAGCAACAAGGGCAACAAAAGGGAATAAATAAATATTCACACACACACACACACACACACACACACACACACACACACACACACACACACACACACAGACTCTTGCAGTGGACTCCTAACCTTCTGTGTAACTGGCTGAGTAGTTCAGTGAGTCTTTAGGAGAGATGAAGGTGAGGGAGGGGCTGACTCCATGATGCTGGGTATACGAGGTCTGAGGCAAGGGCACTGCCCTGTTTTCTTGGGCCTCCTTGGAGTGCCAACCCCTCCCACTCATCATCAAAGTCCTGACTGATGTAGTGCAGGCACATTTGGGATACTGCACACATTACTATGCAGAAAGAGGTAGGCTCAAGTCCCTGGTCCCCACCTACAGGGATGAGAAGGTTTATGAGCAGTGCAGTGCTTCTTTTTCTCTTCCCTCTATCCCTCCCTCAATTTCTCTATCTCTCTAAAAAAAAGAAAAAAGAAAAGAAAAAAGCCCCCCCGGGAATGGTGGAAGCATACAAGCACCAAGTCCCAGTGATATGTCTGATGGTGAAGGAGGAGGAGGATGAGGAGGAGGATTAAAGAAAGAGAAAAAAAAAACAGTTCAATCCAGCTGACGAATATGTTCCCACAACAGGAAATGCAGTCAGAGGGGTTTGCAATTCAGTGGGCTGCTAAAGGAAGGCTGATAAGCTAAAACATTCCCTCAACACTGGCAGACAAACAAGCCTTAGACTGTTGGTACTAATCTCATTCTGAAAAATCAAGTGATTTTTTTTTTAATGAAGAAAGTTGTACATTGTGATTGATACTTGTGGTGATGATCTTAACAGCATCTTCATTCCATAGCTGTTATTACCAACGAAGAAGGAACAGAAGACTCAAGGTCAGAATCCCAGCAGCCATTTTCTCTCCCCCCCCCTCTCTCTCTCTCTCTCTCTCTCTCTCTCTCTCTATATATATATATATATATATATATATATATATTCTTCCTCTCTCTCTCTCTCTCTCTCTCTCTCTCTCTATATATATATATATATATATTATTTGATTGGGCAGAGAGAAATTGAGAGGGGAAGGGGGTATAGGGAGGGAGAAAGAGAGAAACCTGCAGACCTGGTTCACCACTCACTCAGCTTCCCCCGTCTAGTTAAGGAGAGGAGGCCTGAACCTGGGTTCTTGAGATCATGGTAACGTGTGCTCAGTAGGGTGTGCCAATACCCAGCCACTGCTATTTTCTTCTGATGTTATTAAACAACTCACCGAATATATTTTTTAAATGAAACTAGATGTTAACTGTTCTTACTTGCCGAATACATTTATTAAAAAATAGGAATAAATGAAAGTTCTTATTATTTATACCAAAGACATGAGTGGAGCTTCTTAGATATACACATTTCTTTGGGAACCTTCTGGTATTTCTGCACAAGTCCCACTTTTGCTTGGACTTGTTACATAATCATTCTACCTTTATATTCCTCCAATATGCATCTCTCCCATTTCATAGTTGTAATAATTAAAGCACTCTGCTTCTTTTAATTATTAGTGAGCTAATATTGATTTACAAAATTATGAGATAACAGGGGTGTAATTCTGTGCCAACAGAATTTTGTGATCCCATTCCCTCCACTGGGAACTGCAGTGGTTCTCCCAAAGCTACAGACATGGGCTGTTATTTCTATAACTATCTATATTTACACATATTTGTCCATTTTTGCCTATGGTCCTGCTTTCTCTTCCTTTCTGGGCCACACCTCCACCTATTGCTATTTCTGAATGTCCTTCTTTTTCTCCTCTTGATGGAATTGGAGTTCAGAGCCCCCTAATCATCTTCCCTTTTTTAAGACCATCACCACACATCAACAGTGTCTTCTAGAACTCTGTAGTAAGCTTTTTTTTTTCCCCATCAGACCACTGTGGGTCTCCTGACAGATATATCTCTGTTTCATAATCATAATCAATTTTTCATAACTCTGGGCTTACTTCCTCCATTCTCTAAGAGGAAATACAAACGACCCATTTGAGAACTCTATTCTCCATCACTGTATATCACTGGAAGAGAAAGCTCTTCCTGTTTTTAACTTAAAAGACATCCCTGCATCTTCTCCCACAAGCTTTGCCAAATCAGAACCTCATACTTGTTTCTTTTCCCCCGCTTTTATTTGAAACCATTCCATGTCTTAATGCATAGACAAACAAATCACTTTAGATCCATTACAAGTCCACTTCTTTTATTTCACTAATAGACTGAGTCAATCTGTTATGCACAAAGCAGATAATTAATAAACATCTTGCCATAAAGAAGATAGAGCGTTGGAATGAAAACACCATTAAATGCTATTTCAGACCTACCACAGTCATATTTATGATGATAAAAGATGCCCTTCTTGTTGTCAACAAAAAAATATAAGGGAAGTCTATTATTATTTTTTTTCTCAATATAGTTTTAAAACATTTTTATGCAGTGTCAGGCAATGAATGCAAGGACTCATGCAGCCTTTTTTTTTTCTGTTTTATTTGATGACAGAGAGAGAGACACACTGAGAGGGGACAGAGGGATAGGGAGGGAGAAAGACACCTGTAACCCTGCACCACCCCTCAGTGACCTCCCCAGGACAATTTTTTTTCATTCTTTTTATTTAGGAGAGAGAGTGGGAGAGAGAAGAAACAGTGCATCACAGTTCCTCCACCACCCATGAAGATCCTTTTCCCTGGTATTGGGGGGGGGTTAATGATTTGCTGTATTGCATCAAAGCAAAGGACTTTGGGTAAGGAGACCTACTGAAGGGACTGGGGGACTTTTGTGTGTGATGGTAGAAAGAGACCTGGGCTGGAGGTGAGATTGTTTCACCTACAGCTATCAAAGGTAGATGAGATTGGGTGTTATGGAGTCCTTGGGGTATAACCCCAGGAACCAAAGCAACGATTGCCATCTCAACATGCTTCACCTCAGACTGTATCCAGAGACTTCACGTGTGGAATGACAACCCTTCAGCTTCATTACTCGGGTGAGACCTTTCCTTTAATAGTACACTCTAATTTCATCTCAGGTAGTTCACTTTCTAACAAAGTCCCATAACCTAGACATACAACAGTTTCTGTGAGAGAGAGCTTATGTTCACACGTATCCATAAACTACTGCAAAATATATACCTGAAAGCAGGATTACACTAGAGTTTGCAGTGAGTACCTCCCTAACACTTCCTCTCCACTATTCCAAACTTGGGATCCATGATTGCTCAACAAATTGTTTGGCTTTGTATGTTAACTCTCTTTTCAATCACCAGGTTCCAGATGCCACCAGGATGCTGACTAGGCTTCCCTGGATTGAAGACCCCACCAATGTGTCCTGGAGCTCAGATTCCCCAGAGACACACCTTACTAGGGAAAGAGAGAGGCAGACTGGGAGTATGGACCGACCAGTCAACGCCCATGTTCAGCGGGGAAGCAATTACAGAAGCCAGACCCTCTACCTTCTGCAACCCACAATGACCCTGGGTCCATGCTCCCAGAGGGCTAGAGAATGGGAAGGCTATCATGGGAGAGGGTGGGTTATGGGGATTGGGTGGTGGGAATTGTGTGGAGTTGTACCCCTCCTACCTTATGCCTTTGTTCACTAATCCTTTCTTAAATAAAAAATTAAAAAAAAAAAAATACGTGACAGAAAAAAACAAAAACAAACAAACAAACAAAAAAAAACAAAGGTAGATGAGAGATCGTACCCATGTGTCAACCACTGCTCTGTAAAGATTCCTATCTTGAAATACTTGATTTGCTGTATCACATAAGAAAAAATATGGTAATGAAGATTCTCCTGACTAAAAGTCATGAAATTGTTTGTCCTCACCCCCGCCCCACACACTGTGGTCAAACTGGCTGAGTGACTTTGAACAACTCTGGGTAGAATTTTCTTTGAGTGTATATCAGGGTGGCTAAACTTTGTAATTTCAAATTTCTTTCCCATCCACAGCCTGTGTTGTTAAGGCAGGGCTGCACATACCTGGAGATGCTCATGGAACTCTCTGAACGGCATCTTAGACTTCTAAATATTCATGCCAGCCCACCTCATGACCTTATCTCTGAATGCACCACATCATTACATGAGTCCCTGGAATGTAATACCCCACATAAGGGAACGAAATCCTCCTACAAAGAAGCAATTTTCACAAGGAGCCAGAAGTAATTTGGGAATGTGATGATTAAACTATCATAGTTGGAACTTTGAAGTACTTTTCATTTTCAGGGAGAAAATAACTTCTGGTTTGATTAAAAACTCAAAATTTCAGGTGACCTTGGATGAATGCCATCGGTGCCATGGACAAGCAAATGAACACTTTCAAACTTCAAATCTACAGATGTGTGTGTGTGTGGGGGGGGGTTAAAGGAAAGGCAGAGTCATTCATAAATCTACAATATTCTTTCTGCCACTTTATAGAAAGTATACAAATAATGGATAAAAGGCCAAGGAGGTAGCTCAGAGGTAGAGCAAATGCTTTGTATGTGAAAAGCTGGGTTAGATACCCAGCATAATAAACTGATAAAGTGGTGGATGGCTTCTAACTAACTTTGGGCTATTGCAAATCATGTTGCTATGAATATAGGTGTACAGAGATGACTTTGGATGGGTGGGTTTGTTTCCATAGAATATATTCCCAAAAGAGGAATTGGTAGGTCATAGGGTCAGTCTATTTCTAGCTTTCTGAGAGTTCTCCACACAGGGTGGACCAATTTACATTCCCACCAGTAGTGCAACAACAGATGAGCGCCTAAGAAAGTTGTGGTATATATACACAAAGGAATACAACCCAGCTACTGAAAATGAGAAAGTCGCTTTCTTCACCTCATCTTGGATGGAGCTTGATGGAATCATGTTAACTGAGAAAATCCAGAAAGAAATGGATGAATATGGGATGACCTCACTCATGGACAGAAGCTGGGAAATAAAAACAGAAGAGAAAACACAAAGCAGAACTTGGGTTGGTTGGGTGTGTTGCACCAAAGCGAAGGACTCTGCGGAAGGAGGACAGGGAGAGGTGGGGGAGGCCGGAGCTCCTGATATAAGATGGTGGAAAGGTCAGCACAGTTCCACCATGAAGACCCATGAAGATCCCTTTCCCTGGTGTTGGGGGGGGGGGGTAGTTAATGATTTGCTGTATTGCATCAAAGCAAAGGATTCCGGGTAAGGAGACTACTGAGGAGACTGGGGAGCTTTGGTGTGTGATGGTAGATCTAAAAGGACGTCTTCTGGGGGACGACTGTGTTTTGCAGACACCCATCATGACAAGATAAGAAATCGTACCCACGCATCAACTGTACTGCAAACTGTTAACCTCCCAATATGAAAGGAAGGAAGGAAGGAAGGAAGGAAGGAAAGAAGGAGGGAGGGAGGGAGGGAGGGAGGAAGGGGGGGGAGAGGGAGGGAAGGAAGAAAGAAAACAGAATCTGCAGCTGGGAATAGTAAAGCATGAGGCTTTCATGACTGATGTTCCTGGTTCGATCCTAGGCATTACTTATGCTGGACTGGAGCTCTCCTTCCCTCTCCTTTCCCCTCCCCTTCTCTCCTCTCCTCTCCTCATCTCTTCTCTCCTTCCTCATATTGATTTCTTCTACATCCTCAGAAAAAGAGAGTAGAATCCCTGGAATACTTACCGATTTGACACAGAAGAGATATGAAGACTAGACGTCACATATATCAAACACCGTAAGCAAAATGGGAAGGATGCAAAAAAAAAAAAAACCAAACAAATAAAAACAGGCTAAATCCAAAGGCGTATTTCACAGTGTTTTGCATGAATCTTGGTTTTGCTACTACAGACATGATAGCCTACCCAAGGCCCAAAATAGAGTGCAGTGGTAGAAGCACACGTGTGGTATATGGCACCGGGCTCTGTGCCCACTAGCAGAGCCCATCATCCCTGGAAAACAACAGGTAACACACTACACTCCTGCTTACAAGCTCACCTCTGTCCATTCTTTGTAAAGACCTCTAAGGCTGGGTGATACAGCTCATTTGCTCAGTGTGCTGCTTTGCCATGTGCACAACCCGGGCTTGAGCTTTGGTGCTGGTCTAATTCTCTGTCTGTGCCTCCCCGACCCTATATATATATATATATATATCACTCAAAATGAGTATGGACCTGCTACTCAGTTTGGCTTTCACCTTCCTGCATATGTGGCTTTAAACTTTTTTTTGTTTGTTTCATTTTTCTACCAGGGTTATCTCTGGAGCTCAGTGATGGCATTATGAACCACTGCTCCTGGTGGCCATTTTTTTCCCCTTATCTGTTTTATTTGATAGAACAGAGAGAAATCAGAGGTGATATATATATATATATATATATATATATATATATAGAGAGAGAGAGAGAGAGAGAGAGACTGACCAAGACCAGAGTGAACACTGCTCTAGTTTATGGCTGATACAGGCAACAGAACCTGGGACTTCAGAGGCTGAGGCATGAAAGTCATTTAATAGCCATTATGCTACCTCCCCAGCCCATGTGTATATGCCTTGATTCTTTTGCTGAGTTCAAAAACACTCTAAGTAATATAGCTGTAAGTAAATATGAGTCAACCCTGGCCATTCATTGTCTTATATGCTATCTATTCTGTGATCTAAAAGCCCTCAGTAATGCAAACCTCTGGAAATGAGAGTTGCAGGTTTCCCCAGAAAGAACAAAGAAGGACTTATATTCCTCAAATTAGTTTGTGATCTAGAGTTGTTCCATTTTTAATATGAATCAATTTAATTAACTCTCTAACATTATTCCTTGGACCAGAACATGGCTTTATACAGAGGCCTTTGGAAAAATAATCTATCCACCACACTCATGTACTAAGTTTAACTCTCCACATTATATTTTTCACCCATTTCTCCAAGTAAAAGCTGGATAGACACTTCAGTTTATGCCAACTTTAAAGATTTAAGAGCTGTCTCTCAAGTTGACTTTGTTTCTCTGCATTTGTCCTGTTTTGTTTTCATTAAGAATTTACGCTCTGAGTCTAAGCTGGAAAAATTATTTGTTAGGATGCAAAAGAGAAGTGTTGATTATTGATGGGAAATTTGGTAATTTATAGTAGGAACTGTTGAGTGGGCCAGCTGTACCATTAGAATGGTCTCCTTTGGATGTTGGGGGGTCGGGAGAGTCAATTACTGTCACTCTGAACAAAATAAGAAAAGACAGCCCTGTAAATAATACACAGGTTGGGGAACCGGCCATGCTTGAATGTCAATATCATGCTCTTTTCTGTGCTCCCTCTCTTTCTCTCTCTTTCCCCAAAGTACTACAAATCCACTGCTCCTGGAGGCCAATTTTTATTTTAATTTATTTATTTATAAAATGGAAACACTGACAAGACCATAGGATAAGAGGGGTACAATTTGCTCCGTATCCCAATCCCTCCGATAGCTTTCCTGTTCTTTACCCCTCTGGGAGTACGGACCCAGGGTAATTATGGGGTGCAGAAGGTAGAAGGTCTGGCTTCTGTAATTGTTTCCCCACTGACCATGGGTGTTGGCAGGTCAATCCATACTCCCAGCCTATCTCCTGGAGGCCATTTTTCCCTCGTTTGTTGCCCTTGTTGTTGTTGCCATTGCTGTTGTTGTTGATGGACAGGACAGGAAGAAGATGAGACACAGAGAGGGGGAGAGAAAGATAGACACATGCAGACCTGCTTCACCACTCGTGAAGCAACCTCCCTCGCAGGTGGGGAGCCGGGGGCTCAAACCAGGATCCTTGAGCAGGTACTTGCACTTCATACTATGTGTGCTTAACCTGGTGTGCCGCTGCTCAACCCCCAGCCTCTCTATTCTTTATCCCTCTGGGAATATGAACCAAAATCCTTTATGGACTGCAGAAGGTGGAAAGTCTGGCTTCTGTAATTGCTTCTCTGCTAGGCATGGACATTGGCAGGTGGATCCATATCCCCAAGCAATTTCTATCTTTCCCTAGTGGGTAGGGCTCTGCAGAGGGGAGGTTCCAGGACACATTAATGAGGTCACCTGCACAGGGAAGTTAGAATTACATCATAGTAGCATCTGCATTTTCTTTTTATTTGATAGAATAGAGAGAAATTGAGAGGGAAGGGAGAGATACAGGGAGGGAGAGACTCCTGCAGACCTGCTTCACCACTCAGGAAGATTCTCCCCTGCAGATGGTGAACTGGAGCTTGAACCCAGGTCCTTGCACATGGTAATATGGACACTCAACCAGGTGAGCCACTGCCCGATGCTCAAGTTTCTTTTCCTCCAGGGTGAATTTGGAATAAGAAACTTATCCTTGGATTCTAGTCATCAAGGTCTAAATAATCTGGCTGAGTTTAAGATTTTTAGAGCATAGCCCATAGGACTTTTTTCCAAATAATTTTATTAAGGGGAAATAACCATGGACAGGACGGATGTTGACATCTGAGTAGTTTTTTCACTTGTTGATGTCTATACCCAACTCCCACCCACATCTGAAATCCTTCTTCATCACACACTGGGTCCTGCTTCCCCCACGGTCTTTTGCTTTGCTGCAATACACCACACCTGGTTCATATGTAACTCTGCATTTCCCTTTTCTTCCCTTGTTTCCCAAGCTCCACCTATATTCATCTTTCTTCAGGCTTATCTCACTTAACACGATTCCTTTCAGTTCCATCCAGATGAGGCAAAAGTGATGATCTCACCATTTTTATGACTGAATAATATTCTATTGTGCATATGAGTGCAACTTTCCTCACTGTCCATCTGTCAAGGGGCATCTGGGTTATTTTCAAATTTGAGCTATTGCAGGCTGTACTGGTATGAACACAGGTGCACAGAGATCTCTTTGGATCATTATTTGTGCGTTCTTTGGGTCGGTCCCTAGAAGATGAACTGCCAATATCATAACCTACAAATTAAGATGATAAGACAGGTAGGTACAGTGATGGCCTCCCATCATCCTCGCCTCCCCTCTTTCCATACAGAGTGTAACCCCCTTTTACATGGACCTCGGGTCTGGCAATGTCACTTACTTTGGCCAATGTGTTATTAACAAGCACAATGCAAGCAGAGGCATGAAAAGACTTTGTACATTGTCTTATGTCTCTGAGAGTCTTTCTTCCCACCATAGAGACTTCAGTTAGTCTCCAGGATGATGAGGCCTGATGGGACACTGAAGATTCTGGGAGTGAATTCAACAGATCATCACTAAGCTCTGACTGAGCTGCAGTCAACTGGTTAGTGGCAAGAAATTAGTGGATTATAGGGATGGTCTCTAGACCTGAAAATTTCTGACCACTGAGTACAACTGCTTCTCCTTTCCATTTTATCTTTAGTGCCTCGATCAATGTCTGGGCACATAGTACTCAATAAATAATTACTAAATGAGTGAGTGAAGCAAAGGTAATGACTAGTCTCCTGTATGAACTCACTGTCTAACAAAGAAAGCAAAGGCTTTACACTTGCTCAGATATCTTGTGACAGAGGTCCCGTTAAAAAATAAGGATGAGTGGTCCGGGAGGTGGTGCAGTGGCTAAAGGCACTAGACTCTCAAGCATGAGGTCCTGAGTTCAATCCCCGGTAGCTCATGTACCAGAGTGCTGTCTGGTCCTTTCCCTCTCTCTCCTATCTTTCTCATAAATAAATAAAAATAAAAATCTTTAAAAAAATATGGATGAGAACAAAACCCAGAAATGATGGCATTGATGGGGGAGGTGGTGGGAGAGGGGTTCCAAGGAAAATTTCAGAGAGCAATGTCACTTGAACTGAACCTCGGTATCTCCAGAAATTCTATATCCTCAGTTCCTCATTCTCCCATTGTCAGAGGCCACCAACTAACTTCTTGTTGGCTTGGATGAACAAGGCATGTGGTAGCCCTGCATGCTTGATTTAGCTATATAAATTGACTTCCGGGCACTTTTCACATGCACGAGTGTGGTTGTGTTGTACGTCTGGTGTGCAAGGAAAAAGCAATGTGCAAAATTCATCAACTCTCTGGTACCCTAGGCTTAAAAAGACAGAGAACAACTGAAGTGTTGCAACGTCTAAGGCAATTGACTTAAATGTGTGTCAAGAATTTCAGTAACTGTTTTATGTCATCCAGGAAGGATGTTTTTGTCTGCGGGTAACAGAATATAGACATTCCCCTACAAATAAATAGAAAGTGTATATGCTCTGTCAAAACAGAGTCTTAGGTATGGGGGTTTTAGGGCTCATTCCATATTAGCCTTCATCTCGCTCTGCCATCCTAGCCAACATTCTCCTAACTTCTCAGTTCCCACCTGGTATTTTCCTTATGTTGTATGATGGCTGCTGCAGTCCTAATTATCACATTCAAATTCCAGGAACAGAAAAGACATCTCCTATCCACCCCTGTATACCTCCCCTATACACCTCCCCTACTAGGCACAGACTTGTTGGGAACTGAAGAAGACAAATGGAGTGCATTCCCTTTTATATAAAAACATGCCTCCTATGTCCCCACCTTGTACTATAATGAGAAGAGGAATCAGCCACAAGGTGAACTTGAAGATTAACTCCATACAGAACCAAGAATTCAGGAGATATTTTTAGCGATAGCTGGTAACAGTCATTTCAATTGCTCTCAGATAAGAAATGTCACACAGCTTACATGTTGAAGGCTTTTTACAAGTTCAACTTTTCCATAAATGAAATAGCTTGAGCAAACGTGGCACGTACCATAAAGCCTACACATACACACTCTACCACCACCACTCCCAAGGATCTGATCCTTTTCTGCAGTATCTGCAGGCTAGTGTTTATTTTCATTCACTGTTTGGTGCTGGGTAAAAAAAAAAAGTTGGAAATTTCGATGGAGAGAGATGAAGGATCCCACTTACCATAGGTCACAATTGCCATACTTGGGCTAACAGACAATGTTAAATAAAAATAATTCATTACTCCTCATGCCTAAAACCTTTTTAAGTTGATAGAAATGTCCGCAAAGTTTTACTGTCTGGTAGAAGGAAAAAAACAGGGAAGGCAATTTTCAGAGAAATAAGTGCATATATTAGCTAAAAAGACATCAGTGGATGTGAAATGTCTGATAGTTCCTGTAATTATCAAGGAGCCTGATTAAGCAACAAGAAAATTTCTGTTAGTAGAGTTTGTGTTACGACAGATAAATGTGATTTTAAAAAAGGTACAGATGTTTGAAAGGAGGACAGTTATAGAATTTAAGAATTGATGGTTGGGGTCAGGAAAAGCTTCATGAAGCAGGGCTGCAGGTGCCTCTCTGTCATTCTCTCTCTCTACCTCCCATCTCCCTTTCAATTTCTCTCTGTCTCTATCCAATAGTAAATAGATGGATTAAAAAAAAAAAAAAAAAAAGGTCAAGTCTTGGATTAGAGTTGTCTTAGAGCTGTGGAGCAAAGTCTAGGCCTTGGCAGCAGGGAGACTCCCAGGCCAGTTGGGTCTGAAGTTCAGCCTGAATCTCTTAACAAGCACCTTCCACAGAGACTCTAGGACACCTCTACCACCACTCCCAAGACCCCCAGGCTAGGAACTACATCCTTGAGAGTCACTCAAGCTCATCTAAAGGCTGGGTGAGGAACAAGACCTGTAAGGAGACAGCATCCCACCCATTTCTCTAAACATGCCTTGTTTCTTCTTTTGTGTCACTGCAAAGCTATCTACTGGGGTTGTTTTGACCAGTTGACACTTTGGCATTACAACCTTGGTGGTCACCAAGGGACATGTTGTATGGCACAATCAAGCTTTTCCGTATCTTGGACAGAACTTGAAGGTATTGTTTTGAGTGAGATAAACTAGAAAGAGAAGAACCAATACCAAATGATCTCACTCAGAAGCAGAACTTAAGAAGCAAAGACAGTAAAGGAATACACAAAGTCAACCTGGATTCAATAGGGTGTACTGTACCAAAGCAAAGAACTCTGGAGAAGCAGGGAAAGGAATGGGATGGAGGGGTGCTGAGGTCCTGGTGAATGATGTGGGAGGGGAGCCCTAAGTTGGGAGAGTGTCTTCAAGGTACCTAGACACCTATCATGGGGAGATGAGAGGTTGTACCTATCTGTCAGCAATTGTATTGTAAACCATTAACCCTCCAATAAAGTAATGACAACAATAACAACAACAGCAAAGAGTAAAGAAAAACCTGAGAATTCAAGGGGTTAAATAATTGGCCCAAGGTCATATTCAGAACTGGTATTCAAATCTAAATACATCCTCTCTAGTGCATCACACAATCTAAAAGACTAGTAGAGTTCTACTTCCTGGTATTTCAGATGTGTCAACCATTCACAGCCCCCATTTTACTGTTGATTACTTGGGAATTCAAAGTTGCTTCCTACAGCAATCTGGGGGAGCTTATGATCAGGCTAAATTACACTGCAGTTTCTATTTTAATTGGTATTTCCTATGACCTTGATGTGATTTCAGGTTTTCTTGTTCTCTTTAAACTTCCTCTTTTTCACAAATAATCTCAAATTGAAGCAGAGTATTGAACAAACTCACCGTTAAAGAGATAAAATGTCCTCCCATTATTTAGTTGCTTTTCAAAACACTGGCTTTTGATTTACTTAACTTCATCATTATTATTTATTTATTTGCCTGTGATCATATTCACAAGCTTATCATAGACCAGCTGCAAGCCGGACTCAATTTAACTGGTTTGGCAAATTAATAAACTGTAGCTGCCCCTCCTTCTTCTCTTAATATTATCTCTATTTCTCTCTGACAGCCTCACTCCATCCTCTGCTCAGTCCTTGGCATTGTGGAAGGATCTCCTCAACTCCTCCTTCAGGAAGAGTGCTTGGACCCAGTGTGTGTGGTCAACTAGCACATTTCATGTACTGAGCACAAGTAAGTAGCCAGGTAAAATCACCTGACCCATGTGTGCCCATTGAAATTCCATCTCTGGTCTTCCTAGGCCTACTGAAAGTCAAGGGTTTGTTGGTTTCTTTCCTACTGTAATTTCGGTGTAGGCTTCAGGTCTGAGTCTGCAGGCAGCCATTAAGCCACCACAATGGAGATGCCACTCAAGGGTGAGCTTTCATATGACCTGAGAGACAGGAATAGACCAGGCTGAAAGTACAGTTTGAATCTCTGGATTCAGCCACACCAAAGTGAGATGATTTGTGTTTGTGCATAAATACACTAGCCCTCAGTCCTTTTTTTCACTAAGTAATTCAAGATAATTTATTTTTTAATTGATGGCTTGATTGATTTATAGGCTCAGTTCTCAGCCATGTGTGATTTGACTGTTCCTGGGTCACTTTTACACACAGAGAATGAAACAGAGAGAGACAGGGAGAGGGAAAGATACCACAGCACCAGGGCTTGCTCTAGTGCCATGTCAACCCCCACGTGGTGCCAGGGCTCGAAGCTGGGCTGCATACATGGCATGCCTGTGGCCTCCTTGATGATCTATTCATCTGAACCGAGATACTTCACCTTAAGACAGGACACAATACCAAGCTCGGACTGTTATATCAATACCTAAGCTACCAGATAACTTGTTCAGCAGCTTGGGAGCACACATTAGCAGCATGCTTGAAAAGTGAATCAAGATCTATGTGGTTTTCAGAGCAACACAGATACATATAACACCATCTCCTAGTCTTCCATACTGTTGCATCTGCCCCAAGCAGACTTACAAAGGCAGACATATATGCACACAGATGCAGTCTAGGTTTTGTTTGTTTGTTTGTTTGTTTGTTTGTTTGTTTTTTTAAATGTTTTGGGTTGGGCAGTAGCACAATGGGCTAAGCACACATGGCACAAAGTGCAAGGACTGGCACAGGGATCCCGGTTAGAGCCCCCAGCTCCCCACCTGCAGGGAATTAGCTTCACAGGTGGTGAAGCAGGTCTGCAGGTGTCTATCTTTCTCTCCCCCTGTCTTCCCCTCCTCTCTTCATTTCTCTCTGTCCTATCCAACAACAATGACATCAATAACAACAACAACAATAATAATAACCACAACAAAGATGAAAAAAAAAAAAAACAAGGTCAACAAAAGGGAAAAAATAGCCTCCAGGAGCAGTGGATTCCTGGTGTAGGCACCAAGCCCCAGCAATAACCCTGGAGGCAAAAAAAAAGGTAAGTTTTATTTTCTTTAATGAGAGAGAGAGAGAGAGAGAGGATGCTAGAGCACGGCTCAGCTCTGGCTCATGGTGCTAGGGAGTGAACCTGGGACCTCAGAGTATCAGGCATGAAAGACCTTTGCAGAACCATTCATTATGCTGTCTCCCCAGCCCACCTAGTGTTTACTAAAGCTGTCTCACTTTCCTCTTTCCTCTCACACAACCCACAGACCTAGCTCCCCATCTGAGAAACTGGTGCACACACTTGTGTTAAAGCTAACTTTTCCCCTAAAGTCTTCTCCAGGCATTAGTGCTAAACCATCATTCTTATAAACTAAAATCCAGTCTCCACCTGTCACTCGTGCCGCAATTAAGCACATTGCAGTTTACGTACACTATTAGCAACTGGTCTGGTGACTACTGAAGTCAAGTTAATTCACCTAATAGCCTGTAAGCTTTGGATGACTAAGACCTCAGCATATTGCTATTTGATTTGTTTATTTGTTTGTTTGAAAATAGAGCACTGTTCACTCTGGCTTCTGGTGGTTCTGACGATTGAACCTGAGGCCTCTGAACCTCTGACATAAAAGTCTTTTGCATAACCACCATGCTAGCTTCTGGGCACTATGTTTTTGTTTTGTTTTATCCCTTCCCTCCTTCTCTCACCCCCCTCTCTCTCTAGATAATATATAATGTGGATGACATAACAGTTGTTCAATTATTACTATGTTCCAACACTCCTGTCTTCAGTGAAAATACATAAGTATATATTCATGTCTTCAGTGAATAAACACTAATTTTGGTATTGGTGGTTGCTATCTAGCCCTATGATCCCTTCCCCTCTGGAATGGTTTGAAAAGCAGGTTTTTCAAATTAAACTGGCACAAATTACATAAAATACTTTGATAGTATGGCAGGTTTTGTTTGCTGTCTACCTAACATTGATTCTTTCTTGTAGCCCAATAGGACTACAATTTCATTCTAGATAGCAATATGCCCAGCTAAGAAAAATTAGGTTCATTTGAGGTTGGAGGTGGCTAAATTATCCAATTCTGGTCATTGGTTCCACATGTGAATTGGATTTAATTGGATATTGCTGAGTTGACTATTTGGGAAATCATTTTTTAAAGCTTTATTGGTATTAGAAAGATGGGAGGAAGAGAGAGAGAGAGAGAGAGAGAAAGACTCTGGCATTTATGATGCTGAGGGTCAAACTCAGGACATCATGTTTGAAAGTCTGATTTATTCACTGTACCACTTCCCCAACAGCTTGAGAAATGTTTTCCTAACAGACTTATCTGATAAACCAATTCCTTCCTCCTTCCTGGAACACAGACATTTTGCCTGGAGACACAACAGCCATCTTATAACCAGAAGGAAACAAACATGAGGACAAGCTAATAAGCACAATCAAAGAATAAAATTGATGGATCCCCACTAACACCCCCTGAACTTCTCACTGCAGGACACATAATAACCTCTTCACCTATTAAACCGCTATCGTTTTGGGGTTGCTTTGTGCTGAAAACATTTCTATCTGTACCAAACCTTTTTCCTTTTTTGAAGATCTTCTTAAATGGCCAAAGGTATTATTATTCTCTGAGAAAATCAAGAGGAGCCTTTGTGGAAAAGAGCTCCGGGTGTCGAGCCATTCCCTGTGGTGCAGAAAATACCATTAACTTAAAAAGTCTTTATCTGTGATCGAGTTATGTCATAGAAGGTCCTCTGCTTGCTTTTGTCTCCTCAAGCACTTTAATTTTTTTTTTTTAATGTCCTTGCTTTAACATGGTGCTCTTTTTCCAGAGGAAGTTTATGAAATATTTATGATTGGAAGTCAAGGAGAAGGAGACACATTAGTTTATAACATCATCTGTACTAACAGCCTGTCACATGGAACTCACTGTGGAGTGTTTAATCTGCTCCTTTGTGGTAAAGCCTTCTTCCAAAAAATGTATTATATATATATATATATATATATATATATATATATATATATATATATATATGAAACTAGGTGTTTGATCGACTCACAGTGTTCTCAGCACGTTTTTTTTTTTTAAATAAAGGGTGAGAGGCAGAGAGATAGAAGAGAGAAGCAGAAACATCTGCAGCTTCCCACCTCCAGGTGTGAAAGGGCTTGAACCCAGGTCCTCGTGCACAGTGAAGTGAGTCGTACTTAGAAAAATAAATAAATAACTAAAGCAGAAATCTGAGTTGGGCTACTGTGCTCACAAATACAGCTAGAGAGTCCTTGGTCAGCTTGCCTCGTTCCCTTCCCCACAGACCACAACGTGCACACACACACAACTGAAGCACAGCAGGCCCTGCAGACCTCACACCTGGGGAATTCTATGAGCAGTAAACCACGTGGAACCCAGCTCTGTGACTTGCTGTCAAAGTCCAACTATGTTCTCCAACCTATCACAGGCAATGACCTCACTCAGAGGGTCGCTGGCCTCCCAGGATGAAAATGCAGTTTCATATATCAGGAATCGGTAAACAATCCCTCTGACGCTTCAGAGGAGGGCTACTTGGTCAACTTAGACAAAATCATTTAGATCTGTGACTTAGAAAGGCATCACTAAGCCCTCTACGGAACAACAGGTCTGCAGGTTGCCAAGACCTTAGAACAAAGCTGCCCTGAAAGTCAGTGATTTATTTTTCTTTCTTCTTTGGGTAGAAACTTAGATCATGTTGAATTGCACACCCATCCTTCATGTGAATTTGTCACTTTCCTTTTTTAAAGTTGTTCCTTATTCATTGAAAAAGTCTGTGTCTGGGTCTTGCCAGAGAATTGGAAACTGCTCGACTCAAGATTCCCAAAAGTTCCAGGAACATGTGCCATACTGCCTGCAACTTGCAATTCCATCTGTGAGGCCTCTTGCCCATCTAAGGGGACACGCTGTCAGAATAGAGTCAATCTCTCCATCTCCTATACACAGAGTTCAAGCTGGTGGGAATACGTTTTAAAAGCCAGGTTGCCTACGTACAAAACCCAAATGCGAATGGCATGCCTTGTAACATAGCCCACATATGGCTAATTGCAGAAAACTCCAGTGACAGCTCTGGGGTAGAAGCCAAAGATCCCTTTCCAAACAAGGAATTTAGCACAAACTTGGCTAATATTTATTAATTGGGTAGAGACACAGAGAAATTGAGAGGGGAAGGGAAAATATATATACACAGAGAAAAATAAGACACCTTCAGCACTGCTTCACTGCTTGTGAAGCCTTCCCCCTTGGATGGGGACCAGGTGCTTAAACCAGGGTCCCTTCATACTGTTACATGTATGTTTTAATGGCTATACTACCACCCAGGTCCCAGAAAGATTCTTTTTTATTTATTTATTTATTTATTTATTTATTTTCCCTTTTGTTGCTCTTGTTATTGTTGTTGTGGTTATTGCCGTTGTTATTAATGTCGTCGTTGTTGGACAGGACAGAAAGAAATGAAGAGAGGAGAGGAAGACAGAGAGGGGGAGAGAAAGATAGACACCTGCAGATCTGCTTCACCGCCTGTGAAGCGACTCCCCTACAGGTGGGGAGCCGGGGGCTGGAACCGGGATCCTTACCCTGGTCCTTGCGCTTTGCGCCACGTGCGCTTAATAACCTGCTGCGCTACCTCCAGACTCCCGAAAGATTCTTTTAATTGGTGTTTACTGGTATCAGGGCCTTTGTTGCACAGGCATGATTTTACTGATCCCAAGTTTTTTCATTCTTTTTTACTTCAGATATAAACAGAGATAGATAGATAGATAATGATAGATATAAACAGAGATGATAGATATAGACAGGGATGATAGACAGACACACACACACACACACACACACACACACACACATACAGACAGACAGACAGACACACAGACAGGTAGAGGCAGCACTGAAATTTCCCAAAATACCTCTGTACATCCTATGTGGTGCTGGGGGGCTCAAGTCTGAAGTGCCGACATGACAAAGTGAACTACCCCTTGACCCCAAGAAATTCTATTCATTCATTCATTCATTCATTCATTCATTCATTCATTCATTCATTCATTCATTCATTCCTCCATTCATTCATCCATTCATTTTTGTAGTCACTGGCATTTCACCACTCCAGGCAGGCTTTCTCAGATAAAATGATAGACAAAAAGAGAAAGAGCAAAAGACACCACAACCCCAAGGCTTCCTTCAGTGCAGTGGGGGCTGGGCTCAACTCAACAAAAACAAGCACATCATCTAAGTGAGCTATCTTGCTGGTCCAAGAAATTGTTTTTTAATTGCCCAGCCCCTTTCACATCCTAGAGTCAAGCAGGCCGAATCGCACCTGTTTCGGTGATTCACACTCCTCCCAAAAACTCCTCCTCCACCTGTTCTTTGGGCCCAGTCCTGCCCCAAAGGCTTGTGAACCTGACTTCACACAGCCTGGATGGAGCAAGTAAATGGTCCCTTTGTGCGTCAAGTGGCAAAAGGCCATGAACTCAACTGCTTTCTGGACACGGGTGGTGAACTATTGAGAAATTTATTCCTGGGAAGTCTACCCCTCCCTGCACTCCGGCCAAAGGTAAGTCAAGACTATTTCTGCACACTAGCCTACTAAACAGTTCCCTCCAATTTGGGATAAAATTGGGGTCAAAGATGCTACTCAGCTACAAGGCGGGGCCCAGGAGAACAACCAAACTGAAGGGTTAGTTTCTGCACCTGGTTAAGTGCACACATTACAGTGTGTGAGGACCCAGGTTCAAGCCCTTAATATCCATCTGCAGAGGGGAAGCTTCCCGAGTGGTGAAGCAGGGCTGTAGGTATCTGTCTTTCTCCCTCTCTATCTCCCTCAACTCTCAATTTCCCCGTGTCTATCCAATAATCAATCAACAAAATAGATAACATTAATAAAATAGTCTTTTAAAAGAAGGTATTGATGGTCTCACAGTCTGTGAGAGAGGACTGGCGGCAACAGGTTCAAGGTGATAGGGACCATGAGTGGCCTCAGGATGGCGGAGAGTGGGGAACTCTCAGAGAAAGGCTCTATAGGTGCAGTAAAGAAACTGTTCCAGCAAAGGGTCAGATGTGAAGTATTGGGCTGTCGGAAAAGTCATGACACATTTTTACATTGAAAAGCATACAAAAAAATACATCATGACTTTTCCGTCAGCCCAATACTTCAATGCCAGGTATATTTTTGTGTTGTGCATTCTTTTTTGTTCAACTGCCCTCTGTTAGCAAGTTCATATATTCCAACCTGCACATGAGTGAAACCATTCTGAGTCTGTGGGCTAAGAATTCTAGGCTGGTTTTGTCCAAAGACCATAGTGTACTGACCTGTCTTCTAGGGTAGCAAAACCTGTCCTTTAGGGTGAAACATAAAATAAGTGAGTTTGTTACTTTGAATGGGGACCTGGGTTCAAGCTCTTAGGTCCCACATGCAAAGAAAAAGCTTCAAGAGTGATGAAGCAGTACTGCAGAGGTTTCTCATTCTCTCTCTGTCTCTGTCTCTCTCTCTCATTACAGTACAATTAATTCAGGAAGGTTTATTTTGAAAAACTAAACAACTATTTGCTAAGCAACCAGGATCGGTTGCTTTATAAAGTTCATCTAATTTAACCATCACAAATCTATCCAAACATTCAATCATTTTTATTATTATCTTCTGATGAGGATACTGTGACCCAGGTACATCAAATCACTTCTCCGAAATCACAGATCCAGGGTTCGGCTGAGACTATAAGTCAGCGTTCTTGGTTTCCAAGAGGCCAAGTGCAGAGTGAGGACAGTTGTGAAGGTCATTTGCTGTACAGAGGTCCCTGCAGAAAGGAAGTTGACATTCGATCCACATCCCACTGGCTGACTCCTGAGCCTGGAGTGTTTAGCAGAGGAGTGACAGAGGATAACATTTCCTTTGCAAAGAGGTGGCACCTACTTTGCAAACCATACTGAGGAAACTGTGTTTCTGTGAGGGGACAGGGGCTGCATGGGATGCACGTCTTATTTCTAATTGGGCAGAAGACCATCATTTTGGAACTGGAACTAGTAATGGCGAGGCAGGCCCAATGGTGTGATGCCTAGATCCATGAAGATTAGAACACAACATAATAAAATACTTTAAATAATGATCTAGAAAACATTGTGTAATAACAGGGGATGCTATCTCCCATTCACAAGGGTCACTGTGATTATACAATGAGCAGTAAAAACTGTTGGCAAGGATGTGGAGAATTTGGAACCCAAATACTGGGTTGGTGTGATGTAAAATGGCACAGCTACTTTGGGAATGTCTGGCTGTCTCTCCACAAGTCAGACATGGAGTTATTATTTGATTCTGAAATTCTCTGCCAAGGTATATACCCAAGACATGTCCCATAAAACCTTGTGAATGAATGTTCAATAGTGGCATTATTCATAAAAGTCAGAGTGGGAATAACCTAAATGACCATTAAATAATGAATACAAAAAAAAATCACCCAATTTTCATTACAATACAATGAAACAGTATCCTTTGGTATGATGGGAGGAAGTAATGGGAGTATGCTAAAATGTGGATAAACCTCATTAAAGGTTGGGGAGATAGCATAATGGTTATGTAAATTGCTCTCATGCTTGAGACTCTGAAGTTCCAGGTTTAAATCCCCAGTATCATCTTAAGTCAGAACTGAACAGTGCTCTGAAGAAAGGAAGGAAGGAAACAAGGAAGGAAAGAAGGTCAATTGATTAAAAACTTTATGCTAGGAGCCAGGCAGTGGAGCACCAGGCATAGTGCACACATTAGCATGTGCTAGTACCCAGGTTCAAACCTTCAGTCCCCACCTGCAAGAGAGGCTTCACAAGGGCTGCCTGATCCTCTCAAAACCTCCCCCATCTCTCTAAATTTCTCTGTCACTTAAAATAAAAGTCACCAGAAGGGATAAAGTCATCATTCAGGCACCAAACCCCAGTGATAACCCTGGTGGTAATAATAATAATAATAATAATAATAATAATAATAATAATATAAAAGCATCAACAATAATAATCATAATACCACTACATTATTCCAAGTTAAAGAAATCAGATGGGCCGTGGGGTGGGCAGTAGGGCACCGGGTAAGCGTGCATATTACAAAGTGCAAGGGCCCACTTAAGAATTCTGGTTCAAGCCCAGGCTCCCAACCTGCAGGGGTGGGGGGTCACTTCGCATGTGAAGCTGATCTGCAGGTATCTTTCTCTCCTCCTCTCTATCTTCCCCTCTTCTTGTAATTTCTCTCTGTCCTATCCAGCAACAACAAAAATGGGAAACAATGGCCTTCAGGAGCAGTAGATTTGTAGTGCAGGCACCAAGCCTCAGAGGTAACCCTGGAGGTAAAATAAAATAATAATTAACAAAAGAAATCACATGTGTGAGGTCACAGAGAGTATGTTTCCACTGATATGAAATGCCAGGGATTGTCACAACAATAAATTCAATTATATGTAAGTAACTTCTAGCGGCTAAAGGTAGAAGAAGTAGACAGAGAAACAGGCACAGAGTTCTTTTGAGGGAAGAGAGGTTGATGAAAAATGTTCTGAGATTGGATAATGGTCAAGGTTGCATAACTTTGTGACCATATTAAAAACCACTGAACTGTATGCTTGGCAAGGGAGGATTTTATGGTACATAAATAATTAGATCTCAACTTGGAAAAATCACCTTGTGCTTGTTCACTCTTAGGGTTGAGTCCAAGACCATAATCCTGTGGGCAGGTGAACAGTCTAGCTTGACTTGACTTCAGTCAGTTTAACAAATGTTATCTTTAATTGATGAATGAGGAAAACAGCTCCTGTAGCCATACAACTTACATAAAACAATATACTAATATAGTCTCACAATATACTATCTATACTAGACAACTACAAAATACAGGAATCTGAAAAGTAAGAAAAGCCAAGTTGTAATTCATGTTGGAGCCAACTACTAACAACTACTCCAGCTCGTATTCATCGACAGTATTCCCAACTATTTTTACAGGCAATTATTGTCTGGGCACTAAGTTATTTCCTCTCCTTAATTGGCATGCATGTGATCTTCCCTAATAGATTACAGAGTCCCAGAGGCAGTAGCTCTGTCTTCAAGGGTCTCCCTCCCACCCACATGCCATCTCAGGAAGCAGAAGAGACTTATCCTAGAAACTCCATCATCACCAGCAACTGGTCATTAAATGGTGTTATTTTTCTCTACCATATTAGATGGGAGTAATTAATAGATTGTCTTGTGAATGATCGAAAAAACACCTCTTGAGATTTTTGCAAGTAACATCATCTAATGAGTTCTCAGGCTGTCTATTTTCAGTGTCAGCAATGCTTAATGAGGGAGCTTTCAAAATGGCATCTAACACTTGGTCCGGGCTCCTGGATTGCAAAGCTTATCCATTTGATTGGATGACAGTCAAAGTACCAATAGAGGTTAGATAAAAATAACCCAGACAAGTTCTCTGTCACCTCTGAAAGAGTCTTTGCCTCACCTTTCTGCAAGAGAAGGCAAGAGATACAGTGAGATACTGAGAAGCAAAAAATAGAACCAATGAGGATAGCACAGTGGTAACTCATAGGACTTACATAGAAAAGGCCTCAAGTTTGGTCCTTGGTACCACCTATAACCAGAGCTTGGCTGTGCTCTGGTTAAATAAACAAACACTGACAGAAAACATCTTCAGAATGAGAGGAAATAAGGATATGGGAGGCCCAAGTCCTTCACCCTGAGTGAGGGCACAAAGGTTGAAGCAGGGATGCCAGAAGTACTGTGTCTGGGGAATGGATTGGGAGGATAGGAAGATACCTCCAAGAAGATATGTAGCTCTCTCTCAAAGTGTAGCAGAAACTGAGGAAAAATGACTCCTGGTATTAGTTTGTCCTGTGAAGATCACTTGATAGATTATGGCTCCCCACCAACATGAAACAAGGTATACCGTGTATTTGAGTACTCAATGGACTCCATCTCTGAAATGTGGGAGATAGTTTCCTGAGGCGATTCAAGATGGTAGACAAAGAGGCTGGAAGTGGATGAGGACGTTTTCTCATGTCTTCTCAGGGTGAACTGAGGTCTCAGTGGAAGTTCACTGGGGTTTGGTACACATGGCACAAAGCACATGACAGGATAATGAGATACAACTTTGAACTCCACCCTACTTAGGAGGGATGGGCTATTGTTAGCTTCCATTTATGGATGAGAAAGTCATCATGAGAGGTTAATAATTCATCAGTTTCGTGTTGCTTGTCAACACAGAGTTGGTCTTCATACCCAGGTCTGCTTGACTCAAATCTTTAACTCAAACTAAACCATATAATATTCAATAGATAACTGTAATCAGAAATCACCCAAGAACATTTCAGAAATTCTAAAACACCAGACACCAAGGTCATAAAAACTGAAATACAGTTTTGGAAATAATAATGAGTTGATTACTTGCACCATTAATAACAACGAATGTTCAGAAGAAAAACACCAAGAAAAAACTTGGTGCTCAATAACTATCTTCAGAAGGTAATTTTTTTTTTAAAAAAAATCATCATTTTGCCCTATGGAACTATGGGTCAGTATTATCAGTCTGATTCTCTCACTGTGTAGAAAAGAACATTACATAACTTTTTTTCCTACTAGACTGTGAACTCACCATGGAAACAGAAGCAAGTTTTGTCACCTGTTTTTTTTTAAATGTTTTTTTTTAATTTTCCCTTTTTGTTACCCTTGTTTTATTGTTGTAGTTATTATTGTTGTTATTGAAGTCATTGTAGTTGGATAGGACAGAGAGAAATGGAGAGAGGAGGGGAAGAGAGAGAGGGGGAGAGAAAGACAGACACCTGCAGACCTGCTTCACTGCTTATGAAGCGACTCCCCTGCAGGTGGGGAGCCGGGGGCTCGAACCAGGATCCTTATGCTGGTCCTTGAGCTTTGCGCCACGTGCACTTAACCCGCTGCGCTACCGCCTGACTCCCATCACCTGTTTTTTTTAACTCACACTATTGGAAGTACAAGACACACACACACACACACACACACACACACACACACACACACACACACACACTGTAGGGAGGAAGTAGGGCTCTCTCAGCTCCAGGGTGACTCTGACATTGCTCTTTGCTGAGTATGACTGTGTCTGAGACAGCTGGAACTCTTTTCAAGGTGAGCTGTTTGAGCCAGCTGGCAACAGCAGCCATATTGGAAGCTGCCCTGCCTCTATGAAGAGGCAATGCGGATCCAGGCAGCATTCTGGGTGGCCAAGTGAGGGCAGCCCCTGGTGGAAGGAGGACTGGAAACGGAAAGGCATATTCTGACTGAGTAGAGGGCTATATTAGTATTATCAAAAATATTTATGATTCGGAGAATGGGAGTTAAGGGAACTCGAGACATTTTTTCACACAGGTGAGAGATTAGAGTTCTTCAGAGCAGATTACAAGCCTACAGGAACTCATCTGCAAGAATCATGCTTGAGGCAAAATGAACTGAAAGTTAGAAAAGTAAAAATAGATGATCAATTATCTGAAAGGGAAGAAGGAAAAGAAAAGACACTTAGAAGTAGTAATAGGTGCAGGTGTGATTAAGCAATGAAGAAAAGGAAGGACTATAGAAGTGAATAAAATGGGGATAGATAGATAGATAGATAGATAGATAGATAGATAGATAGGGATATATTGTCAACCTATATCTGTGACTTTGGGAGAACTACTACAGGTTCCACTGAAGGGGATGGGGACACAGAACTCCGGTGGTGAGAATGGTGTGAAATTCTATCCCTATTATAGTTTTGTAAATCGTTATCAAAAAAACAAAAAAGTAATAGATGGGCAGCTTAGTTTTTGTCTGTTCATAATTACTGATACTGACTTATGTATATCCTGATTTATTGCAAGAAATATACAAGGTAAGCCATGAGGATGTCTTCTTTATCACAAAGAAGGAGAAATTTTAAGGGTATTTTAAAATCAATAAGATAACCAGATTAGGGGAGAAATCTCAGGAATCTAATACTGTTTTAGGACTTAGAGCTAAAATACTACACAGAGGTGATAGATGAATCTCTGGTATTCTATTAGAGATAGCTACAGCTCTCTGCGTTCAGTCTAATAATGAAATATGGTTAGGCAATATGAGTTCAATCACACACACTCTCTGTGAGACTTTCAATGCCATATGAAAGCAAGAAAGAATAATAAAAACAAGAGCATTTTCTTTGACAGAAAAATCTGAAGAAAGTGGCCCAATAAAATTTCTATCAGAAGCACTGTACAAGCCAATTTTTTAAAAAATATTATTTTTTCCCTTTTATTGCCCTTGTTGACAAGCCAGTTTTTAAAAAGCATTGTGACTGCAGACAAATTCAGATGCCAGATGATTAAGACCCACTGAAGAATGGGGCACTCATTGGCTGCTCTATTAAACCCAATGGCTATTTATTAACAGAAAGTAAAGATGATAATAACAGAATGCAAGGGAGTCGGGCTGTAGCACAGTGGGTTAAGCGCAGGTGGCGCAAAGCACAAGTACCGGCATAAGAATCCCGGTTCGAGCCCTGGCTCCTCACCTGCAGGGTAATCGCTGCACAAGCGGTGAAGCAGGTCTGCAGATGTCTATCTTTCTCTCCCCCTCTCTGTCTTCCCCCTCCTCTCTCCATTTCTCTCTGTCCTGTCCAACAACAGCAACAATAATAACTACAACAATAAAACAAGGGCAATAAATAAAATAGATATTAGAAAAAAATAACAGAAAGCAGCAGAGAAAGGTTGGCAAAAAAGACCATTCATTTTGATAACATATGTAGGATAAAGAAATGTTTCTGTCCCACGTACTCTCTCAAAGACAACGAGCCTCTACAAGCTTTTCACATTCACATCAGAGCTCAAAACTCAATTGTGGGCATTGATTGAATGGAGATTCTGAATGGGGAACCAAAGCTGAACTGATTTGAGGAGTATTTCCCAGTTAGTAGAATTTAATTCAGAAAGCAATGTATTTCCCTCCCCAGCCCTCTCTTTTAGAGTAGATTGAAACAAACAACAAAGTCCTTCTGGAATTTTAGCTACTAGAGGACTCAGATCAGCTCTTCACTCACCAAAGGGTCCCTTCTGCATTCTCTATCTCTCTCTCTCTCTCTCTCTCTCTCTCTCCTCCCTCCCCCTCTCCCCTGTGGTTTGCAGAAATTCATTGTTACCAATGAACAAAGTGCATCCAGTCTGTGCAAATGTACAAAGTATTGTGGGCGGACTGAATAGAATCAAAAGCACAGCCAGCTGGAAGTCCGCTCTCTTTGGCTGCTGCTGCTTCTGGTGAGACGCATCTCAGCTGAGGCTGTTCTAGGTACCCTGCCATGGCTGCTTCTCCCGTGGAACACAGAGTATGTTGTCCAGTCTCCCTTCAGAGGATGGAACATTCTCTACCCTTATTGATCCACGTTGCAGGCAAGGCCCCAAGGGGCCCACAAAGGGGTCTATTGTGTTTTTCCTGATAGAGATGACCAGTAACAAAGGAGAGAGGGGTCTATTCAAGGTCTAGGCCTGTCATGTCTGTTTGGGAATCTCAGGACTCCCCGAATAGGGCCCCAGCTGATGGGCTGGCCTGATAGTGACTAAAGAGTCATCATTAAAGTATGCCAGTCTCTTGCCCTTATTCAACTTTTGCAGCCCTTACTTTGATAAGGTTAGTTTTGGACTGAGTGATTGAAGTATAGTAGGAAGCAGGTGAGGAGGGTATCTAAGTCTAAGAAGACACTATTTCATTATGAACTTTATGGTGTCTTTTTAGGTCTTTCTAGACTTGCTTGCCTTTTTCCAGCCATGACACCATCTCCCCAGACAATAACTTGGATCCACCTGCATATCAGATGTCAGGCTCAGGAAAAAAAAAATTACTATAGTCATAGGCTCTTATAACTAAAATGGGACTACTATCTATAAAATGGAGACCCCCCCCAACTCTTCGTCTGAACTATTCCAGTCTTTAGGATCATGATTAGTCAACAAATTGTTTAGCTCTGTATGTTAACTCTTTTTTCAGCCGCCAGGTTCCAGATGCTAACATGATGCCAACTAGACTTCCTCGGAGGAAACCATCTTTCTCTTTCCCTTTCAAATTGGAAGTCCTTTCCTTGCATTGGGCAAAAATGACTAAAATTCCCATTGCTACATGGCTTTCAAATGTTGCCCATTGACAAGATAAACCTATGAAAGACTGACAAATTCTCTCTCAAAACCATGCCTGGCTTGCTCTGGTGTTTTTCACATTCATTTCCCTTTCTTTTTTTTTTAAATAATTTTTATTATCTTTATTTATTAATTAGATAGAGACAACCAGAAATCGTAAAGGTAGGGTAATAGAGATGGAGAGAGACAGAGAGACACCTGCAACAATGCTTCACCACTTGCAAAGCTTTCCCCATACAGGTGGGAACCAGGGACTTGAACCTGGGTCCTTGTGCATTGTATCATGCGCACTCAACCAGATGCGCCACCACCCGGCCCCATTTCCCTTTCATTGATGGTATAAGAACAAGATTCTTGGTGACAAATGCTTCATCTTGGATGGAGATCTTAAGTATTTTTATTTTATTTTACACATATAAACACATACTGTACATTTAATCATCTACCCTGCATCTTACTTACAAAATTAAAGTTGTTTTGGTTCAAATTTCTGAACTCACATATGAAAGAAGAAACCATGTATCATGATATTGAAAAGAGAGTGAGAGGCCAGGCATTGTGTATCTAAATTAACACAAGACAACCATCCAAAAGACCTATGTGCACCGATGTTCATAGCAGTGCTCTCTGAAATAGTCAACATTTGGGAACAACCCACACGTCCCACCACAGATGAATAGTTAAGGAAGTTGTGGCAGACACATACAGTGGATACTACGCAGCTATAAGAAACAACAGCAGCTTCTTCTTTGCTACAACATGGGAGAAATTGGAGGGAATCTTGTTAAGTGAGAAGCCAGCAGAAGAACAAATACCAGATGACCTCATTCACAGATGGGATTTAAGAAACAAATTAAAGGACATTACTGGGCGAATCATCAATGGAAGGTAGATCGAGGGAACATTGGGGACCTAAGTCCCTCAACTGAACTAAGATCATGGTTTCGCTGAGGGAAAAAATGTACTGACACCCATCTCCAGCAAATGTGAAAATGTACCCTTATGACAACAGAAATCCTACAAATCAACCTTTCTTCAAGAAAGCAATATTGGGGCTGGGGAGATAGCATAATGGTTATGCAAAAGACACTGATGCCTGAGGCTCTGAGATCTCAAGTTCAGCCCCCAGCACCACCATAAGCCAAAGCTGGGCAGTGCTCTAGTGTCTGGTCTCTCCCCCCCTTTTTCCCTCTCTCTCGTTAAAAATAAATAAAAATAAAAAAAAAAAAAGAAAGTGATATTGTAGTTAGAATAAAATGAAGGAAAGAAGGAAGGGTGGAAGGAAAGAGACAGGAAGCACTCACTATCAATACATTCTTATTTGTAATTATTTTAAAACTCACTTTATTGGAGAAATTACGATCTTCCCCACTATAATGGAGGGTTAATGGTTTACAGTACAGTTGTCGACACAGAAGTACCTCTCATCTCCTCATGAGAGGTGTCTGCGATACACTCTTTCTCCCAGTCTAGATCCTTGTCCATCATGCCTCAAGACACCTTCTCTCCCATTCCTTTCCCTCTTTCCTCAGAGTCCTTTGCTTTGGTGCAATACACCATACCCAGTCCAAAGTTCACCTTGCTTTTTTCATTACTGTCTTTGCTTCTTAATTTCTATTTATGAGTGAGATGATCCTTCTCTTTCTGGCTTACCTCACTCAACATGACCTTCAACATCTGTCCAAGATATGGAAAAGCAGATGACTTCATCTTTTTTTGTGAGATTTTATTTTCTTTTTTCTAGAGGGATAGGAGGAGAGAGAGAAAGAACCAAACATCACTTTGGCACATGTATTGGTGGGAACTGAACTCAGGACCTCATGCTTGAGAGGCCAATGCTGTTATCCACTGCAGCACCTCCTGGACCACTGTTGTTTGCTTTTGTTTTATTTTGTTTTCTTCCTTTCTTATTTGCTTCTGTCCCTGGAGCTTTGTGCTAGCCCTACAAATACACCACTCCTGAAAGTCATTTTTCCTTTTTCTTTCCCATTTTATTCTGTATGACAGAGAGAAATTGAGAGGCAGGGGGAGATATAGAGGAAGAAAGAAAGATAGACACCTCACCTGAAGACCTGCTTCCCTGCCTGTGAAATGTCAATGCTTGCACTTCCTTGCACAGGTCCTTGCACTTAGTATTACCTGTTTAACCAGTTCTGCTTGGCGCCCCATTGGTTTACTATTATTATTATTATCTTTATTAGTTTACTGGATAGCAACAGCCACAAACTGAGAGGAAGGGGGAGATAGAGACAGAGAGAGGCAGAGATACACCTGTTGCCCTGCTTCACCAACTCATGAAGCTCTCCCCCTACAGGTGAGAACTGGGGGCTCGAACCCAGGTCATTGTGCATTGTAACGTGCACTCAATCAGATGCGCCACCACCTGGGACCAACTTCACCATTTTTAAGAGTTTCATGGTATTTCATTGTATTCTGAGTAGGACTGAGCATTTTGCCACCAACTCACAGGAAATATGGGCAGCAGAGTAACGTGTTCTCCAATAAGATTTTATTACCCATCAAAATTTACAAGAGATGACAAGCCTAGTGTTACCACCACCAGCCTAGTGTGACCCCCCCCCTCCAGCCCCCAGGCAGAAAGGAGTCTAGTTTGCAGGTGATCCAGAATAAAAGCTTTCTTCTGTTAACACTTTCCAACTGGCAGGTCCAAACATGAGAACCAATTCTTGGTAGCCTTTTTTTTTTTTTTTCATAACTGCTGCTTTGGCTAAAGCAGTGTATTTACAGATTATCCTTGCATCAAGCTACTACTTTCCAGTCAAGCAATTTCTTTCATGATTGGCAAGCTGTGCAGCCCATAAAAGTCACTGGCATGCAAGTCCCTACTGGTCCCATTAATTCAATAAGACATTTCTGCACAAAGCCATTGCAGGCTTCCAAAAGTCTGCTGTGAGGCAAGAGCTAGACGCAGCAGCGGTAGTGGAAGCATGTCAGGAAAATGGAGCCCCTGGGGCCTACCCACACCACCTGCATCATAACACGATTCCCGCTGCTCCGTAAGCATGTCGCCACCTGAAAAGTGGTCCAGCAACTAACAGCATAGGTGCCCCCATCTGCTCTATAATAATGCTCAATGCACAGTCCATTGTGAAAACACGTTCATACTGGCCTTGTAATGGAAGTAAGTGCTAATTTTATACCAAAGGGGCTTCTCTAAAAGGGCCATTTTTAGTGCTTATCAGAGGGTGATTCATCACAAAGCGAAAAGAAAGCGCCAGCTCTCAGGGTGGATGACCACACCTGATCACTCTTTATCTTCATTTCTTGCCAAACAGTGTATATGGTCTGACTTTGGCCAGCCAGAGAGGAATTTTCTTCCCTTGCCTGTGTCTCCCTCTGGATAAATTATGGAAGTTATTAAGGGCAAAGGGAACATAGAGGGAAGCTGCCTCGTCTTCATCCTTATGTTCTTTTAAATTAAACATGACAGGGGTCGAACTATCGATTAGCAATAGCCAGGCCTGAAAGCCCCAAAGTGTAGCATGTAATGGAACTCAGTTCAGGACTGATGAGGTGATAACCAGCTTGCTCTTGCTCTGACCTGCCCTTTTGTCTGGCTACCTGTTGTCACATGTCATCTGATAAACAATCTCAAGATGAAAAGAAACAGTCACTCACAAGCTGGAGCTTTCGCTAAGACATCAGCCAGTGAGTTATATGCATTCAGGACATGTACACAAGGTCCTGCCAGCACCCCCCCCCCCAAGAAAGATCCATAGATGGTCTGAATCTTCTTATAAATTACTATCTCTTTGCTGCCCAGGAGAATTTCAGGCTATTTACTACTATCTTCCCCATCTCCTACCCTCTGACTCTCCCCCAAAAGTACAGAATCAGTAAAGAAGAAGAAGACAGGAGGAGGAGGAGGAGGAGGAGGAGGAGGAGGAGGAGGAGGAGGAGGAGGAGGAAGAGGAGGAGGAGGAGGAGGGGGAGGAGGAAGAGGAGGAGGAGGGGAAGGGGAAGAGGAAGAAGAAGAAGAAGAAGAAGAAGAAGAAGAAGAAGAAGAAGAAGAAGAAGAAGAAGGAGAAGAAGAAGGGGAAGAAGAAGTAGAAGAAGAAGAAGAAGAAGAAGAAGAAGAAGAAGAAGAAGAAGAAGAAGGAGAAGAAGAAGGAGTAGAAGAAGAAGGAGAAGAAGATGGAGGAGGAGAAGGAGGAAGAGAAGGAGAAGAAGAAGGAGGAGGAGGAGGAGGAGGAAAAAGTAAAGTAAGAAAGAAAGGAGCTGACAGCAAAAAAGTGATTTCTGCTTTGCATCTTCCTTCCTTTCTTCCTTCCCTCCTCCCTTCCCTCCCTCCTTCCTCTCTCTCCCTTCCTTTCTTCCTTTCTTTCATTTCTTTCCTTCTCTCACCATCACTGGGACTTCAATGCTCCAGGACAACTTTTATTGAGATATAAAGATAGATACAGAGATAGAGAGACAAAAAAAAAAAAAAAAAACAGAGAAAGAAACCATAGCACTGAAGTTTCCTTCAGTCTATTTATTGAATAGCCAGAAATCCAGGGGGGAAGGGGGACACAGAGAGTGAGAGAGACACAGTGACACCTGCCACACTGCTTGACCACTTGCAAAGCTTTTCCCCTGCAGGTGGGAAGCAGAAGCTTGAGGCCAGGTCCTTGTGCACTGTAACGTGTGCTCAACCAGGTGCTGAGTCACCACCCAGCCTACTGACTGTGAAATTTATCTGTATCTTCCCAAAGCAATCAAAGTAATTAAATATTCCACTCACAGGAAACAAAATTCTAAATCATTGAATAGTGGAGAGTGAACCTCTCCCTCTAAAAAAAAGGGGGGAGGAGAGTGGCCTATTTATTGTTTTTCCCTGTAAACTGCTGGTCCTGCCCACAACTGTACTGTAACAAATGGTCTCAAATTAATACGCACCTTTCATCCCCGGAAAGCAGGACCTGCCTATTTAGTCCTTTGCACACACCACCTCTGTCCCTGTTCCTCATGCTGGAAAAGGATGTGAAGACTTTCTATCCAGTAAAAAATTGATCTTTTTGCTGAGTACTTCGACCAGAGCAAAGTAATCACTTGGCAGGCAGGAACAAAAGCTGGCAATTTCTTTTCTCTTTCTTTCTTTCTTTCTTTCTTTCTTTCTTTCTTTCTTTCTTTCTTTCTTTCTTTCTTTCTTTCTTTCTTTTTGTCTCCAGGGTTATTGCTGGGGCTCGGTGCCTGCACTACGAATCCACTGCTCCTGGAAGCCATCCTTTCCCCATTGTTGCCCTTGTTGTTTATCGGTGTTGTTGTTACCATTATTGTTGTCACTGTTGTTGGATAGACAGAGAGAAATGGAGAGAGGAGGGGAAGACAGAGAGGGGGAGAGAAAGATAGACACCTGCAGACCTGCTTCACCGCCTGTGAAGTGACTCCCCTGCAGGTGGGGAGCTGGGGGCTCCAACCGGGGTCCTTCAGCTGGTCCTTGCGCTTTGTGCCACGTGCACTTAACCGACTGCACTACCGCCCTGTCTCCCCTGGCAAATTTCTAAGTGAAAATGGAGGTGGTCCCCCAACCCCTCTCCCCTCTGCTCGCAGGCATGGTCCCCAGGACAGAAGCACTGAGCAGCATGGCATGAATAATGGAGATTCTGAGAGCTCCAGGCCCCTAGGGACCCACAGGCTGCACTGCCAAAACAAGACAACAAAAACTGCCTGCCCCTGCAGTAATAGTGAGCGACTGAAACTGAACTATCAGCAAAACCCTTTTTGGGAGAAAGAGAAAGTTCTGCTCTTTTTATATACACATTTATAGAGGAGGACATTAAATGATACATTAAAAAAATCAATCACCTATTTTTACTGCCACTGAGCGTGACTGTTAAGGTGTTAAAGGAACTGTTCTGTTTTCTTCAATTATTTATTCATTTTAATTGTTTCACCCCCTCCCTTAGGGAGTTAATGGTTTACAGTATAGTGTTTAACATATACACACAGCCTTTCATCCCTCCTTAACTGGCCCAGGACCTCAGTGTCCCTTCATCCTGTTTGTCCCGTTCCCTCCTTCCCCAGGGTCTTTTGCTTTGGTGCAATATGCCACACCCAGTTCAAGATTCATCTTACTGTCCTTTATTCTTGAGTTCCACCTATAAATGAGATCATTCAGTATTGTTCTTTCTCCTTCTGGTTGGTCTCACTCAGCATAATGCCTTCCAGTTCTGACCAAGATACTGCAAACCAGGAAACAGGAGATTTCCTCTTTCTCTCTCATTCTCTCTCTCTCTCTCTTTCTCTCTCTCTCCCCTCTGCTGATGGTGGGATGTTTGCAGTTCTGTGGTTGACACTATTCAAGGTCAAGAGCACAGGATATATATCACTTAACAGTTTTAGCTTTCATGGCAAACAGAGCTTTTCAAATGCAAAAAATAAAGTTTACTAAATTTGAGTTGCTGACAAAATTCACTAAAATATATTCAGTGAACAATGTCAAATAAGTATGACTTCCAATAAAATAATATTGAAAACATCTTTGTAATGGAAATTATTAGAAGATTATAAATAAGCTATCGATAAGGTTGTAATCCAGGTAAGCCTATGGAATAGTTTGAAGTTATTAAATGTTCCCAAATAGGTTGATTTTGTAAAAGAAAATGGAAAGATGATAAACTACCCATGTGAGATCAACTATCTTGCAAGTCATATGTCCCTAGTAAAAAATTAAAAAAATATTTTAAAATGTTAAAAAGAACTAGAATATATCACTGATTAAAAATGATTAGATATAACCTATAAAAAATGCTTAGTTAACAAAAGCATACTCTGTTTGGGGAAAACACACTTTGCTAAAATAAATTGTTCTGGCTTGAACCAAATGTCATAAGAACATTTGCAATCATAATTATTAAAAGCAGTTACCCTACAGGACCTCGGTAGCGATGACAAACAACTGTTAGACCATCTTAGTGTATGTACAAACGTCAGTGATTCACATCAGGACCCACTCAGTCCAGTTCTTCGTCAATCCACTAGGGAATACAAGTCAGGTAACAAAATTGGCGCTGAGTGTACACTAAGCATTCTACTTGGTCCCTTCCCACGTCTACGCTCGACCGGACCTGCCAATATACGCGGATATCTTCGCCCACCCTGTCCAACGCTTGACGTCTCGTCACCCAATCTGGTCCCCTATGCCTACACTGAACTTCTCTGTTCCAGACTCTTGGAAACAGAGTTGGCAGTCAGCTGAGGTCAAGAACAAACACCTCATCACAGACCGCTGCAAGCGTCAACCCGGCTTTGACCTAGCACGTTATGATCGGGCCCTCCTCAATCGCTATCGAACAGGCCATGGCCGCTGCGCCGCTATGTTCCATCGCTGGGGAGCCAGAGACGACCCGAACTGCCCCTGCGGCTCCAGACAGACTATGACCCACATAGTCAACGACTGCCACCTCTCCAGATTCAAAGGAGGTCTCGGAACTTTACATCAGGCTCAACCTGACGCTGTTGACTGGCTACGGAAGAAGGGCAAACTCTAGAAGAAGAAGAAGAAGTGGATCTTTCAACAGTCCTACTAAGTAAGAATGTTTTATTTTGTCACCAGGGTGACTGCTGGGGCTTGGTACCTACACAATAACTCCAGCACTCAAGATTGCCACTTTTCTTTCTTTCTTTCCTTCCTTCCTTTCTTATATAGACTGAAATACATATTTGCCTCCAGGGTTATCGTTGGGACTCTGTGCCTACACTATGAATCCATTGCTCCTGGGGCCATTTATTCTTTTTTTTTTTTTTTTTTTGGATAGGACAGAGAGAAATTGAGAGAGATGGGGAAGATAGAGAGTGAGAAAAAAACAGACAGACACAGTGTAAGGATCCCGGTTGGAGCCCCCACTCCCCACCTGCAGGGGAGTCGCTTCACAGGCAGTGAAGCAAGTCTGCAGGTGTCTATCTTTCTCTCCCCCTCTGTCTTCCCCTCCTCTCTCCATTTCTCTCTGTCCTATCCAACAATGACGACATCAATAACAACGACAATAATAACCACAACATCAATGAAAAGAGCAACAAAAGGGAAAATAATAATAATAATAGTAATGAAAGACAGACACTTGCAGACCTGCTTCATTGCTAGTGAAGCTACCCTTCTGCAGATGGGGAGCTAGGGGCTCAAACCAGGATCCTTGTGCTGGTCATTCGGCTTTGAACTATGTGTGTTTAACCTGGTGCACCACCTATTGGCCCCCTGAAATAAATATTTACATACAAAGAAAGATAAATGCAGTAATGGTCCACTGCCAACGAAGCACTCCCTCACTCCCCAAGATCAGCGTCCACTGCCCCTAGAAGAAGCTATCTTGGTGCTATTGGCTCTCTCGTTCTCTCTCTCTCTCTCAAAAAATAGTTGGTGAAGCCTCCATGATGACATGAAGAGAGAAAGAATAAAATAAAAATGTGCAGAATGTAGTTTTATAATTTTTTTTTTTGAAATACATCAAAATTATCTTTACTCAATAGAGATAGAAATAGAGAAGTCCCCACACCAGGGGGCGCTTCACTGCGCACACCACCACCTGGTCTCAATAAGTAGAGATTTCTGTCTCTCACTGACAGACAAGGAAACTGAGAACAACAGAGATGCCGAAACTTCTCCAAAATCACATAAACTTAAGAGTCTTAATCCCAACATGGTTCACTAATTCCTAAAAGTTGAGTTCCCATCTATCATCCTATAGAAATAACTCAGCTATAGATGCCTCTGCTCAGTACCCATCCTCAATTTTAACAAATACTGAAAAGGTAGAAACATCTACTAATTGAACAGATGACAAGCCCAGATCAGTTGATTTTTCCCCCCTATTGTGAAGCATTTATCCACAATGCTTCAGTTACCTTTTAATACAGAATCAAAGCATAAATCAATGGACCAGAAATACTTATGAGACTACATTCTGTACATTTTCCTCTTTCATTCTTTCTCTCTTTTCATGTCATCACAAGGGCTTCACCAACTTTTTCGGGGGGAGGGGTACCAAGCACCAAAGTAGTTTTTTCTCCCCCCCCCCTTGTTGCCCTTGTTGTTTATCATTGTTGTCATTGCTGTCATTGTTGTTGGATAGGAAAGAGAAAAATTGAGAAAGGAGAGGAAGACAGAGAAGGGGAGAGAAAGACAGACACCTGCAGACCTGCTTCACTGAAGCTACATTATAAAGAAGACTAAGGCAAGTATAAACCTATGGGACTACATCAAATTAAAAAGCTTCTGCACAGCGAAAGAAACCACTACCCAAACCAAGAAACCCCTCACAGAATGGGAGAAGATCTTTACATGCCATACATCAGACAAGAGTTTAATAACCAAAATATATAAAGAGCTTACCAAACTCAAAAGCCAGAAAACAAATGACCCCATCCAAAAATGGGATCAGAAGAGAAAACACTAAGTAGAATCTGTACTGGAGTTGGTGTATTGCACCAAAGTAAAAGACTCTGGGGTGGATTGGGGGAGAGAACAGGTCCTTGAAAAGGATGACAGAGGACCTAGTGGGGGTTGTATTGTTATGTGGAAAACTGAGACATGTTACGCATGTACAAACTATTGTATTTACTATTGAATGTAAAACATTAATCTCTCAATAAAGAAATAAAAACAAAGAACATTACACTGGATACCTAGCTACCTAACAAGCGTATTTTGAATACTTCTGATCACTAGATGAGAGGATTCTTCTAGGTACTTGGATAAATAGAATAAGAAGAAGGTGGAGGAGGAGGAGGAGAAGGAGAATAAGGAGGAGGAAAAAGAAGAAGAAAAGAAAAAGGAAGAAGAAGAAGAAGGAGGAGGAGGAGGAGGAGGAGAAGGAGAAGGAGAAGGAAAAAGATGCATACAGCATGTTTCATTCCCTAAGGTATTACAATATAATTAGGAAGACAAAATATAGATACATATAGGCATAGCATATAATAATCTATTCTAGCTACTATTAAAGGGAAATCTGACAAGATGCTAATGACATTCTAAGTGTTTTTATAGTTGTGCTAATTATGATCCCTAACAGGCGCTCAGGGCTACTTTTTTCTTCTTGGAGGAGGAACCCTCATGGTCATATATTCGCTGAGAATAAAGAAGATCATGGTAACAAGAAACAGTCTGTCAATGGCTGATACAAAGCTTTTTAAAGCTGTTGTTTACTTGGACCCCACTCGTACCCTCTGCCCATTGTTAGTCCGCCTCAAAAAGGCTTCCCCCCTGCCCCTTGTGTCCTTCACAGTTATTTCTCTTTTGCCCTGTAAATAAATGGCTTTCAAATTCCTCTTAGTGGAGAGAATCTGAGAGGGAGTCTGGGTATGACTTCCAGCAGAAGCTCTGGGTAGGGGTGGTGGTGGTGGTGAGTTGAAATGGATCTGCTCTAGGTCACAGGAAAAGACAGGGACCTTTCACTCCTGTATCTCCTCACCATTCAGGGAGGGGAAAGCTAAAGTTCAGGTGGGGGCAGATAGCATAATGCTTATGCAAAGAGACTCTCATGCCTGAGGTTCCAGAGTTCCAGGTTCAATCCCCAACACCATCACAAGTCAGAGCTGATCAGTGCTCCGGTTAAAAGAGAAAAAGGAAAGAAAGGAGAGAACATAGTGGGGGTTGTATTGTTAAATGGGAAACTGGGGAATGTTACGCATGTACAAACTATTGTACTTACTGTTGAATGTAAAACATTAATTCCCCAATAAAGAAATAAATTTAAAAAAAAGAAAATATACAAAATATATATATGCCCATCCAAAGTGGAACTAAAAATCAATGCATGTTTTCATGTTCCTTATCTCATTAATCACCTTATTTCCCTGCTTTCAGTTTTAATTTAGTGTCTACTCTTATAGAAGGAATTTGTATATTTAGAATAAAATCAGGAAATAATAAAACATTGTAAGTATACTTTTAAAAAAAAAAAAAGAAAGAAGAGGAAATTTTAAGTGCTGAAGTTCAAGCTTAAGCTCATGCACAAAGAGCATGTCCATCCAGAGGAGAACTTTTATCAGGATATGGTTCTGCCTGTCGCTCACTAGGCTTAAGGAGGGACAAGGAGTCCTGCAGTTCCACATCCTAAAGCCAATTCACCAAAGCAGCAGATTGCATTAGGGCTTATTTGGGTTTCATCTAAGGAACCTGGGAAGAGAGATGTAACTCTCTGAGAAATCAGTTTTTGTTCATTGGTCAGTTGGTTGGTCTTACCTTATTGGAGGGGGTCATGGATGACAGTACAGTGTGGACACATGGATACAATTTCTCACTCTCACCCCCCATCTTAGGCCCTTTACCACCGTCGTGTATCAGAATCCCAAAGCACCCTCCCCTGCTCGTCTTCCGGCCCAACCTTCCCGACAATCCTTTCTTTGGTGGAACACACTCAACCACACCCTGGCCTAGTTTTACTTTGTGTTTTCCCATTCTGTCCTTGTTTCTTAACTTGAGAAGCAACCCAGGCACACTTGTTTGACCACACGCATGAGCAAGGACCTAAGTTCAAGGCTCTGCTCCCAACCTGCAGAGGGCAAGCTTTATGAGAACTTAAACAGTATAACAGGTATCTAACTCTCTTATTCTTTCCCTCTCTACTTTCCCTTCCCCTCTCAATTTCTTTCTGTCCTATGAAATAGAAGCAAAATAAAAAATAATTAAAAAGAAACTTTAATACTTATATGCAGTAGAATGCTACTCAAACTGTTAAAAATGAAGGATACTAGGAGCTACTCTCTTCTCTGATCCAGCTTTCTAGTCCTATTTCCAACCCTGATACCATCTCCCCAGACAATACCTTTAGCCCACCTGCATGTTAGCTCTTGGGCTCAGGCAAAAATTAGTATAGTCATGGGCCTTTTGGAATATACTTAAAATAGACCTACTAGCTTTTTCTAAAATGGACACCCTAAATCTTTAGTTCCTGGTTATTAAACAATTTCTTCTGCTTTATATCTTAATGCTTTTCCAGTCACCAAGTTGCAAATGCTACCATAACACCAACCTGACTTCACTGGACAGACAACCTCACCAATGTATCCTGGAACCCCACCTCTCCAAAACCTGGCCCACTAGGGGAAAAATAGAAACAGGCTGGGGGTATGGATTGACCTGCCAATGCCCATGTCCAGCAGAGAAGCAACTAAAGAAGTCAGACCTTTCACTTTCTGCACCCCATAATGATCGTGGGTCCATACTCCCAGAGGGATAAAGAACAGGAAAGCTTCCAATGGAGGGGGTGGGGTATGGAACTCTGGTGGTGGGAATTATGTGGAATTGTACCCCTCTTATCCTATGATTTGTCAATCATTATTAAATAAAAAAATAACCTAAAAACCAAAATGATGGATATATCTCTTTTGCCCATTCATGGATGTAACAAGGAGGAATCATTTCTAAGCGAGGTAAGCCAAAAAGAGAAGGATGAATACCAAATGATCTCACACATAGGTGGAAGCTGGTAACTCAGATTTGAAAAACAAGCCATCTCCACTTCACCATCAATGGCTCAGCCAGTATGGTATATCTTCCCAAACACTCTCCCAATATTGTTTGATCCTCTTTTCAAAGGAAAATATAAACTATATTGGAAAAACATGACTACCTTCACTTAACAAGTGAGAAAAACAAAACTCAAAAGAGAACAGTTGGCTTCCGCCACCTCTAAGAACTTGTCTTAAGATACAACCGGAGTTGGAGCCAAGGCTGGTACTGGCATCTTCAAACTCCTAACTCTGAAGTCCTCATATGACAGCCCAGTAATAAGGGTGCAGGAACCCAGCAGAGCCTGGCAGTGGGCATTCCCAACGGTGGCAGGACAGTGAGCAATTTGAAGATCGGCTCAATAATCACTAAGTTCGAATCAAAAATCAAGAAATAATGTTCTCATCATAGGAAGGAAGGAAGAGTAGTCCTTGTCTAGTATATAGCAAACAGGGATGATGTCACTGGAGTCAAGAACATCAGCTCTACAACACTAGACTATCCAAACAAACAACCTTGTTCTCTTTCTAATCTAAGGTAATAGTGAATTTGTCACCCATGAATATATGTAAGATTTTGTGGGGACTGATTTACAGTATTAACTTGCACGGTCATTTGGGCTTAAATGAAGTCCAGTTGTTTAATATCTACCATAAGGAGCAGAATATCTTTCCAATTGTCTCTGAAATACCTTATTTAAGATTTGACGGACACCCTATCTGTTTATTTCAGACCAAAAGTGCATTCAAGACCCTGGTGCACAGTTTTGTGTTTGCATCAAACAGATTCCTTCTAGTTTGATAGCCTTTGATCATTTCCCAGGGCCAGTGTCCTTCCTGACAAGAATCACAATCAACTCAGTCTTTTCTCTCACCTTCTAAGATCACACTAATGGTTGCTTTCTGGATGTTCTCCAGCTCAGTTATAACTCTTTTGATCCTTGGTGACTAAGACTGCATAGAGTCTTTCAGGTGTAGGTCATCACACCTGGCTGAGGGCCCTGCTGTGTTCTCAGCTGGAAGATGGCTTTTGTCTTACAGCCTCAATGGGCTGCATAATCATAGTGTGTGAACCACCCAAATCACAGCCCACAAAACACTGGGCTTTTCAGAGAGTCCTGTGGTTTAGTTCCAAACCCCAAAACACACACACACACACACACACACACACACACACACACACACACACACAGAATTGAAGATGAACTTAGAGGGGCCAGGTGGTGATGAATCTGGTTGAGTGCACATGTTTCAATGCATAAGGACCTGGGTTCGAGTCCCTGGTCAGCACCTGCAGTGGAAAAGCTTTGTGAGTGGTGAAGCAGGGGGGTGGGCCGAGTGGTGGTGCACCTGGTTGAGCGCACATGTTACAATGCGCAAAGACCCAGGTTAGAGCCCCCAGTCCCCACCTGCAGGGGGAAAGCTTCACAAGTGGTGAAGCAGGGCTGTAGGTATCTATCTTTCTCCTTATCTCCCCATTCCCTCCCAATTTCTGGCTGTCTCTATCCAATAAATAAATAAAGATAATTTTAAACATTTTTTAAGTCAAGGCATATTGTGATAATTATAAAATATTGTAATCCTTACAGCAAAAATTTAAAAATAAGCATGTTTAGAAACTCAAAAGAGGAAAAAGTTACATTCAAATCAAGTCACCACCGCACTGGAGGCAGCTTTGGTGTTGTGGTGTCTTGTCTTAAAAAAAAAAAAAAAAAGATGCACTTAGGAACACTAAATATTTTATTTTTGCTTTGTCTTTTTTTTTTTTTTTTTTTTAACAGAGCACTGCTCAGCTCTGGTTAATGCTGGTGCTGGAGATTGGGCCTGTGACCTCAGAGGCTCAGGCATGAAAGTGTTTCTGCATACCCATTATGCTGTCTCCTTTGTCTTTGGTGGAAATTTTTAATAATAATAGTAATAATAGGAACCGAAGATGTGCTTAGGAACACAAAATACTTGCTGGGAAGAAATGGATTCATTGTACTCTTCTTGGGAAAGAATGTCATAAAACGAATCAATTTAAAAGCATTGTTTCTAAACGTAGACACAGGTTTCCATAGAAAGTTGAAATCTCAGAAGGCCACTAGTAAACCAAAGACTTCCACAGGAATGGCGAAGAGCTCCGAGGAGTGTAAAGTAAACAAGAATGCAGGTGACTTCAAGGTAAGCAACAGCCCAATTATGGAAAGTTGAGTCATTCTACTTTTACAGATTTTTTTTTTTTTTACTTTCTAAGCTATTAATTACCCATCTCAAACAAAATAAAATTCCTTATATCACACACTGAGCTCAGAAGTCCTTAGAGTTATTTAAAAATGAAATTTTCAAGCCATGAATTTCCCTATCATTTACAAAGACCAAAAAAAAAAAAATGAAAGTGCGAAAGAGGCTCCTGCAAGGTCACGTTCATCAGAGTGAAACTGATTCCTAACTCCTAGCCTCATTCTGTCCTGCTCATGCTCTCTCTTTCTCTAAACCTAATATATTTATCACAAATCATTAGACACAACCTATTATCTGATGCAACTGTGTTGGGCATTATGCCCTGCTCCATCATTGACCCTGTGGTCTATTTACATAATCGTTGTTTTGCCTGAGACCTGCCCTGCATGCAGGGTATTGGTTTATCCCATTGGTTAGAACCTTCACAACAGCTGCTATGGAAGCTTTCTACATTCCTGCTCTTTTCTTTTCTCCACCCCCTCTCCTAGCCATTTCCTTTTCCCACTTACCACTTCTGGTTAAAGAGATATATAAAAAGCGTTGTCTCTGATCTATAAAGGCATTGCATTGCGTTTCCACTCAGCCACGAGTTCCTGGTCTCTTCTCTCTATGGGGACACTAGCCCGGCACAACTGATTCTTCTATAAAGTGTGTGTGTGTGTTGGGGGGTGGGGAACAACTTCACTTTTGTATTTTTTTTTTTGTTTTGTTTTGTTTTGTTTTGTTTTGTTTAGGGACTCTGGGGAAAATCACGTGTGGACACAGAGAACAATGAGTGCATCAGAGCTGAAGCCAGGGAGGTAGAGAAGTGACTAGAACACTGGGCTTAAAAGAATCAGGTCCATAGAGTCTTGCAGAAGTGCACTTGGTTAAGTGCACTTGGTGCAAAGCACAAAGTGAAAGGACGGCATAAGAATGCAGGTTTGAGCCCTTGGCTCCCCACCTGCAGGGGAGTCGCTTCACAGGCGGGGGAGTCGCTTCACAGGCGGTGAAGCAGGTCTGCAGGCGTCTATCTTTCTCTCCCCCCTCTGTCTTCTCTCCTCCTCTCTCCATTTCTCTCTGTCCTACCTAACAACAATAACAACAATAATTCCAGTGGAGGGAATGAGGATATAGAACTCTGGTGCTGGGAATGGTGTGGAATTATACCCCTGTTATCTTATAATTTTGTAAATCAATATTAAATTACTACTAAAAACTAAATTAAAGTAAAAAGAAAGAAATAACAAAAGAAAGAAAGGAGTTGCTCAGAGCAGGTTGTGGTACATCTGATTGAGCATACATTTTACCATGCACAAGGACTGATTCAAGCCTCCAGTCCCCATCTCCAGTGCTGTAGGTGTCTCTTTGTCACTCTTTTCTCTATCACCCCACCCCTTTCATTTTCTCTCTGTCCTTCCTATTCAATAAAAGAGAAAAAGAAAAATAAATTAGAAAAGTAAAGGCATTACTTAAAAGGGAGAAACTAGAAGCCAGCATGCATCTTTTATACAGACACAGGAGAAGTCCCCTAGAGCAACGGGGCAAGAATTTTATTTTATTAACTTATTTATTGTCCCTGGGACTTCATTGCTCTACACCTGCTTTTTCAAATAGAGGGAGAGTGGGGAAGACACCACTGCACAGAAGCTTCCTCCAGTGCAGTGTGGGGAAGCCTTGAACCGAACCCGGGTCTTGAGCATAACAAAGCGATGTCTTCCTAGGTAAGTAATCTTGCCAGCACTTCACTTTTTACTATTAATGATTTAACATTAGTTTGCAAAATTATAAGATCACACCCATATATGGTATGTGTAAGTTCACTCTAAAGTGATTCTCATGCCTGAGGCTCCAAAGACCGAAGTTCAGTCCCCTGCACCATCATAAGTCAGAGCTGAACAGTGTTCTGTTTAAAAAAAAATTAAGGGGTAACAGATTAATTCAGTACTTTTCTTTGTTGCTCTCCTACCCTTAGCCCTGTAAATATGGGAAGTTTTACTTCAATAACTCTCTCTCTCTCTCTCTAGGCTAGGAGTATGGATCGACTTGTCAACGTCCATGTTCAGCGAGGAAGCAATTACAGAAGCCAGACCTTTCACCTTCTGCACTCCATAGTGATCCTGGGTTCATACTCCCAGAGGGATAAAGAATAGGAAAGCTATCAGGGGAGGGCATGGGATATGGAGTTCCGGTGGTGGGAATTTTACCCATCTTATCCTATGGTCTTGTCAGTTTTTCCATTTAATTAATTAATTAATTAAAAAATAAATAACTCTCTCGTGTCTAAATGGAGAAATGCTGTTTTACAAGACTGCTGCTGCTGTCAGGGACACAATTTCACTTCTCCTCCAAAATATGGTGATAAGCGCTCTTACATGAGTTGTCACACAGGTTCTTACAGGAGAAATACTCACTGTAAAGTGATGTTGTACTTAGAAACCCCACAATTTAAACAACAGAGGTAAAACTTCAAACAGAGGAAACTGGAGAAAATATCAGGAATAATGAAATAGCTAACAACACGGGAATACCAAAGAAAAAAAAATTATAAAGGGAAAGTGATAGAGGAATATTAGGGGTATTATTCTGCATGAAAGGCTGGAAAAGTAACAAAAGGCATCCAATTATTCCTGTGATATATTTCTAAGGATGGCTTCAACATCTATTAAATCAAACTACATAATCCTTAACAGGGCAGAACATCCTATGCTATTCTTGTAATGGAAACTATTAGGCTAAACCCATTTGAATTCTATGCTAGGGCTGCCATAATGAAGAACCTTAAGCTGGGTGGCTTAAGACAGGAGAAAATGACCCACTCTTCTTCTTCATGAGAACCAGTGGTGGTGTGAGAGGGTTCTGGACTAAACACTCTGGTCTTATAAAGGATTCTTGTTTATAACTGTGGTGTATGGCAGATACACTCAAGGTCTGTTAACTCTGATGGGCATGATTACTTGTTAGCATCAATTAAGGGCCTGAAAATGATTCTCTCACAACTCAAGAGGCTGCTAGTTTGGAATTAAGGTGTCAACAGGATTAGTTCTTTGGTGGGAGCTTAGAGGCAGAAGCTGTGAGATATTGCCAATAATGCTTGGTTTCCTTGGCTTGTGGCAGCAAAACTCCAGTCAATCTCTGCTTCCACCATCACAGAACGTTCTCTCTGTCAGACTTCCGTGAGGCTTTATGGTACCTCTTCTGATAACAGCATCAGTCGGAGTGAATTTAGTTCCCATCCTACTCCTGTACAACCTCTTCTTAAGTGCATTACATCTGCAAAGGGCCTATTTCCTAATAAGATTGCACTCTTACTCTCACATGCTGCTAAGTGGAATATCAGCATTGGGTGGGAGGGATAGAAGCCAGTGCATGACACTGAGAAGTGAATACACAGATGGCCCATCACTCCATTCCTGGTATTCATTTATTCATTTTCTCTTACACAGTCATGCCTACAGGGTCTTTATCTCCTTGGTTATCATTTATCTTCCTTCCTGTTAAGGGCCAAGCTCTTTATATCAGTCCATTTACATCAGTCCATCCCTCCTCAAATCCTAGTAGAGAGATCCATGCCTCCTTATCTCCTGCATCCCAGACATCTTATCCTGGTTCATTTCTCCTGCTCAGCCATCAGGATTCTTGCCATCCCAGGTGGGAATGGCCTTGTTTGTGGTCACACTTGTCATAGAGGCAGCACCCTACTTAATGACTCAGATGAGGTCTGTTAGCCTCTCTCCAACTAGACTCTGAACTCCTTGAAAGCAGCAACTGTGCCTTCCACAGGCTTATATCCCTAGCACTGGGTGCAGAGCCATAAACAAAATTAGAACATACATAGAATACATACAACTGAGTGTCAGGCAGTATTGCAGTGGGTTAAGCACACATGGTGTGAAGTGCAAAGGCTGGTGTAAGGATCCAGGTTCTAGCCCCCAACTCCCCACCTGCAGAAGGGAGGTCTTCACAAGTGGTAGAGCAGGTCTGTAGGTGTCTATCTTTCTCTCCCCCTCTCTATCTTACCCTCCTTTTTCTTTTTCTCTCGGTCCTATCCAATAGTGACAGCAATAACAGTAATAATAACCACAACAATGATAAAGAACAAGGGCAACAAAAGGGAAAAAATACAGCCTCCAGAGAGCCTGTCCTGTTGTCAACCCAGGAGAAGCTTCTCAATTAGAACCATGACAGGCCACAGTGGTGCCGCACGAGCCTAAGTTCTCTACGAGCAAGATGTGAGGGAAGGTTGCCCGTCGCAGGGTGTGCAGGCAGAGGAGCCTTGTTCAGTGTGGGGATCGGATTTTCACTCCTGGTCTTCCCAGCGGCTAATGGTATCGCTAGGAGTTTTGTGTCCAGAAATTTTTACATATATATTTTTTTAAGAACCGATTGTACATCTTTATGAAATTTAGCAACCCTGGACTCTAGCCTCCCCCGCCCCCAACTCATCACTTATGCATGTGATGAGAATGAGAGAACAACAAGAGACTTCACTAAGCCAGTGGCCGGCCTGGAGACTGTGGGAGCTGAGAAACCGGAAGATGGAAACACCCGCAGGAAGTGAGACCGCAGGCGGCCTGGCCAGGATGCTGAGCAGCGTTGCCTTTAAAAGATGCTTATCAGGATCTGGATTGTGGTCCCTTATCTTCACTCCTAAGCTTTGTCCTTCTTATCATCAAGCCTGTCCAAGTGCAAGCTCAGGGCCAAGCTGCCTTTGCACCCCCACCCCCAAATAGCCTCCAGGAGCAGTGGATTCATAGTGCAGGCGCAGAGCCCCAGCAATAGCCATGGAGGCAAAAAAAAAAAAAAATACACGACTGAATGCATATCTATCTATACTAGGTCATGTAGTCTAAAGATTGTATCATTCCAGAACCATGTGCTGCAGGGGGTTTTGAATTCACCAAATGGTAAGATACAGAAGTCATCTTCAAAAATTGTTGTTCCTAATGCCTTGCATAAAGTACTTACTCAATACTTGATTGATATTAAAGTGAAACTAGCTTGGTGAGGGAGCAACATTTATTGGGAAGAAGAACCCAAGGAATAAGGTGCAGGCTATGCAGTGACAAATGTTATCTCTGTTAATATCAGCTCTTGTGCATTTGAAGATTGCTTCCTCAGGAAAGTGAACTGCAAACTCTCTTCTAACAAACCCGCTTTACAGTACAATTTGGTGGAGCCAGGTGGAGGCTCACCTGGTTACATGCACATTTTGCCATGCACAAGGACCTGGGTTCCAACACTCAGTCCCCACCTGCAAAGGGAAAGCTTCACAAGGGGAAGAGCAGTGTTGCAGATGTTTCTTTGTCTCTCTCCCTCTCTGTCTTCCTTTCCTCTCAGTTTCTCTCTGTCTTATCAAATTAAATAAAGTTTAAAACAATTACAGTAGAATTGTAAACACTAACACGACTTAGTACATTCTACAAATAAAATAATTTATAGTGGCCCAGTCACCATCCATTTAATATCTCCAATTGCCAGAATGGCATTGAGGGAGATGGTGCAGTGGACTCTCAAGTATGAGGTGTCCAGTTCAGTCACTAGCACTGCATATCCCAGAGTGATGCTCCGGTTTCTCTATTCCTCTCCATTCCTTCCCCATCTCAATAATAAATATTTTTAAATGATGTATACATATTATCTTCTATATCAAAATAATTTTGTATATACACACGGACACTAGTTTGGGGGGTTATTTTGAGCAGTTTTTTTTTTTTTGCTATTCATGTGAATTAATATTTCTCAACTTTATTCTTTCTTAGAGATTTCCCAAAGAAAATATATTTTCTTTTAATTAGGAGACTAAAAGTCATTCTACCTTGTAATTACCATATGGGTCCACTAGTCCCCTGAAAAAAAATCCCAGTTTCATTATGGAATCTTAATGACTTTAATTTTCCTCTATCTTGAAACACTGCTCCAATAATTACCTTAGAATATTTTAGAATAATTACCTGCCTATTATGCATAAATTATTTTCAAATATGCTTTAAAAAGACTGAGAGTTATAGAAAAGTGGAAGAATGATGAGGTGGCTTAAAACTATGCTGCTTTTCAGTAATGATTGATAGGTTTTATCTTGCACTGTGCAATGTAGTATCCACTAGTTATATATGACTCCAGAGCATTTGCCATGAGGCTGGTGCAACTGAGGAAAACAAAATATCTTCCTTTATGAATTTTAAATAATTTACATTAGATAGCTACTTGAGCCTAATGGCTACTGAACTGAACAACATAGACTAAGAAGACTGATTCATAGAGAAATGAATTTTCACTGTTGCCCAGAATATCACATCATGTTTGCAAAAAGCTGTAATAAAAAAGGCTGGAGGCACTATCTTTGTAGCTTCCTCTTAGTTTTTTCTTTTATTAAGTAGAATGGAGAACTTAAAGAGTTATTCATTCCTACTGAAAACAACAGAGAGAAGGAAATAGATGTTTCACTGAATTTAAGGGACCTGAGGTGAGACAGCAGAACCCAAGGCTAGTATTAAGGGTGAGAAATTGATCACCGAAGTGGAATCTCAGAGCTTGAGTCTTTGGACAATGGTATCCTAGATTCATTCAAACTCAAAAGTCAGTGAGCAGAAAGTGGATACCTAAATAATAAGAGAAAATAAGCAAGGAGACTCTCATGCCTGAGGTCCCAAAGTCTCAAGTTCAGTCCCCTGCACCACCATATAGTATTTCCACACTGCTAGTCATCAAAAGGAACTTCATCAGCTATGGTTTTGAGAAAAAATCCTGGACCATTCTATTTTGCTAGATGAACATCAGCCATAGGTATGTTTTCTCCCTTTACATCATAAATATACTTGATCTACCATCTGCAATTGGAAAAATGCATGTTAAATATGGAAATGTGATTGGAAGGAAAAGATGATGTAAAAATTTGTAAAATTCACCTAACAAAAAACTAAAGAGCCCACAGGACTGATCATATATGGTGATGAGTTATTCCCCCTGGTATGATGAGGGCTAGGAATTACTTATCCTACTAACCAAGGTACCTGATAGAGTCAATAAAAAGGGAAACTGGAGCCCAGTGGTGGAGCATCTGGTTGACCACACATGCTACAATGCTCAAGAAGCCAGGTTTGAGCCCCTGCTCCTCACCTGCAGGGGGAAAGCTTTGCAAGTAGTGAAGCAATGCTGCATGATGTCTCTGTGACTCCTGCTAGATTTCTGGCTGTCTCTATCCAATAAATAAATAAAGATAACTAACAAAATAAAATAAGGTGAAACTTCCACCTCTCGATTTCTCTCTGTCTTTTCCAATCTAAGAAAAATAAAAATTTAAAAAGGTAAAATTACTTCTAGAAATAAGGTAAAAATTATCCTATTTCTATTTATGCCAGTAAATCTTGTAGAGAACTCTGGAGCTACACAGCCCTGGTCTGGAATTTCAAGATCAATAGTGAGTTAATGACTTTGGCAAGAAAATTCAGCCTCTCTAAGATCCCATTCTCTCATCTGTAAAATAAGAATTAAAAAGAAAAACGACTTCTTCTCTTAGAGTGCTTTATAGAGAGCCTGGTGCTTAGTATATAGCAAAAGGCTGACATTGGCCGTGAGTGGTTATTTTGTCTACTTTGAGCAGCTTAGATCAATCTGAGTTAAGAACCCAACAAACATGTAATGTTGACTATTTTCCTCTTAGTCACCACCAGAATCCATCACTGCCAGGGCCTGTTATTTAAGATCAGGACCCCACATTCCAGATGAAGCCAAGCCAAGAGGAGGAGACATCAAAGTCATGTGCTTTGGGGGGGTCAACAGAGCTGCTGCAGCTGATGCTGCCGAGGCCAAAACATCAAGGATACACTTTAAGGAACTCTAGTTATATAGAAAACAACAACAGAGCAGCTTAAAAACTTCTTCATTTCACCATCTGGAGAAAATATGACCACCCTTCTAGATTGTTCTCCATACACATGCATATCAGCTAACTGTATCAGAGGTGTGATCACCTGCACTACTGAGAACCAAGAGCTGAGAGATACTCTGGTCTTTGCTTCTCTTTCATAGATAAATAAACCACACATGTAGACATACATATGTGTGTATGTGTGTTTGTGTGTGTGTTTTAATGAATAAATGTGGAGGTCAGGTAGCAGCACACTTGGTAAAACACATACACACGCACACGCACACACACACATCATGGGAAAGGACAAGGGTTTAAGCCTCCATGCCTCCAGTTCCCACCCACAAGGGTGAAACATCATGAGCCGTGGGGCAGTGCTACAAGTATCTCGTTTTCTCTTTCCATCTCTATTTCTCTCTGTCTCTATCAGAAAGATAAAATAAAACCATGAACACAGAGAATGATGGAGATACCATACAAGCATCAAGTCACAACAGTACCCCTGGTTGAAATATATGTATGTAATTGTTTTAAAAGATGAATATATAAATCGGTTGATGCTAAGCTTAGTGTTTAATGCCTGTCTTTGCATTCGACTTTTTCACCTTAGTTCATTCCATAGAAATCTACACAGGGAACCGGGTGGTGGTGCACCTGGTTAAGTGCTCACACTACAGTGCACAAGGACCTGGGTTCAAGTCCCTGACCCCTACCTGCAGGGGGAAAGCTTCACGAGAGGTGAAGCAGGGCTGCAGGTGTTTCTCTGTCTCCCTCCTTCTCTGTCTCCAACTCCCCTCTTAAGTTCTCTCTATCTCTAGCCAATAACAAATAAATAAAAAGAATTAAAAAGGAAAGAATGAAGAAGGAAGAATGAATGAATGAATGAATGAATGAATGAATGAATGAAATCTATGTAGTTCTTCTTAGAGAACTCTGATCCCCAAACCACTGTAATCTGTGCACCTATGAAATGGTAGTAAGAACTGATTGCCAACACAGAATATTAACAACGGCCTTTAAGTAACAATTGAGCTCAAAAGCTGAGGGCTGCCACCAGGTAAAAGTGGATTTTAAAAGCAAGTGAAAAGCAGAGGCATCTGATACTTTCCTAGGAAACTCCTGGTGAAAATGAAGACAGGGGCTCTGTGTGTGCTGGTGGTGCAGAACCCATTCCCAAAATAGCTATTACTTGGGGAATGTAAAAGCTTGTGGGACTGAACTTTTAATAAAAGGAGGCCTCGCCTGTAAGCTTCAGTTCATTTTCAGGGTTTAAAAATCTTATTTTATCTAGATCACAGTTCCTTCAGTCTTGGAATACGCAAGAGATTTTTGGTGCTAAGTAAATAAGAATAAGATGGGTTTGGACTCTGTCTTGTTCTCCTCTGCCAGACTGAGGGTTCGCTCCAGAGGCCATATATGGGTGAGGTCTGATCCCTTGGTAGTTGCCATGTTCCTGTACAGACCTGTGAACTGTGGATCTAAATTCAAAAGGGACCATGCATATTTTCTATGATGACCACCTGAAAGTCTACATAAGTCTACATATACAAGGATCATTCAATAATAATTTAAAAATGCATTGTCATACACTCAAAATAGATAACTAAATAACCAAAGCCCTGCCTGAGGGGACATTTATCTAGAAGTGTGACCTCATCACTTCTGGGATTCATTTCCACTCTGCCAAAGGGAATAAGAAGGAATGGCAAGCAAGCCGGTGTTATTTCTCCTGGCTTCTATATGCTCCCTCTTCTGCTTCTGGCTATTGCTCAGAAAGTTCAGAGTGTCTTTTCTACTACTCCATGCCTAGATAATAAAAATAAAACTCTGAGAAGAAGGACCTATTCTATAAACTTCTGCTAGTTTGAGAGATTACATTCACAACTTTCAAACTTGGAATCCAGTTTCTAAAACGAGGCTTGCTCTGAACTTGGGCGCACAAGATCTGCTGTGACCTGATTATGTCTGTGTAGCAGAAGGTGTTAGGTGTGGGAGAAAGTAGGGGGAGGCTGGGAAAGTGGGCTGCAGGAGCAGGAGGAGGCAGAAACTGAGAAAGCTTCACAGGGGCGAAGGGAGAGGGCACAACCACCTCAGGAACCAGGCACTGAGGGCACCAACATCCAAAGAAGTCATCAGGACAGCCACCTGTGAAGGAGCAAGGCATCCCAGGCAGTAAGTAAGGGGATGGCCCGAAGCTGGTCACTACAAATGCAGTTCAAGGATGCAAGTTTACGTAAACTGGGTCTGCATTTTCTGACCAGGTAAAGTCCCACTTATCAGATGTGGAGCCAAAATAATATTCATATATGCCACTGAGGAAACAGTGATAGGTTCACAGAGCCACATAAACGCTCTTGTTGCAAAGCAAGGGGAGGGCTCATTTGACACCCACTTGGAAGAAAAACTAGTTACTGGTAAAGGTGGTGAAGGAACCTACAGGTCAACTGTACCAGTCTTCTGCCTTACCGTCCATTTACTTTCCCACCTAGGAAATATCATTTTGGGACCATAGTATTTATTTATTTATTTGTTTGTTTGTTTATTTTTTACCTCAAAACACTTTACACTTTTGAAGCACCACCACTCTGGCTAATTATTTTCATTCTTTTAAAGTTTTTATACATTTCTTTTGAGACAGAAAGAAATTGAGAGGGGAAGGGGAGATCGATGAGAGACACCCTCATCATTACTTCCCTGTGTAGCTTCCTCCTTGGGGGGGGGGGGGGGGCGGGGACTTGAACCTGGGTCCTTGCACATTGTAACATGCATGTTCTATCAAAGGTGCCGATGCCCATCTCTTCATTCAGTTTTTTAAAAAAATTATTCATTAGGCAGGGATAGATAACATAATAGTTATGTAAAAAGACTCTTATGCCTGAGACTCCAAAGTCCCAGGTTCAGTCCCCTCTCCCTCCACCCATCCCCATACCACCATAAGCCAGAGCTGATCAGTGCTTTGGTAAAAATAAATGCATAAATAAGATTCATTCGTCTATTTTTGTAAAAGAGAGACCAGAGTACTGCTCAACTCTGGCATATGATGGTATGAAGACTGGACCTACGTTCACCGGTCCAGTCCCTGGGTCACTGAGACCTCAGGCATCCATTTCCTGTGCTCCAAACACACAGCTTTACCTCTGGCCCCCACAATTTTAGAGAAAATATAGAAAGCCACACCAATACACAGAGAGGAGAGAAGACACCAAAGCACCACTCTGCCATCCATGGAGCTCCCATACTGCCATGTATGGCACAACCATGTTGTATGGGACTTGAACCCAGGATTTTATACGTGCAAAACATGCAATCTGCAGGGTCAGCTAAGTCCTAGGATACTGATTGATCAAATCAAATATGCCTTCATTGCAAATAGTAGGAATTCCAATGTTGAGAAATCATTATAGAGAGTCATTTTTTTTTTTGACTCCAGGGTTATCGTTGGGGCTCGGTGCCAGCACTATGATATGAATCCACTGCTTCTGGAGGCCATTTTCCCCAGTTTGTTGCCCTTCTTGTTACACTTGTTGTAGCTGTTATTGTCGTAGCTGCTGTTGTTGTTGGATAGGACAGAGAGAAATGGAGAGAGGATGGGGCAACAGAGAGGGGAAGAGAAAGATAGACACCTGCAGACCTACTTCACTGCTTGCGAGGTGACCCCCGGCAGGTGGGGATCTGGGGACTTCAACCAGGATCCTTATACCAGCCCTTGCGTTTTGTGCCATGTAAGCTTAACCCACGGCACTCCCTACAAATAGTCTTTATATACTAAGGCTTACCTTTCTTTCCTTATTTATTTATTTTCCCTTTTGTTGCCCTTATTATTTAACATTGTTGTGGTTATTGATGTCATTGTTGTTGGATAGGATAGAGAGAAATGGAGAGAGGAGGGGAAGACAGAGAGGGGAGAGAAAGATAGACACCTGCAGACCTGCTTCACCACTTGTGAAGTGACTCCCCTGCAGGTGGGGAGTGGGGGCTTGAACCGGATCCTTACATCGGTCCTTGCACTCTGCGCCACGTGTGCTTAACCCGCTGCGCCACCGCCACCGCCCGACTCCCACTCATTCATTTATTTATGGATAGAAAGAGAGATAAATTGAGAGGGAACAGGCAATCGAGTTAGGGGGAGAAAGAGAAACCTGTAACACTGCATCGCAACTTGTCAAGCTTCTCCCCTGCAGGTGAGGACTGGTGGCTTGGACTCAGGTTCTTGGGTGATGTGACATGTGTACTTGACTGGGTCTGCCCCTACCCAGTGCCCTTACCTCTCTCTTTCTAAGGCTTAGCAATGGCAACAACACTGAACATTTCCCAATGGCTTGGTTTATGCTGACAGCCTCTAGAGGTGTGGTTCACAAATGTGGCCCCCAGACCTGCAGCCTCACCATCATCTGGGGGGCCTGTGGGGAATGCAAAGTCTCAAGTCCCACCCTAGGTCTGCAGAATCAAATGTGCCAAGGGCAGGAACCCAGTGGTTTGTTTCACCAGGTTCTCAGGAAATCCTGATGCAAGCAAATCTGAGAGATGAGCCTGGCGGAAAGACACCAGGCCAGGGGCCAGGAGCCTTCATTCCAGTCCCAGGTTGGGGGGCCATGGTCCAGCCCCATGGCACCTAATGAATAGTTATGACAGGGAACCAAGGTCAAGTGAGGCTGGAGGACACCAAAGTGAGCCTGACAAGGCACCTGTCCTCAGACGGAATGGAATCTTTTCTATTCCTCTGCTCCTCTGGGGCGTGTTGTTTTCTGACTTCCACTCCTATTTATATTCCTTAAGCAGCGGACCAGGCAGGCTATCATGACTATGATGAATACTGCAGAGTGCTCATCAATAATCTTAATGTTACTCCAGTCTAGTTAATACTGTCCACCCTAATTTACTGCCAGGCACTTGCCAGGTGCTGAGTGAGCCCGTCCCATCCTTTTAGACACCCTCTACTGCAGGGAGTAATTTTCTTTCCACTTTGCACAGCAAACACCTGAGATTTTAGATACTAAGTCTTCTGTCCAAAGTCACACACTCAGAAGTTGCCACATCCAGGGGTGGACCTGAAAGCACTTTATCCCCAAGCTCAAGCTCTTTATGGTAGCAGAGTTTGTCCTTGAAACTCACAGGCTCAGCGTGGGGTTAGGTTTGGGGTGTAGGGATTGAGTTAGAGACTGGGGTGTTGTTTTCGACAGGTTATGTTGTTTTCAATGGGCTGGCTTCACGGGCGGGTAACAGACAACCAGGGACTCATGGTTGAGCTGTAGGCAGTATCTCTTTATTCATGCAGGACGCAGCGCAATCTAAGCCGAGCTGAGCTAAACTAAAGGTACTGTAAAACTCACAATGCTGTCTTTATATATACTTGCGAAGTAGGGTGGAAACAGGATGTGACATAGAGAGGGTGGAGAGAAAAGTGACTGGTGAAAATCAGAGTGTGACAAAGGGGGCAGAGCAGGCGAGAATCCTATCACTGAACCACAAATGCCCTGGAGGGAGGGTGGAACTTGTTAACAGTGGTTATGTAAATAGAATGAAGTGGTTATGTAAATAGAATGAAGTGGTTATGTAAATAGAATAGTGTTAAGCAGGGGGGATTTAAACCAAATGAAACAGAAAGGGTCTCATGCATACCAACACTGGGGGGTGTCTTAGATTAAGGGTTCAGATGAGGGTTAGGGTAGGAATTGCAGTCAGGGCTTGGGGTTAGGGATGGGGCTCAGATAAGGAATTAGGGGTTCAGGCTAAGATTGGGGACTAAGGGTTAGGGCTATAATGAGGATATGGATTGGGGTTGGAGGTTAGGACTGGGGTTGCGGTTACAGTTAGGGCTGGGGTTAGGAGATAGAAGGGAGGGTTAGGTAGGGCACAAAGTAAAAACCGTGGGGTGAGGGTGAGGGTGGATATTTGGCTTCCCGGGGCAACAGGTTTGTGGGTGGGTGGATGGATGGGACACAGACTTTTGGTGGTTGGAATGGTGCTTATGTACACTACTATTAATTTGTAGTCATATAAGTCACTTTTTAATTAATATGAGAGGGGAAAATTGATTGTATGTCTCAAACTTTTTAAAGCATAGACTGAGTCTTTTTAATATATAGGCTGAGTCTTTGATATATTGACTCTCTCAAAAGCCTCGACCAGGGAGAACAGAAGAAACTGGTGGCAAAGCTATATACAAGATGTTGGGTATATTTGTATATAATTTCAAAGGACATGAAATATGGTGAGTTTGTACGATACAGCAAATCCTAACAAAGGGGTTTTTCAAAGTTAACCCAATTACCAAGTAATGTGATTATAACAATAACTATCTACTGTCTTCTTGAACCCTAAGACAGCAGGAACCTCAGATTTCCCCAATAGAGCCTATATTTTCCCCAGTTCTGGAACCTCTAGGGTGGTGCTCACTTTCCTCCAGTGCTGCTCTCAATTCATGCCAAATGATATTGCATCTGCTGATCCCAACCTAATCAACGCAATGAGTACCACCTCAGCATGCTTCACTCAGACTGTGTCCAGAGACTTCAGGTGTGGAATGTCAACCCTTCAGCTTCATTACTTGGGTGAGACCTTTCCTTTCATAGTATTCTCTAATTCCAGACCAGGTGGTTCGCTTCCGAACAAAGCCCCAAAACCTAAATATAGACCAGGTCCCGTGAGACAGAGCATATGTTCACACGTATCCATAAACTAGGGCAAAATATATACCTGAATGAAAAAGTACACAATAGTCTGCAGTGAGTCAGTATAAAATTCCTAATGAAACAGTATCTGATTAGACTCAGATACCCTCTTCACCTACTTCCTATTACACTTCCCTCACTCACTCCAAAGCTAACCTTACCAAAGCAAGGACTGCAAAAGCTGAATAAGGGCAAGAGACTGGCATACTTTAATGATGACTCTTTAGTCACTATCAGGCCAGCCCATCAGCTGGGCCCTATTCAGGGAGTCCTGAGATTCCCAAACAGACATGATGGGCCTAGACCTCAAAGAAATCCTTCTCTCCATTGTTACCGGTCATCTCTATCAGGAACAACACGATAGACTCCTTTGTGAGCCCCCCATAGGACTTTGCCCTCACCTTGGATCAACAAGGGTAGAGAATGTTCCATCCTCTGAAGGGAGGATGGACAACATAATCTATGCTACACCTAAGGAAGATGGGTCGATATTGGGGCAGCTTGGAATTTTCCTACTCATGACCACAGAATATGAGCTCAGATCTATAGAGATGCAGAGGTCACACAGGCTCCTGACCTGAATATGGGCCCCAGAAAAAATCAAATTGATGGGGTTTAAAGTCAACAATATTTATATACCTTTCCCATATTATGGAGCTACTCTCTTCCCAGCTCCAGCTTTCTGGTCCTTTTTTTAGCTATGACATCATCTCCCCAGACAATAACTTAGATCCACCTGCATATCAGATTTCAGGCTCAGGGGAAAAAAAAAAAACTAGTATAGCCACAGGCCCTTTAGAATATAATTAAAATATGCCTACTAGCTATCTACAACTCTTCATCTGCACTATTCCAGCCATTAGGTCCATAATTGTTCAACAATTTGTTTGGCTTTGTATGTAAACTCTCTTTTCAGCCACCAGGTTCCAGATGCTAGCATGATGCCAACCAGACTTCCCTGGACAGACGACCCCACCAATATGTCCTGGAGCTCCACTTCCCCAGAGCCCTACCCTACTAGGGAAAGAGAGAGGCAGGCTGGGAGTATGGATCAGCCAGTCAATGCCCATGTTCAGTGGGGAAGCAATTACAGAAACCAGGCCTTCCACCTTCTGCATCCCACAATGACCTTGGGTCTATACTCTCAAAAGGGATAAAGAATAGGAAAACTATCAGGGGAGGGAATAGGATACAGAGTACTAGTGGTGGGAACTGTGTGAAGTTGTACCCCTCTTATCCTATGGTTTTGTTAATGTCTCCTCTATATATATAAAAAAAATACTGAGAAATGTGAACAGGGGTATATGATTAGTCAAAGAGACTCTTATTCCTGAGGCTCCAAAGTCTCAGTTTCATGGTGAATTCACCTTCTTTATCCTGTTGCATGGAGCTTGAAGATATCATGTTAAATGAGATAAGTCAGAAACAAAAGGATAAATATGGGATAATCTCACTCAGAGACAGAAGTTGAAAAACAAGATCAGAAGGGAAAACTCTAAGCAGAACTTGGACTGGAGTTGGTATATTGCACCAAAGTAAACGACTTTGGGGTGGGGGTCAGGTAGAGTTCAAGTACTGAAACATGATGGTAGAGGAGAGGGGGTTGTATTGCTATGTAGAAATGTTATGCATGTACTAACTACCGTATTTACTGTTGACTGTAAATCATTAATCCCCCAATAAAGAAATATAAAAAAAAGAAAATGTAAAGAAAGAAAAAGGGTTAGGATTGTAATTAAAGGCTAGGATTAGAGAGTTAGGATTGGGATTAAGGTTGGGGGCTAGCTTTGGGCTTAAGGTTAGGAATTAAGGTAAGGACAAAACAAAACTCGCAGACTCAGAAAGAAGCTGATTTCATAGTAAATTCCCAGCCTCTCAAGTCAGAGACTGGTTCTCTTTTTCAGGAGGTATCTGCAAATGCACTTTGCAGGAATTACCTTAAATAACCAGAGGCCAGCATTATATTTCTCACTGTTTTGGTATTCTGATATTTGGCATGCACTAAGCTCAAAGAATAAGTTAATGTCTGGGAGATAAGAAGACGACTGCTTCCCCAGATTGTTGTAACCTTAAAATTCTGACCAAAACTGCTCCAGAACACATGGGCAGCCTTGAAGCAGCACTGCGACAAAAGGCTGGTGCCAGAGGCTGAGTCTGAGTGGCACATCCTAAGAATAACAGGTCTGGGAGAAAGGAGAAGAGGTTAGTCTTACCTCCATGTCTATGACATGGTGAGGTCAATTGTAGAAAGGGTCGGGGCCTAGGTCTATCTAGATGCCAAAGTACATGATGCAACAGCAGGAGAAACAGCCTAAGGCTTGAAACCAGCTTCAGCTTCCCATGCCTGGAACAGCTAGAGATACTTATGGAATCATGGCTTCCTCATGGACTACCATCAATTCCATTAAAAACACTGACCTTGCTAGCTAATGTCCTCTCTAAGTGCTGGGAAATTGTGCAGATGCAGTCACATCTGCCATGTTGTCCCCTCAGGCTATTGCTAGTTCCCGAGAGAGTTGGGACATTCTCGGAGCGCCTGTTCTGCCATGTTGTGCCCTCAGGGCATTATCAATTCCCAGCAATAGTTGGAGTGCTTTGGTTACTCCTCACCCTTCCCATTACCAGGAGAGTTATAATCCTACCCTGGAGTGCTTTGTTTACTCCTCCCCCCTTCTCATTCTCTTGAGAGCTATTCCCATAAAAGTCCTTCTTCTTCTGCCCCTTGCTCTCTTGTCCGCCTTTCACTTCAGTGATTAGAGGCAGGGAAGGTTGCTGCGTGAGGCAGTCATCTTTGCTACCTCCACATGGCCCAAACTGCTGCTCTCTCACCCAACTCTGAGGTGCCAACGCGAATAAAGGATTGTGTTCCCTTTCTGCTCCAAACCTTCTTTTTCTGCGTCCCGCTGCCACCACCACCAAGTGACAACTAAGTATTCTTATGTCTCCAGTAATTCCTGTATTTTGTTTCATTGGACAATCTGGTCATCTTCATTTTTTTCTTTTAAATAACTTCCCATTTCAGTGCTTCTCCATATGCCTCCTCTCTCTCATCATCATCATCATCATCATCACCACCATCACCATCACCATCACCATCACCATCACCATCACCATCATCATCATCATCATCATTTTATTAAAGATTAACTTAACCTCTATTATCTATAGCTTCCCTATGAACAATCCTGGGCCAAAAAGAAGCTGGTTGGGGTCAGCGGAGACTATAGACACTAAGAAAAGGACAAAAAAACTTATGCCTCCACCAAAGGCCTTACCTTACTGGGAGGTGGTCCGTGGTCATCCAAGTAAGTGGAATTTCCTAGAGAAAAGAAAAGAAACAAATTCAGTAAGTCAATAGCTTAAAAATCCAAATTGGATTTAGAGCAAAGTCATTGAAAATAAGCACGCTGGAATGATTTCTATGCAGACTATACATTCAAGGAAAAGCCAGTCACTGACCACTTTAGAGAGATTGTTCTAAAGCCACCACACTTGGTTAAAAACTTCAGCATTTACATGTAAGGGGGTGTGGCCGAGTGGCCAAGCAGACAGAGACAGGCAGAAACACTTACTGTTATTCTTCACCCAGTAGCTGCTGAACTGTACTTAAGACTGGTGGTTCTCAAACATGTTATGGTAGGAAATTGCCTGCACTCACTCCCAGGATTCTGTAGCTCTGAGATTCCATGTTTCTATCAAGCAAGCTCCTCAAGTGATACTGATATGGAGAACTCACACTGTTGAGAACTGCTGCTCTGTCTCTCCACTCCGTCTTGACTGCCAACCCCCCTCCCTCTCTTCTGTCAAGCCTGTTTCCAAAGCTTGATGGTCTTCACAAATAGCCATTGACCAGTACGTGAATTTTCAGCATAAATGGTTATTGCTTCCCGATGAGTAAAGACTCTAAGAATCAGAAAGAGAGCTACAGGCTACTGAGTTCCTTTGATGTATTAAGAACTTAGCTTAAATGTTATTCATTCATTCACTCCTTTAATTCTAACACCGGAAATGGTTGGAATTTAGACTGGTTCGTGCAGGCCCTACAGAAAATAGTACAGAGATTCTTTTTTTTTTTTTTTAAATGGGGGAGTCGGGCCGTAGCGCAGTGGGTTAAGCGCAGGTGGCACAAAGCACAAGGACCGGCATAAGGATCCCGGTTCGAACCCCGGCTCCCCACCTGCAGGGGAGTCGCTTCACAGGCGGTGAAGCAGGTCTGCAGGTGTCTATCTTTCTCTCCTCCTCTCTGTCTTCCCCTCCTCTCTCCATTTCTCTCTGTCCTATCCAACAACGACAACAACAATAACAACTACAACAATAAAACAACAAGGGCAACGAAAGGGAATAAATAAATAAAATAAAATATTAAAAAAAAACAAGTAAAAAAAATGGAAATAACTTATGGTCCAACAGTGTCACTCTAGATATTTTTTCAAAAGGACATGAAAACAATTCAGTAGGATATGGATCCCCTTTATGTTCACAGCTTCATTATTTATAACAGTCAAAATATGGAAGCAACCTAAAGATCCACTGACAGATGATTAAAGGAGATATGGGAAATGCACTCAATGAGGTATTACTCAGCCAATTAAAAGGTACTTTATTTTTATTTATTTTTTTGGAGTTTTTTAAAATTTTATTTATTTTCCCTTTTGTTGCTTTTGTTGTTTTATTATTGTTGTAGTTATTATTGTTGTTGATGTTGTCCTTGTTGAATAGGGTAGAGAGAAATGGAGAGAGGAGGGGAAGACAGAGAGGGGGAGAGAAAGATACCTGCAGACCTGCTTCACCACCTATGAAGCGACTCCCCTGCAGGTGGGGAGCCGTGGGCTTGAACTGGGATCCTTACACCAGTCCTTGCACTTCGCGCCACGTGCACTTAACCCGTTGTGCGCCCGACCCCCGGTATTTTGTTTTTCAAGACAAAAAGGAATTGGAAGTGATTATGTCAAGTGAAGTAACAGTGTGAACAGCCATTGCCAGATATTTTCACTCCCAGGTGAAATATAAATAACTGAAATGAATGACCTGACTCTAGACTCTCTGAAATCTCATGGTGGCTACTGGAAAAGATTGAGGTGGAGGGAGAGGGGTAAATATGTAGAGGAATGTCTTTGGATAAAGAAGACATGGAGAAAGGGTGAAATGTTACGGCAAGATGAAACAAGGGGTCCGAACCCCACTTCCACTGAGACCCAGATTGTTTGTGATCAGGAGTCTTGAGAGGGAAGAGAATCTGGAAAACACCACAGTAAGTCGGGAGCTGTTTCTCTTATCTGAAAGGGAAGAGGGAAAAGGACAACCAGAAGTAGTAATAGGTGTAGGTGTGGCTTAGGACGGAAGTGAAGGCAGGGCCATAGAAGTGAATAAAAATGAGCCCCCCCCCCATAATATACATATGATCTTGCGTGAACTATGGCAGTTTCTACCGGAGGAAATGGGAGCACTGAACTCTGGTAGTGTTGGAATGGTGTGGAATTATACCCCTATTATCTTATAATTCTGTAAATCACTATTAATTCACTAGTAAAACTTTTGACAGAAGATATAAGGGGCCAGGAAGTGGCACACCTACTAGAGTGCACATGTTACAGTGTACAAGGACTCAGGTTCAAGCTCCCAGCCCCCACCTGCAGAGGGGAAGCTTGAAGAGCAGTGATGCACGGCTGCAGGTATCTCTCAATCTCCCTCTCTGTTTTCCCCACCCTTGCATTTCTCTCTGTACTTATCCAAAGTAAACAAATGGTTTATTTTTTTAATGTTTTTTAATATATATTTCTTTATTTACTCCCTTTTGTTGCCCTTGTTGTTTTATTGTTGTAGTTATTATTGTTGACGTTGTTAGACTGGACAGAGAGAAATGGAGAGAGGAAGGGAAGACAGAGAGGGGGAGAGAAAGATAGACACCTGCAGACCTGCTTCACCACCTGTGAAGCGACTTCCCTGCAGGTGGGGAGCTGGGGTCTCAAACCGGGATCCTTACACCGGTCCTTGTGCTTTGCGCCACATGTGCTTAACTTGCTGTGCTACCGCCTGACTCCCTATTTTTTTATTTTTTAAGTTTCTGTTTGAAGAAGAAGAAGAGGAGGAGGAGGAGAAGGAGGAAGAAGATATAGTATGGGGTGGCAAGACAATGTACCTGAAAGGGTGTCTGCTTTGCAATGCCCACAGTCAATTTCTAGCCTGGCCCCCAGCACACATGGGGAAAGCTCGGTGCTGTGTTATCTTTCCCTTTTTCCCTCTGTCCCTCTTCATCTGTCTAAAAACAAAGTTGACCTGGAGCAAAGAAGTCTCAGAGACAGTAACAACAGCAACAAAAGGATATTGTATATATACACAAGGGAATAGGATTCAGTTGTATGAAAACATGAGATCTTTTTTTGTTTAGTGTTAATTTTTATTTTATTGGATAGAGACAGAGAGAAATAGGGGAGTGGGAGAAGGAGAAAGACAGCCAGTACTATTTCACTATTCACCCTGCAGGTGGGGCCTGGGGGGCTTGAACTTGAGTCCTTGTGAATGTAATATGTGCACTTAACCTGATGTGCCACTGCCCAGCCCTGAAAACATGAGATCTTGCATTTCCTACAAAGTAAATGGAATCAGAGGGGTTCCCACTAAGTGAAATAAGCCAGAAGGGAAAAAAAAGACAAGTAGAAGTTGAACTTATTTATAGGTGTGATTTAAGAAACAAAAGGGGGGGATGTCACAGAGAATGAAACATATATAAATCCTTGGCAAATACTTACAGACCCAAGATGGAGGGAAAGGGAATTTTGATGGTAAGGAAGGTTTGCTAGCAAACTTTTGAGATGTGGAATTGTACCACTGAGGCAACAACAGTGCTATAAAACAACATTTCCTCAATGACAAGAAGAAAAAGACTGAAACTGGGGCCAGGTAGGTGGTGGCGCATCTGGTTGAGCGCACATTACAGTGTGCAAGGACACAGGTTCGAGCCCCCGGTCCCCACCTGCAGGGGGAAAGCTTCACAAGTGGTGAAGCAGTGCTGCAGGTGTCTCTGTCTCTCTCCCTCTCTATCACCCCTTCCCTCTTGATTTCTGGCTGTCTCTATCCAATAAATAAATAAAGATTTTAAAAATTTTTTAAAAAGAGAAAAAAAACTGAAATTTAAAAAAAGGAAGCAGAGCTGAACTCAGGGCAGTCTGATGCATGCAAACACAATAAGTAAACAGGTATGGCTGATAGGTTATTCCATCTTGGGTAATCATGTGCCCCTTTTCTTCTTCTTTTTAAATATTTATTTGTTTTCTTTTTGTTGCCCTTGTTTTTATTGTTGTTGTAGTTATTATTGTTATTGATGTCATCATTGTTGGATAGGGCAGAGAGAAATGGAGAGAGGAGGGGAAGACAGAGAGGGAGAGAGAAAGACAGACACCTGCAGACCTGCTTCACCGCCTGTGAAGCGACTCCCCGGCAGGTGGGGAGCTGGGGCTTGCACCGGGATCCTTACAACGGTCCTTGCGCTTTGCGACATGGGCACCCTTTTTCTTCTTTAAATTAACACCCATTGATGTCCCCAACAAGTGGCTAGTAGAACATGGCAAAGGGACAGTTTCTAGAGCCAGATACTCAAAAACAAACTCATGGTGATCTCCTGGTGGCATTATTTTCAGGAACATTTTCAACATAGTTGAACATGATTAACACTGTGTTCAAGTTTAATTATTGAGGCGAACTGCCCTGAGAATATGAGTATAGAAACATTATACATATGTAAGTATAGTGGTATATACATGGATAAGTACAGTGATAGCATATAAACCTAAAGTGATATGAATATGTTCATACACTAATGCAGACTTCAAGAATCAATGGGAATTCAAGCAATTCTGAAATGAGAGTATCTGTAAACACCCAAAGTGCTCCATAATCCCTAAAAAGGAATAACTTTGACACTTGGCAGCTATTTCAGAATTCCAGACTCATACTAACAGACCAGTGCAAAGAGAACTCTTTATCTGCCCTGTGTGCCTCCTCCATATTGCTGCCTCCCCTGTATTTCTTTATTTCCACACTCCTCCCTCATTGGGCTCCAAAGACCAATGTTACCACAAGATCCATCCAAAGACTCAGCCTTCAAAATAGGACCCAAGTCAGATTACTGCCCCCAAGTCTCCACCTCCACTACCAGTCCCAACAGCCTTTTCTCAGCTCCAGAAAACACCAACCTTTTGCTAGCAGATTGAACTGGCCTTTTCTTCAGTCAGAAAAAATAAAAAATAAAATAAAATAAAAACTCTTCCCCACCCTTCCTTCACTCAGACTAAGCTAAAATATCCTTTTCTTCCCTCACTCCCTCCCTTGCAGACAAGTTCAGTTCTCTCTCCAGCAAGAAAAGAACCCTTGTTGGTGTTGGGCCCAGCTGTTATCTTCACAGGCAGATCTCTGAGCTCCAATCCACAGATCTGGTCTGTGGTCTATCAGAACAGAGGCTATAAATGTCTTGCATTTGTAACAGAGGTACAGAAAAGAAAAAGGAAAGCCCATCAAATAAGGATTAAAAAAATTGTTTTTGTTAGTTGGAGCCAGCAAATTTTCGTTCTCTGAGGGTAGAGCCATGTAGTTCTTTGGTGTTTAGGTAGAGCTTTTCATCCTTGAATTGTAGGCTTTCATAGTGCAAAGTAAACGAAACTGTCAGGATTTAGAAAACTGGTGTTGGCAACTTGGAGATCAAAAGATGAGCTCTGTTTTCAAAGCAAGCATCCCTGAACAAGCTTCCAAGCATCAAAGGGCTTCTTGCTGCTTTGTCTTCAAGAGGACTCTGGGAAGGTGTCAAGTTGGGTGGAAGAAAGATCAGACCCAAATCCTCAGGGCTTTGCGGTTTGAAGCTCAGGATGTAAATTCAGGAAGTAAAGTCAGAGGGTGGCTAAGGAAAGTTCTAGAACCAGGACAAAGGACAAGAACATAATAGCTGCCTCCCACCTCTGTTGCCCTGTAAACATCCCCTTCCCATGCCCCATCTCCAGTCTCAGCTTACTGCACCCTATGAGACTGTTCCTCTCATTTCTGCCTATCAGAACATGGCATTTCATTTCTCTAACCAAAAAGCAACCCACGCCAGTAGAATTCAGGTATCAGTCTTCTTCTCCTTGTCCTTCTTCTTCTTCTTCTTCTTCTTCTTCTTCTTCTTCTTCTTCTTCTTCTTCTTCTTCTTCTTCTTCTTCTTCTTCTTTTTTTTTTGTGGCTTAAGTCAAAGATCACAAGAGCATATCAAGATGGAAAGAAAGAATGAGCATGGTTCTCATATGCCTCCACTCCTGTCATTAATCAGACTTTCAAAATAAAGAACTTTCAAAAAAAAGACATTCAAAATAAAGGGAATGTCAGACTTTGAAACTGGCTAAATTTCCATACATCCTAAATCTCATCCCCGAAACCCACCCCAGCCTTCACGGTGAAGACCTCCCAGAAAGGCTGTAAAAAATACTGAGTGCCCCCAGCTCCCCACCTGCAGGGGAGTCGCTTCACAGGCAGTGAAGCAGGTCTGCAGGTGTCTTATCTTTCTGTCCTCCTCTCTGTCTTCCCCTCCCCTCTCCATTTCTCTCTGTCCTATCCAACAACGAGGACAACAATAATAGCTACAACAATGTAACAGGGGCAACAAAGGGGAATAAATAAATAAATAATGAAATAAATACTATGAGCGATCACGTGTGACTGCAGCTGGTTAAGCGCAGGTGGCTTACACTCGACCGGACCTGCCAATATACGCGGATATCTTCGCCCACCCTGTCCAACGCTTGACGTCTCGTCACCCAATCTGGTCCCCTACGCCTACACTGAACTTCTCTGTTCCAGACTCTTGGAAACAGAGTTGGCAGTCAGCTGAGGTCAAGAACAAGCACCTCATCACAGACCCCTGCAAGCGTCAACCCGGCTTTGACCTAGCACGTTATGATTGGGCCCTCCTCAATCGCTATCGAACAGGCCATGGCCGGTGCGCCGCTATGTTCCATCGCTGGGGAGCCAGAGACGACCCGAACTGCCCCTGCGGCTCCAGACAGACTCTGACCCACATAGTCAACGACTGCCACCTCTCCAGATTCAAAGGAGGTCTCGAAACTTTACATCAGGCTCAACCTGACGCTGTTGACTGGCTACGGAAGAAGGGCAAACGCTAGAAGAAGAAAGCACAGGTGGCGCAAAGTGCAAGGACCAGTGTAAGGCTCCTGGTTCGAGCTCTGGCTCCCCACCTGCAGGGGAGTCACTTCACAAGTGGTGACGCAGGTCTGCAGGTGTCTGTCTGTCTTTCTCTCCCCCTCTGTCTCTTACCCCTCCTCTCTCTATTTCTCTCTGCCCTATCCAACAACGATGACAACAATAATAACTATAACAATAAAACAATAAGGGCAACAAAAGGGAATAAATAAATAAAATAAATATTAAAAAAGTTTCATGAAAACCGAGAGTACTTGAGAGGTACAGCTTGTACCCTTACTGGTGAATATGCGTGTTCTCAGAGAATTCGCAAGGCAGTATGCTCTTGGTGTCTACCCACGCCGATCATCTGATAAGCTAATTACAGCACAGATGTGTAATAGTATACACACACTTGCGTGGAGTCTTATACTAGGAATTAAGAAGCCAGGATTTGTGACTTGGCACCTGAAGGTTTCTGAATGATTATATATGGGTCCCAGTCGATCAAACCAAGGCATTCTGGCCATCCAAGAACAATGTGACAAGAACAGCAATATAAGAAGCTAGACAAGTTCTGTCTAGATAAATGGCTTCAAGCTCCCTTTCACAATAGAGAATCTCCCCCCAGAAGTGTCATTCGACCGGACGTAGTTCCCTCCTCAGAGTTCCCACATATGTGTTATTCTTAGTCACATTCCGTAGCTTACTCATATTCCATAGTTTGTAAATACCTCATCTGTACAAGTGGAAACTTACCCATCTATACATCTGGACAAGTGGAATAAGCTCATAGGTTATTGTAAGAAGAAAACCAGGGGGAGTCGGGCAGTATAGCACAGCGGGTTAAACGCAGGTGGCGCAAAATGCAAGGATGCGTGTATGGATCCCGGTTCAAGCCCCCGGCTCCCCACCTGCAGGAGAGGCACCTCACAAGCGGTGAAGCAGGTCTGCAGGTGTCTATCTTTCTCTCCCCCTCTCTGTCTTCCCCTCCTCTCTCCATTTCTCTCTGTCCTATCCAACAACAACGACAACAATAAAACAACAAGGGCAACAAAAGGGAATAAATAAATAAATAAAAAGAAAACCAAGATAATTCTGGTCTATGAAAAATGCTTAGGGACCAGGAGGATAGCTCATAAGGTAGTGTGACTGCCTTCTGCTGGAAGCCCCATCACACAGGAGCTTCACACCAGGGATGGCACTGGTAGAGCGGAGACATCTCTCCTTCCTGTTTCTAAATAAAGAGAACAAGGAAAGTGTACCATCGGGTTGCTCAGTAGTTCCTATATGCAAGAGACTCAGTTCATTTCCCAGCACCATGTGGGAAAAAAAAATGCTTAGACCTACTGGGTACATGACAAGCACCTAGTAAACTTGCTAGCGGCACTGTCTGTATTATAAGTCGAAGCAGGTGCAGTGCTCTGCTCCTCTCACTGTTTCTCCATCCTTCTAAGTAACGTTCAACCCTCGTTGCACTCATCTATCAACAACCTTATGAAATGTTGAAGATGGGCCTCAGGTGTAGCTAGTCTGGTTTAGTTATCCTTAGACAAGTCAATTCATCCTGGTTAGTTCCTAAAATTCTTCCAGTAATTTAAACGCCCATCCAGAGCTGAGAGTCACTGGGTTACAAAACGTAGATAAATGGATTTCATACTTTTTCCTGGAATACAAAGTCACAGGTCTTATTCACAGACTGATCTCAGCCACAAGTCACCACCACCATTTCTGGAGTTTCACATTCTTGGGAGTATCGGTGATCACAGAACTCAAGCAGTTGTGGCTCCAGTTCTAGTCCCAGGGGTCCAGGCTGACAGCTGCTTGATTGGTGGGTTGGTGTAAGGCATCTATAGCATGAGAACTTACCCCTGGGTAAGCCTCTCTGGGACTCCAAACACTTTTAAATAATTTTAAATATTTTTAAATATACATTTTCTAGTTAATGGACTCGAGAAGGTAGCTCGCCAGGTAAGCTCGTGCTCAGGTTCAACTGCCAGTACCACACAGAAGGTAACTGGAGGAAACAGCAGTGTTGAGGTGTGTTGTGGTGTCTCTCCCTCTCTCTCCCTTCACCTATCTCCCTTTCTGAATGAAAAACATCATCCCAGAGCAGTGAAATCATGCATGTGTGATTAAGTAGCACTTAATTTCCCTGAGGCTCAATATTCCATTTGCAGCACCAATAACAGCGCCCAAATGAAATACTGACATAAAGGAAGACAAGTGAATGAATTCTCAGGACATCAAAGGTCATATTTATTGGATAGAGACAGACAGAAATCAAGAGAGAAGGGAGGTAGGAGGGAGCGAGGAGGTAGGGAGGGAGGAAGGGACAGAGAGAAAGAGAGAGACCCCGAGAGACCTACAGCACTGCTTCAGAACTTGTAAAGCCTTCCTCCTGCAGGTGGGGACTGGGGACTTGAACCCATGTCCTTGCACATTATAGCAGGTGTGCCACTGTCCAGTCCCCTGACAGCATGTATTTTCAATAGTGACAGACACTCTCATGTAAGATGGACAGTGGGAAGGAGCCCTGAGGAATCAGTAGATGGATTCAGGAAGACACAGTAACAGAAGTGGCAGTCAGAGGTGACAAAGAAGCAGGTGGTCCAGGTGTCACTGAGAGCATACTGCAGGATCCGGAACAAAAAGGCCAGGGCTCAACTGTCAGCCCTGTCCTTTACTTGTTGAGTGAACGGGGGAGAAGCACTTAATTTCCCTGAGGCTCAATATTCCATTTGCAGCACCAATAACAGCACCCAAATGAAGGGTTATTATGAAAATGCAAGAAGATATTACTAGATCAGCTAGCAGGGCACTTTGCTGCCAGGCAGTAAGTAAGTGTTCAGGGAACAGTTGTCACTTCCTCATCTTTTAAAACACAGTCTGTCACTTACATTCAAGCTTATAACTTTGTTTACCACTGAGGACATCACAGAGAATCCTGAGGCCAGAGAACTGGGCCATTCTATGAAGGGTAATTAGTAATATATAAAAAACATTTTATACAGTCTATTATTTTCTGAGACTATCTCTGACAGATCTTCCCAAAACCCACAGGAATTTTACTTCCAAGTGTGTGGAATACCTTCAGGAAGGTGCAAATGAAGTTACAGAACCTGGGGGGGGGGGGGCGGTGGCAGTGGTGGATGTAATTTATTCCTGACTTATTAAGGCTTGCATTAGCAGATCTATTTCTGTCAAAATTGGTCCCTGAAGAATAAAAATGCCTTAATTCCAACTCCTCTTATAGAAGCCCTAGCGTGCATTAGTGTCAATGTCAAAAAAAAAAAAAAGTCACCTATACACTGTGTCAGTTTCAATCAAACACAGGTTGTCTTCCAAGGCCCCCATTTAAAATCATAATCATAAGCAACTGCATTCCTTTCCTCCTTTGGAGTTGGAAGCAGTCCTTTCACACAGGCTTCTGGGTACCTACAACACAATCCCCGGGCTGTGTCTCCCCTAGGAGGCTGGCCCCCCGATAAGACACTGTTGATGAAGGAGTTACTGTTGATGGCAACGCTGCCACCCCAGCTTCGACCCTGCCAAAAATTATGCTAAATCACACTTTCCACCCTTAACCATGGGCTCCATTTCTGTAAGCGGCAGCTGTCAGCACACACCAGCCGCAGTAACAATGAGGAGCTTGTGTACAGGCTGTGTAGATGTCCCTAAGTGCTCCCATTCTGATACTGAGCACAGCCCCAGAGACACTGGAGCAGAGGGAAATTGCTTGTGTGGCTTTAGTGGAAGCTTTTGTACAAATTATTTTCTGTCAGATTAAAATAGACGGCTATAGAGGCTGGGTGGTGGCTCACCTGGTAGAGTGCACATGCCATCATGTGCCAGGACCCAGGTTCAGGTCTCCTGTTCCCCACCTGAAGGGAAGTAAGTATCACAAGTGGTGGAACAGTGCTACAAGAGTCTCTCTGTCTCCCTCTCTTCCCTCTCTATATTCCTCTGCCTCTGTCATAAAGAGGAGGGAAGGAAGGAAGGAAGGAAGGAAGGAAGGAAGGGAGGGAGGGAGGGAGGAAGAAGGAAGGAAGGATGGAAAAGAGGGAGAGAGGGAAGAAGGGAAGGGAAGGAAAGGAAGGGAAGAGAAGGGGAGAGAAGGGAAGGGAAGGGAAGGGGAGGGAAGGGGAGGGAAGGGGAGGAAACAGAGTAAAAAAATCTGCCACAGTGATAACCCTAGTAGAAAACAAGGAGGGAGTCGGGCGGTAGCACAGCGGGTTAAGCACATGTGGCGCAAAGCACAAGGACTGGCGGAAGGATCCTGGTTCGAGTCCCAACTCCCCACCTGCAGGGGAGTTGCTTCACAAGCAGTGAAGTACATCTGCAGGTGTCTTATCTTTCTCTCCCCCTCTCTGTCTTCCCCTCCTCCCTCCATTTCTCTCTGTCCTATCCAACAACAATGACAACAATAAAGCAACAAGGACAACAAAAGGGAATAAATAAATTTTTAGAAAACAGAAAACAAAGAAAAAAAAGGCTCTGATGACTTCCAGTACATTTATATATTTATTAAAAAAAAAAAAACCAGCACTAAAGTTTCCTTCAGTGTGGTAGGGTCAGAGCCAGAACCTGGGTCATGCACATGGCAGAGCGGTACTGCCGCCATCCGTGTGAGCTACTCCTCCAGCCTGACAATATGTCTCACCAGTGGTTTGACAATTGTTTACACGATTATACGATTTCAATTATACGAGATGGGTATAATTGTCCACCGTATCCACCAGTGAAGTGCTGTGTCCAACCGTCTCTTACACTGTGAGAACTATAGAGATGGCTGCTGCTGCTGCTGTTTATTTATTTTTTTTTGGGGGGGGGTTGCTCACAGAATTCCAAAGATATTTTCTTGATCACATGTGATATCACAGAGCTTAGAACTTTCTAATCCAAATTAAACTGTTGTTAACTATGATTCAGAAAGTGCTTTCTACTTCAAAAAAAAAAAAAGAGCAAATGAACGTTCTCATATTTCAGGCTCAAAACATGCTGCCTTGTTTCATAATACACCTTTTTCTCCCCATTAAATCTGAATATACATTTTCAAATGCCAAGGGTGTATTTGTAGAAGGAAATTACTTCTGAAATCAAATGATCAGTGCATGACTGCTATAATAACAACCTAGATATGAATTATTGTCAAATGAGCTCAGAATTCCTGGGAATAATATTATAGGATCTTTTTCGCAGGTAGGCGTCGAGTATCAAAGAGAAATGGAATCACTTTGGTTTCTGTTTCAGTCCATTAGCTTTCCCTTCCAAAGTAATTACCACAGTCAGCTGATCCCACCAGGATAACTATAAGGCCTCTGTTAGCAGAGCAGCCCAGCCCTGCACACAAGGCTCTAACCAGAAGCCAGCCAAGTCCTCTTCCATCAGGAACCAGACGCCATATTGTCGTCATGAAAACTGACACTTTCCATCACAGGCTCACTGCATGAAGCACAGCTAGGAGTCGTAGAAGAAAGAGGCAAAGGGAAGAAGATGAAGAATCTACCTTATATCAAGGGACCGACAGATCCCAGGTTCAATCCTGGGATACTACTATATGCCAGGGTTGCACAGTGTTCTGATCGCTAACATGCATAATGTTAATATTAAACAGGCCCCTGGAGAGACAGCTTACCTGATGGAGTGTGTACTCTGTCACGTATGAGGCCCAGCACCACACTGAAACACCATGAAAGGCACTAGAGGAGCTCCAAGAAGGGTCGAACTGTGCTCAATCTCTAGCTCGCTCACTCTCTCCTCTGTCTCTTTTTCTCTTTAGAAATAAAGATGAGTAAAGAAATCTGGATGGCAAAATGGTTCACCCGGATAATGACCCTGCTTGGTCATGCTCATGACCCGGATTTTAGCTCAATCCCCACAGAACACAGGGAAGCTTTGATGTTGTGATATCTTTCTCTCTCTCTCTCTCTCTCTCTCTCTCTCTCTCTCTCCCTCTCCCTCCCCACACCCCCATGGCCCAGAGTGGTGAAATCCCAGTGAGGAGAAACAGCAAATAACCATCCTTTGACACTACTCTTATGGTGGGATCATGCATGTAGAAGCCCGAGTTCACTCCCTGGCGCTCAGTACCTGCATGGTCAATCCACTGTTCCTACCAAACAGGTTTTCTTTTCTTTCTTTATATTTTTATTTTATTTTAAATTATATTTATTTATTTATTTTCCCTTTTGTTGTCCTTGCTGTTTTTTATCATTGTTGTAGCTATTATTGCTGTTGTTATTGATGTCGTCATTGTTGGACAGGAGAGAGAGAAATAGAGAGAGGAGAGGAAGACAGAGAGGGGGAGAGAAAGACAGACACTTGCCGACCTGCTTCACCGCCTGTGAAACAACTCCCCTGAAGGTAGGGAGCCGGGGGCTCGAACCGGGATCCTTAACACCGGTCCTTGCGCTTTGCGCCACTGCCCAAGCCCCTCTTTCTATTTTATTAATAGGACCTGCTTCAGCACTCATGGTGCTTCTCCTCCCCCTGAAGATAGGGAGTAGCGGATTGAACCTGGGTCCTCGCATATCTAGGTTTGTCTAGTTATACTTTGATACTTGCACAGTGTGACATTGCTAAGCGATGCATTTTTGAAAACACATCCTGTTATATTCATTATATCTGATATGAACCTACACAGAAGTGATAGTTAATAATAATGCCTTGAGAGGTGCTGAAAAAGTAGTTCTTGAAAAAAATAACAGCCATGTGGTGAAGGATGTGAGATAAACTTACTATGCTTATCATTTTGCAATGTATAAAGACATGGAATTTTGTATCCTACTCCTGAAACTACTGCATATTTCATGTCAATCATATCTTACTCAAAAATTGTCTTCATAAGTAAGTTAAAAGAGATGCCTCAAAATACCAATTAAACACTTAATACAGAATTAATTTTTAATTCTTTATCTATTTTTAACTTTATTTATTATTGGGTAGAGACAGAGATTGAGAGAGAGGGAGAGATAGTGATGGAAAGAGACTGAGAGACACCTACAGCTCTACTTCACCATATACATGTGAAGCTTGTCCCCTGCAGGGTGAGAACCAGGGGCTTGAACTTGGGTCCTTGCACACTGTAGTGTGCACCACTGCCCGGTCACTATAATTGCTTATTTACTGTCTGTCATCTCATTTTGCTGCAAACATCAGAGGGGCAGTGCTATAGCATGAATGTCTGTGAACACTTTACCTCTATCTGTTGAATCCCTATCCCCTAATTTGTTGGGATCTGGAGGGGGTGGGGCAAGGGTAATTGGGTTTAGATGAGGTCAGAACAGTGAAGCCCTGAGGTGTGATTAGTAGTCTTATAGAAACAGGCAGAAAGGATGTCTTCCCTCCTCTCAACTCCCACTCCCATCATCTCCTCTCCTCTCCTCTCCTCTCCTCTCCTCTCCTCTCCTCTCCTCTCCTCTCCTCTCCTCTCCTCTCCTCTCCTCTCCTCTCCTCTCCTCTCCTCTCCTCTCCTCTCCTCTCCTCTCCTCTCCCCTCCCCTCCTCTCCCCTCCCCTCCCCTCCCCTCCCCTCCCCTCCTCTCTCCTCTTCTCCTTCCCATTCTCCCTCCCCACCCCTCTCTCTTTCAGCCAGACTAGCCATCAGCAAATCAAAAAGGTAAAGTCATCATCTACCCCTGCCATGCTGGCACCCAGGTCTTCACAGCTGGAATAAACAAGCATGTGTTGTGTAAAGCCTCCGGTTCACAGCAATTTGTTGTGGGTACCAAAATGGAGACAGGTAGAGATGGTGTCTTTTCACTCTTGCCTATTATCTCAAGGGCCCAGTGTAGGGGAGACACTGATGAGACACTGATGAATGCTTGATGGAAGAGCTATCCTGCCTCTAAGTCTCTGCTTATTCCCTTGAATTCTCTCAAAAACTAAGCATTCTCACCCTCATTTCTGCAGTCAAGTCTTGGGGGGGGGTCTCTGGCTCTTCTTGGAAGTTGACATTCGCGGGTATTATTTTATTATATTAAACAGGTTTTTTTTTCAACAAAACATGCTAAAACCCCAAAAGTTAAATGAACACATTTTCTTGGGAGCTTAAGAACTCTGAGAAGCCCTGTGCAGGACCTTTTTAGTATGCTCTTTGGGGGGAGCTATCTTTAGTGTTCAAGGCACTTGATTTTAAAATCTTATCAGTGATGATCTATTTTTACCAGCCTGGGGTAAAATTAATAATGTAAGAAAAAAAAAAGGACCTCAAGATTTTCTGAGTCAAGTTGAGAGAGTAAGCAAAGCTTGAAAATACCATGTAGGGTTAAAAAAAAAAAAAGGCATGTAGTATGATTGCCGTGTTGTAGAAAGAGCATCTGGGTCTACTTTGATCTTTTTTATTCACGTAACCCGGTTACTATTCTTGAACTCTGGTACAGTGACTCTATACAGTTGTATAATAGCTGTGGTTATTTTTCCTCTTCTGAAATCAAATAGTGTGTGTGTGTGTGTGTGTGTGTGTGTGTGTGTGTGTGTGTGAGAGAGAGAGAGAGAGAGAGAGAGAAAGAAGGAGAGAGAGAGAAAGAGAGAGAGAGAGAGACCATACCAGCTTCAACTGCCAAGCCAGAGAGAAATTCCAGATTTTGAGTACACAATGGTTTAATTGGACTGAAGTACTTTTTCAAAGGCAATCTTCCACTTGATCCATGATCTATGTGTTTGTTAAGTGGAGCAATGCTCTAAAACTTTACCAGTCACTGAGTACTTAGAGAATGAGAATATGTTTGTGAATGCCAGGATCTTTACCCTGATTGAATGTGATATGTGTGCTTAACCAAGTGTGCCACCACCTGGCCCTCCTAATTGAAAGTGCAAAAGTCCCCTTTGCCAGGTAAAGTCACAGGGATCAGGATATGGATAACGGGGTTGGAGAACACTGTCCAAGCTTTCACAGTATCCTTTAAAAAATTGCATGTTAAGATAGAAAGCAGAGGGGGTCCGGAGGTGGCGCAGTGGGTTAAGCGCATGTGGCGCAAAGCGCAGGGACCGGCATAGGGATCCTGGTTCGAGCCCCCGGCTCCCCACCTGCAGGGGAGTCGCTTCACAGGCGGTGAAGCAGGTCTGCAGATGTCTTTCTCTCCCCTTCTCTGTCTTCCCCTCCTCTCTCCATTTCTCTCTGTCCTATCCAACAACGAACAACGTCAACAATGGCAATAATAATAACCACAACGAGGCTACAACAACAAGGGCAAGAAAAAGGGGGAAAAAATGGCCTCCAGGAGCGGTGGATTCATGGTGCAGGCACTGAGCCCAGAAATAACCCTGGAGAAAAAAAAAAGATAGAAAGCAGAGCAAATTGTCAACGGGACTTCCCAGGGCAGACAACCCCACCAATGTGTCCTGGAGCTCTGCTTCCCCGGAAGCTTGCTCCACTAGGGAAAGAGAGAGAGAGGCTGGGAGTATGGATGGATCTGTCAATGCCCATGTTCAGCAGCGAAGCAATTACAGAAGCCAGACCTTCCACCTCCTGCATCCCATAATGACCTTGGGGCCATATTCCCTCAGGGCTAAAGAACAGAAAAGCTATGGGGGGGATAAGGATATCTGGTGGTGGGAATTGTACCCCTCTTTTCCTATGGTCTTGTCAGTGTTTCCATTTTATAAGTAAAAATAAAAAAAGAAAAAAAGGTCAGAATAAAAAAAAAATGTAACAAGTAAAAAAAAAAAAAGCATGTTAAGGGAGGCCTGGAGGTGGTGCACCCAGCCGGGCTCTAGAGCCTGTGGGAGCCACTTCTGCATATGTGTTCAGTCGTTGATCCAAATGTCTCTAAATGTAACTGTACGTGAAGCATGTTTTCTTTCGTAGAATATACGTTTTTATTAGTGACAAGATTTATAAGATGACAAGATAAGGGTATAATTGTACACCACTCCCACCATCAAAGTTCTATGTCCCAACTCCCACCCCTCCCAACAGTAACCACCATAGTTCCCCCAAGATCACAGAGATGGGTTGCCTATATATATATTTTTTTCTTTTCTCATTTTTTTATGTTTCAATTCTCTATGTTCTCCTTATGAGTGAAATCATCCCATAGTTTAGGCCACATTTTCCTTATTCATGCGCCCACCAAGGGAAACTATGATAAATCTTGTAAGGAGTAAAAATATGAGTTGGTAGGGGGCTGGACGGTGGTGCAGCGGGTTAAGCACACGTGGCGCGAAGCACAAGGACTGGTATGAGGATTCCGGTTGGAGCCCCAGGCCCCACCTGCAGGGGGGTCTCTTCACAAGCGGTGAAGCAGGTCTGCAGGTGTCTATGTTTCTCTCCCCCTCTGTCTTCCCCTCCTTTCTCCATTTCTCTCTATCCTATCCAATAGTTGGTATAAGAGAGAAAAGAGATCCCTAAACTCAAGGGAGAAATAAAGGTGCAGAGCTGGCTGGTAGAGGGAAGCCTACAGCCAGGCCCCATGGAGACACATCTCTGTAAAAGTCAGGCAGAGTTCCATGCAGAGAATCTTCTCAACTGTGTCTTGAAGAATAAAAAAAGAAGGCACCCCCAGTCAGGGTTCCAATGTCCAGGGTATGACACTCTGGACTATCCCATTGGAAAGGCAGTCTAAGTTTGTTTATTTATTTGCCTCAAGAGTTACTTCTGGGGCTTGATGCCTACACTACAAATCCACTGCTCCTGGCAGCCATTTTTCCCACTGTATTCGATAGAAACAGAGAGAAATTGAGAGGAGAGGGAGAGATAGGAAGGGAGAGAGAAAGATAGATATCTGCAGGCCTGTCTCACTGCTTATGAAGCATTCCCTTTGCAGGTGAGCCAGGGGGGCTCGACTCCAGATCCGTGCACAGATCCGACTTCTTAGAACTAAGTGTGCTTAGCCAGGTGTGCCACCACCCAGTCCCTTCATGGCCATCACTTTGTACGAATACTGCTGCTGTGAGTCTGAGGAAAGACTGAAACCACAGTCCTGGAGGATCAAGTCTGAGCACCAAGTTGGAAAATGCCATGGGACTCTGGCTGCAGAAAGAACCCACTGCTCCCTAGCTCCCTATCCCCCTTCCTTTCTTCCTTCCTTCCTTCCTTCCTTCCTTCCTTCCTTCCTTCCTCCCTCCCTCCCTCCCTCCCTTCCTTCCTTCCTTCCTTCCTTCCTTTCTTCCTTCCTTTTTTTTATAGAGACAGAGAGAAACTGAGAGGAGAGGGCAAGATAGAGAAGGAGAGAAACAGAGAGATAGACACCTGTAGCACTGCTTTACCACTGGTGAAGCTTCCCCTCTGCAGCTGGGAACCAGGGGTTTGAACCCCGGTTCAGGAGCATGGTAAGGTGAACATATACACATTTTTCAAATGTTTCTCACTGTCTTCTGCTTACTGAATTTCTGGGTCCTAGCCTAGAGCCATCAACAAATAAAGATCTATGTCTCCAAAATATATTCTGAACAAAAGAATCCTATATTTGACAGGGAAATTACTTGTCACCTGCCAGTTCTTTTCATGCAGTAGAGAAATGAGTTCGGAGCAACAGCAACAGGGTGTTTCAGATAAGCCACAGCAAAATAATGTGCGAAGAGATTGAAAAATTGTTGTTCAGACATGTGGCTGTTGGTTTAGAAAATGTGTGGATGAGTGGGGTCTGGTGAAAAAGTGGGTCTTCCACACATGTGTGCTGCAGGCAAAACTTTCCCAGGACTCTATTACCATACAAACTTCCAAGCAACACAAGAAAGAAATCTTGGTTTCTTCTTTACTCTGTCTTCAGATGTTAAAACGGGATTTTGAATACAGCAGCAGAACTTATTGAAGTCATTCCAGAAAGTAATCCTCATAAAATTAACTAGCAATCTAAGACAGAGGCCTGGAGGTACTGATTTAAAAAAGAGTGAGATTCAATAACCTCGTCTTCTTTCCTCATTTCTGTCACCTTCCTGGTTCTATTTTGTATTAGATTTAATAGGATTTAGGTGAGATTCCATGGTTTACAGAACTGTAATACTGAAAGATAAAAGAAAATTCTTACACCATCACGTTACTTTATAGGCCCAGATAATAACATATATATGAAAGTCAAACAAATAAGTGTCTGGAAAGCAGAAATTTCTTGCCAAAATCAATGATACCCAAGAAAGAATTCAGGAGAAAGAGTGCTGTACAGTGAAACAGTTGCAGGTGGCAATCCACTTATTGGATGTGACCTTGAACAAGCTTTTCAAGCTTCTGGCTTTTAATTTTCCCCCATAGGTAAAACAGGACTGGGGAGACCGGAATTATCATTCATAAATGTCTGGGACACATACAAAACTGTGTAACTCTTGTGATTATACCTCAAAGAAAGCCAATGTAAGGACAGCTTGCATTAAAGAGAAGCTCTTCCGAGTAATCACATCCATCAACATCAGTCCTGGCCCTGAACTCTGCTTCCCTCATTATGCACCAAAATGGCCTGTCACTGACTTCCTTCACATTTATTCCAAGATTTATGCTGGGAGGTTATACCTGGGCATGAATGAAATGTAATTTGAGAATTCCTGGCAGGATTTGGCTATCCCAGGCTTCCATTATTATTCTGAAAGATAAAGTAGATTGTGGGTCATAAATACTCTTTAGCACTTAGCAGATGAGTTTCTTTTCTTGCAAAGTCTTAATCCCACCTTTCAACACAACGAGCCAGGTACATGTTGCTTTTTAGATTCTGTAAGAGGAGCTCTTCCTAAAAGCCTGCATGCCTTGAATTCAGCACACATCTGCCACTGTGACTCTCCACTTGCAGTGAATCGCACACTTTTCTGAACCACCAAAGTACAATCTAAGTGAAGAGACAGACACAGGACCTGGGAGCTAAGGCCAGCACAAGCTGCTGGGAAAATTTTTTTTTTAATTGAGGGAAGGGAAGCAGTGGTCTTTGGATCAGAAAAGCTAACTTCCTGATCCTTCCTCCCCCTTGTGAATTGCACCAAACATATTCAAGCCTACTTAATATCAACTTATCTGCTGTCAGATGCTTCTTCATAAAAATAAGTTTTCTCAGGGGCCCGGCGGTGGGACACTGGATTAAACGCACATAATGGGAAGCGCAAGGACCCACTCAAGGATCCCGGTTCAAGCCCTCAGCTTACCACCTTCAAGCCCTCAGCTCACCACCAGCACAGGGGCTGCTTCGCAAGTGGTGAAGCAGGTCTGCAGGTGTCTGTCTTTCTCTCCTCCTCTCCCTTTTCCTCTCCTCTCTCAATTTCTCTCTGTCTTATCCAACAATAACAGCAGCAACAACAACAGCAACAGTGGAAAAAAGATGGCCTCCAGGAGCAGTGGATTCGTAGTATAGGCACGAACCCCAGTGATAACCCTGGAGGCAAAAAAATAAGTTTTCTTGAATAGCAGATAGTAGCAATGAGATGAATGTATATGACCCACATCACTTAAAATTATTCTGTGGCAAAAAGACAGAGCTTTCAAAAGAGTTGTCCAACGTGGAATGGCGGTACCTAAGTGGCTGTGAAGTTGGACACTGAGGAGAAAAAGTGGATGGGAGGAGAAGAAGGTAAAGGCTGACTACTCTCCAGACCCTTCTTCCATCTCAGATTCCTAGAAGGCTGCTTAGGGCAGCAAGCAGATGAAACTGCTTTAGGCTGTTAAAACCAAATTTGAAATTGTCAGAAGGTGGGGGGAAGGAGTTGGGGAAAAAGAGATCAACTGCATGATGAAGGGCAGAACTGGACTTTTAGTGGTAAAGGTGGTGGATATGCAGGTGTTGACTTAAATTAATATGTTGACAAATCTTTTATTTAATTTATTATTGGATAGAGACAGAGAGAAACTGAGAGGGGAGGGGAAGATAGAAAAGGAGAGAGACAGAGAGACAGACAGCTACAGCCCTGCTTCACCACTTGTGAAGCTTTCCCTCTGCAGGCAGGAACCAGGAGCCTGAATTTGGGATCCTTGTGCACTGTAATGTGTGCATTTAACCACGTGTGTCACTGCCTGGCCCTTAGGTTAATAAATCTTTTTTTTTTTTTGTCATCACCAAGACTCCACTTGGGGTCAACTTTTTTTTTCAGATAGAGACAAAGGAAGAGAGGAAAGATACCACAATACCAAAACACCCTCCCCTGTGATGGTAACGGGGCTTAAACATCACTCATGAGCATGACAAAGCAAGTACACTACCCAAGTGAGGTTTCTTGCCAGCAGCAGATGTTGATTTTATCAATATCTATATTGATTGAGAGAATAAGTCAGAGCATCACTCTGGCATATGCTGTGCTAGAGATCAGATTTCAAACAAAAGGGGACATTCATATTGAGTTTCAATAACGCACACCTGAAAACTACAATATTCTAATGCAATGACATTTAAAAAAAAGATGAGCGAGTCAGGAGGTGATGCACCTAGTTAAGTGCAAACATTACCATGCACAAAAACCCAGGGTTGAGCCCATTTCCCACCTGCAGGGAGGATGCTCCATAAACAGTGCAGTAAGTACTGCAGGTGTCTCTCTCTCTCCTTCCATGACTTCTCCCCTCTCAACTTCTCTCTGTCCAATAAAATGAGGAAGAAAAAAAAATGGCCGCTGGAAGTGGTGAATTCGTTGTGCAGGCACCGAGTTCCAGCCGTAACTCTGGTGGCAATAAAAACATTTGTCATTTGAAAAAATAAAAAAGAAAGAAAAAGAAAAAGATCTTTTAGCATGGGTATGGCTCTCTGAGGCACAAAGTTGTATAAAGACTTACTTCGCTGGCCAGGAAGAGCCCAGAGCATGGCTCTATCATATGTAGTGTCAGAGAATGAACCTGAGAACTCATACATTCTACCTGCAAGTATGGCTGCAGAGATGACAACAAATACAACATATTTATAAGTCTTGAGATAGTTCACTGGGTAGGGTGTCTGCCTTGTTATGAGTGTGGCCCAGGTTTGAGCCATGGTGCTAGAAGAAACATTGGCGCCTTCTCTCTCTTTATCCAAATGAAAAAGCAGCTGGAAAGCAGTGAAATTACATAAGCAACAGGATCCAATTCAGCAGGAAAGAGAGGTGGGAGGAAGGAGGGAGAGAAAGAATGGATGTCAGGAATGAGAAGGAAGAAGGCTACTTAATACAAACTGTGCCTTTCTTTCCAGAATGATTTTATACCAGATAAGCAGCCTAAGTGCCATGGGTTTTTCTCTAGTGAAAGCCAGGCTGTGTTGGGCCTTAAGCCAGGCCCCCCCTCTGCTCCATCCTCCTTTGCTGACACTATAGCCTATTTACAGAATCATTGTTTTGCCTGAAAGATCCCCACTCATTGATCTATCTTCGGTCTACCTCAAGACCCGCCCTGTCTGCAGGGTACATTAATCTCGCAAGTTAAAACCCTAGCAACCGTTGATACAGAAGCTTCCTACCTTCCCACTCTTTCTTTTCTTCACCCCCTTTCCCAGCCATCTCCCTTCCCGACTTGCCACTTCTGGTTTTACCCTATAAAGCCCACTTCTGTTCCTGGCTTCGTTCTCTTGACCTGGAGAAGGGCATGTGTGCAGAACAGCAGGCGGCCACTGTGGTTTGGCGCCATGAGGCTTAACCCATGGTGCTCACACCCGACTTGGAGTGTTCCCGTGAATAAAGATTTATATTGCTACCACCACGAGCTTGGTTCCTGAATCATCTCTCCCGTGAAGCTAGCCCAGCAAGGCAGACATGTTCTGATCCATGTCCACTGGAAGTGGTAAACACTGGAGCTACACTTGGGGGTTAAAGTCTGAGTCGAGTATAGAAGAAGTGAATTTCCTGGGCAGGCAACCTCAACAATGTGTCCTGGAACTCCACCTCCCTAGATCCCTACCTCACTAGAGAAAGATAGAAAAAGGCTGGGGATATGGATTGATCTGCCAATGCCAATGTGCACCAAAGAAGCAATTACTGAAGCCATAACTCCCACCTTCTGCACTCCATAAAGAATTTTTGGTCCATATTCCCAGAGGGATCAAGAATAGGGAAGTTTCCAATGGAGGGCATGGGACACATAACTCTAGCAGTGGGGAGTGTATGGAATTATACCCCTGTTATCTTACAAACTTTTTAATCACTATTAAATCACTAATAAAAAATTCCAACAAAGTCCCATAACCTAGATATACACCAGTTTCTGTGAGAGAGAGCTTATGTTCACACGTATCCATAAACTACTGCAAAATATATACCTGAAAGCAGAAGTACACTAGAGTTTGCAGTGAGTACCCCCCTAACACTTCCTCTCCACTATTCCAAGCTTGGGATCCATGATTGCTCAACAAATTGTTTGGCTTCGTATGTTAACTCTCTTTTCAATCACCAGGTTCCAGATGCCACCAGGATGCTGGCCAGGCTTCCCTGGATTGAAGACCCCACCAATGTGTCCTAGAGCTCAGCTTCCCCAGAGACACACCCTACTAGGGAAAGAGAGAGGCAGAGTGGGAGTATGAACCGACCAGTCAACGCCCATGTTCAGCGGGGAAGCAATTACAGAAGCCAGACCTTCTACCTTCTGCAACCCTCAATGCCCCTGGGTCCATGCTCCCAGAGGGATAGAGAATGGGAAAGCTATCAGGGGAGGGGGTGGGATATGGAGATTGGGTGGTGGGAATTGTGTGGAGTTGTACCCCTCCTACTTTATGGTTTTGTTCATTAATCCTTTCTTAAATAAAAATTTTTAAAAACAAATTTTAAAAGAAGTGAAAGACTTTTGGTAAGGATTTTATAGCCAAAGGCTTTATAAGAGAAGCCAGAGACCAAACAACAAGAATAACTAGATTCTAGTCTTGAACTTCTCACAGTCCAACAAAAGCATTAAAATCCTTACCAAAAGAGAAAAAGAAAAGCAAGGGCTGGAGAAATAGCTCACTTGGATGGCAGGCTGCTCTGCCATGTGTTGACCCAGACTGGAGCCACTGCACTGGTGCTTTGAATTTTTTCACTCTCTGCTTTCTCTCTATATATAAAAAAGTTCACACTCCATAAAAAAAAAAAAAGATAAATCATAAGAGGGTGTGTGGCTGCTCTTCTACGTAACTAAGAGTAATTGAAGAAACCACCCAGCAGTGGAAAAATGATATTTCATGAGAGTACAGAGAGGCACCAGAACAAAAATAACTTCTAAGGATTATAAAAATAATAATGCAGGGCTATAGATAACACGAGAAATTGAATATGCTAATGAAACTGTGATGAAGGAAGCTGGAAAGAGAGAATCCATTATGCCAGCTAATAGAACGAGGAGGAAGCAGCAAGAAATGAATGTGTGGGCTGGAACCCTCAGTCCTCTTCTAAGGGTCAGGACAGTGAAAGGAAGGCAACACAGATTGATCACACCCATCACTAATTAGGCATTAGGCAAGCCATTCCGAATAGCTCGCTCTGACCAGCTTCTTTCTTTTTTGTTTTGGGGGTGGGGGTGTGGGGGTGGTCAACAATGTTTTTTCATGCTGAAAAATAATTCTGCCCCAACAAGGGACAACGATCCAATTGCATGCAGGGCCAGGAGTTTGATCCATTCAGTGTTGAACCACTGCAGTGAGTCTATGGCTCAGAAACAACACAAGCTAAGGGTTCTTCTGTCTGAAAAACAATACTCATTCAATAAAATCAGGATTGTAAAAGCCTCCCTCCCTCCCTCTCCCCCTCCTTCTCCTTCCCTCTCCCCCTCCCTCCCCCTCCATCTCCCTCCCTCCTCAACTTCTCTCTGTCCTATTGAGACACCTACAAGCTTGCTTAGCCTCTTGCCTATGAAACAGCCCCACTGCGGGGGGGGGGGGGGGATGCAAGTTGGGGAGGGGCAGGGCTGTAACACATGTCCTCGTGCCTGCGTAGTACTATGTGCACTTAACCTGGTGCACCACTATCTGGCCCGCAAAAGGCCTTTTATATCAGTGAAAGAAGATCTGAAGGGTCATCATAGGTTGTTTTGTTTGTTTGTTACGTATACTATTTTCTGTTTTAGCTAATACATAAAGGACCCAATGTCATCATGAAATATAGTAGAGAAGAAATCTTAAAACAATTTGCATACCATAGAGTACTAAATTGTTTTTTTTTAACTTTATTACTTATTTGATAGGACAAGGAGAAACTCAGAGGGAAAGGGGAGACAGAGAAGAAAAGAGAGAGACCTGAAGCACTCACTTGCTTCCAGGTGCATGAAGCCCCCCCTACCCCATAGGTGGGACCAGGGGCTTGAACCCAAGTCGTCCTTACACACCACAATGTCTTCAATCAACCAGGTCTGCCACTCCCCAGTTTCCAGAGTCCTAAATGCTAAATTCATTTATGTAGTATTGTAAGACTATGCACATGTGTATGGATGAGAGTTGACTCATATGAAAAGCCTGATTCTGTTTTTAAGTAAGGTCCATGCCTATTTCCTAAAACATCTAAGTCAAGTCGACAAAACAGTTATGTCACATTGACATAGTATAGTTGTAATTATTTTCTTAGTGAAACTTAAGTGACTCAGTCCCCATGTTGCTTCTTTCATTGATACTATTTTTGGAACTGCTAGCCATACTTGGGTATTTTTTCCTTTGAATTTGTACTTAGTAAAGACAGAAGGGGGGCAGGCAGTGGTGTACCTGGTTTACAGTGCACACTACAATGTTCAAGCTGGGTTCAAGCCCCTTGTCCCCACCTTACAGGGGAAAAGCTTCATGAGTGGTGAAGCAGGGCTGCAAGTGTCTCTCTGTCTCTTTCCCTCTTTCTATCTTCCCTTCCCCTCTCAGAGGCTCTGTCTCTATCCAATAATAAATTAATTAATTTAAAAAAAAGAAAAACTAGTTAAAGGGAGGTGGGTGGTGGCACACCTGGCTAAGTGCACACATTACGGTGCACAAGGACGTGGGTTCAAGCCCCTGGTCCCCACTTGCAGGGGGAAAGCTTCACAAATAGTGAAACAGGTCTGCAGGTGTCTCTCTCTGTCTCTCCCCATCCCTGCATGCCACTTCCCTTTAAATTTCTCTTTGTCCTACCAAATAAAATAAAGCTTAAGATAAAATTAAAATATATTTATAAAAGAGAGAAAAACAAATATACCTCTATGTTTCTTTTCTTTTCATTTCTTTTTTTTTTTTTTTTTGCCTCCAGGGTTATCGCTGGGGCTTAGTGCCTGCACTATGAACCCACTGCTCCCGGAGGCTATTTTTTACCTTTTTTGCCCTTGTTTATTGTTGTTGTTATTGCTGTTGTTGTTGGATACGACAGAAAAAAGTCAAGAGAAGATGGGAAGACAGAAGGGGAGAGAAAGACACCTACAGACCAGTGGGTGGGGAGCCTGGGGCTGGGGCTTGAACCAGGATCTTCGCATCGGTCTTTGAGCTCCAGCCCATGTGCGCTTAACCCGCAGTGCTACCACCCGGCCTCTATGTTTCTCTAGGCATATCCTTACCTATATGCCTCCCACCCATTAGGAAGAGGAGAATCGGGAGTCAGGTGGTAGTGCAGCAGGTTAAGCGCAGGTGGCACAAAGAGCAAGGACCTTCCTAAGGATCCCACTGTAGCCCCCGGCTCCCCACCTGCAGGGGAGTCGCTTCACAAGCGGTGAAGCAGGTCTGCAGGTGTCTATCTTTCTCTCCCCCTCTCTGTCTTCCCCTCCTCTCTCCATTTCTCTCTGTCCTATCTAACAATGACATCACCAATAACAACAGCAATAATAACTACAACAACAATAAAAAACAAGGGCAACAAAAGGGAAAATAAGTAAATATATAAAAAATTAAAAATATATAAGAGGAGAATCTACCCTGGTCCGGAAGAGTAATCACATCTGACTTCTGTGTACTCAGTTTCATGTTGGCATGGCTGGTCTACCAACCATGAACTCTCTCATTTTTTTATATTCTCTGTTTTAAAAATGAAAAAACAATTAAATTACAATGTTCACCAAAAAATGGGAATAAATTTAAGAAAACCATGGCCTTCTGCCCACTGTGCCTCTGATCCCAGAATCAGATATCATACCAAGCTTGATTCACTTCTATGGGGACTTGTTCCAAAACCTTAAGTACCATGACCCCCATGCCCCAAGGATCACTTGAAAGAAGATTTCAAAACTGAATCCTGCTGTTTTTCCTCTCCAGGGATCATTTCCAGCATCTCTTCCAGCCACTAATGTTACAAAAATCACCAAAACACCAGCAGAGAGGGTTGCATGGGAGCCAGATGCCTCTAAAAGCAATTGCCTTTGAATGTGCCACACCAGACAAAGGGAGCCACGGAGTACTATGCACGCCATCTGTGCGTTATCAAGACATCCAAAGGACAGTAACAGTGGAGACCAAGCTGATCCTTCCAGGCCCGAGGCCAACACAATGTTCTCAACCACAATGACTTCTAGGCTTCAGTATTACAGAGAACAAGGTGGCACTTTGGATGGAACTTACCTACATTTTCAATCTCCGATGGATAATACAATATAATGCAAGCCAGATTTATAAATAGTTGGGTTTTTTTTTTAGTACTTGTAGACAAAATATATATCACCCCCCCAGTAAAAACAGTCTATTCAATAGGAAGATAAGAAGGTATATAAAAGCAAAAGTCCATCCCCCAAAGAGTTGGATAGAGTAGTAAAGAAACGATTTTGCCTTGATTCTCTTTTCTTTTTTATTTATGTATTTATTTATTTTGCCACCAAGGTTGTCACTGGGGCTCAGTTCTGGCACTACAAATCCACCACCCTTGGTGGACATTATTTTCCTTTTTCTACAATGTAATTGGATAGGACAGAGAGATATTGAGAAGGGTGGGAAGAGAGGAAGAGAAAGTTAGACACCTGCAGACCTGCTTCACTACGTGTGAAGCATCTCCCCTGCAGGTGGGAAGTGGGGGCTCAAACCCAGATCCTTGCACGTGGTAATATGTGTACTTAACACCACCACCCCCTCTGCCTCTGCTTTGTTTTTCTTTAAGGAGGAGGAGGAGAAGGAGAAGAAGAACAACAAGAAGAACAGGAACGAGAGAACACGAGAAGGAGAAGGAGGAGAAGAAATATATTTTGTTTCATATTAGACAGATTTTTTTTTCTGTTTTGCCACCAGGATTATTGCTGGGGCTCAGTGCTAGTGTGATGAATCTACCACTCCCAGTGGCCACCCCTCCTTTTAAATTTTAATTATAATAGAGGCAGAGAGAAACCAGTTAGGAGAGAGAGGTAAAGAGAAAGAGAGACATCTGAAGCCTGATCCATGCTTTCAGAAGTTTCCCCCGACATGTGGGAACCCTGGCAGGGCTCAAACCCAGGTGTTTGCACATGGTATCATGACTTTTCACATAAAGGGGGAGGGAGGGAGAAAGAGAGGGAGAACCAGAGCACAGCTCTGGAACATGAAACTCCATGGGTAGAACCAAAAGCCACTGGCATGCAAGTCCCTCACTCGACCAGTTGAGCTACCACCCAGGCCACCCACAGCAGCTTTTTACAGCACTCTTGACTTTGTATAGAGGAGCACTGTTTACTGAAGGAAAAATAGGAGAACCAGAGAGAATTCCTGATCTGTCTCAGGGCCCAGTAAACTGAACCCTGGAACACCCAGTTTTTATCAAGTTATAATTCTTTCCTTAGCACTGACTTAAGGATAATTGTGTTTTTTATTTTCTTCCTCTTCTCCTCCTCCTCCTCCTCCTCCTCCTTCTTCAGAAACCAGTAAGATAAGTATGAATTATCATATCAAGGCATAACACACCCACCAATGGCCTATAGACTGCTTTCACCATGCTCGTAAGTGTGTGTGTGTGTGTGTGTGTGTGTGTGTGTGTACACATTATTTATTCTCTAAGGATGCAGCAAGTAAACATAACTGTGCGATCAACAGATACTCAGGTTTTTCCATCTTTACCCAGGCCCTGGTTTCTGGTCTGGTTAAGGATCCCTATCCACTGATAGGAGAAACCAACCATTCTGTGGTTTCTCAACCACGGGCCACCCATGCCTGGACAGGAAAAATAGCCTTACAGGCTACTTCCTTATCAAACATCTGGGAAATCTGGTGAGGTGTCAGAGCTCTTCAAGGACACTCTAGCTTTTGGGTCCAAATTTACCCTTAGCAAGTTATCTACTGAAGCCAGGTGGTAGTAGGTCCGCAAGAGAACACTTGGGTTCTAGCCTCCAGTCCCTACCTGCAGGGGGGATGTTTCATGAATGGTGAAACGCTACTGCAGGTGTCTCCCTGTCTCTCTCCCTCTCTACCTCCTACTCCTCTTTCGGTTACTCTCTTTCCTATCAAATAAAAAAATGTGAATGGGGAGTCGGGCTGTAGCGCAGCAGATTAAGCGCAGGTGGCGCAAAGCACAAGGACCGGCATAAGGATCCCAGTTCGAACCCCGGCTCCCCACCTGCAGGGGAGTTGCTTCACAAGCGGTGAAGCAGGTCTGCAGGTGTCTATCTTTCTCTCCCCTCTCTGTCTTACCCTCCTCTCTCCATTTCTCTCTGTCCTATCCAACAACGACAACAACAATAATAACTATAACAATAAAACAACAAGGGCAACAAAAAGGAATAAATAAATATAAAAAAATGTGAATGGTGAAGTACTGTTGCAGGTGTCTCTCTCTGTCTCTCTCTCTCTCTACCACTCCTTTCCCACTTGATTTCTGGCTGTCTTTATTCAATAAATTAATAAAGATAATAATTTTTTAAAAGAAAGTATGGCTGTTGGAAGCACCAGCAATAACCGTGGTGGAAATTATTTTTAAAAAATGTCAGGAATCTGGTGATAGCACAGCAGGCTAAGCGTAGGTGGCGCAAAGCACATGGATGGGCCTAAGGATCCCGATTCAAGCCGCCGGCTCCCCACCTGCAGGGAAGTCACTTCACAAGCGATGAAGCAGGCCTGCAGGTGTCTGTCTTTCTCTCCCCCCATCTTCCCCTCCTCTCTCAATTTCTCTCTGTCTTATCCAGCAACGACGACATCAATAATAACAACAATAATCAGTACAACGATGAAACATCAAGAGCAACAAAAGGGAATAAATTAAATATTTTTTTAAAATTGTCTACTGTAGGTCAAGTCACTTAGCTTCAGTGAATCTCACATCCTTATACACAAAATGATCATTAAGGTGAGTATGATCCAACTATTTATGTATTGACCCTGGAGTCAATTCTGCACTTCTGCACCTGTGCGCATGTCTCAACTTGTGTTAGTTGACTCACTGACTGCAAGTTCTGAGAAAGGTCTAGTGATCACTGTTGGGAGAACATAGAGAGGAAATACTCCCTTAGTTGTGTTCTAAAGTATGAACAAGATTCAGCTATGGGTGTCTCACAGGAGACACCGTTATAAAGACGAGCTTACTGGTAACTGCAGCTCTCCTTAGAGCACCTGTACAGCTTGGCATGAGTCAAATTACTGTTGGAAATTTCCGTTGAATGTCAGTACTTAATATAGCCAGAGGATATGAAAACACTGACTCGAAGGGACACGTGCACTCCTATGTTCACAGCTGCACTGTTTGCAGCAGCTGAGGAGCGGGAGCAATCCATATGCCTACTGATGGACACTGAGATATGGGATACGACTCTGCAGTTAAAACAAGATGATATGTACGGGCTGGGCGGTAGCGCAGTAGGCTAAGTGCACTTGGCGCAAAGCTCAGAGACCAGTGTCAGGATCCTGGTTCGAGTCCCCAGCTCCCCACCTGCAGGGAGTGACTTCACAAGAGGTGAAGTAGGTCTGCAGGTGTCTTATCTTTCTCTCCTACTTTCTGTCTTCCCCTCCTCTCTAGATTTCTCTCTGTCCTAGCCAACAGCAACAACAGCTATGACAACAATATCGACTACAACAAGGACAACAAAAGGGAAAACATGGCCTCCGAGAGCAGTGGATTTGTTGTGCAGGCACCAAGCCCCAGTGATAACCCTGGAGGCAAAAAAAAAAGATGATATATGTCCTTCAAAACAAAATAGATACATCTGGAGGTGATTATGTTGAGTGAAGCAGGTAAGGAGGTAAAAGACCAACATCAGATGGTTTTTGTGCATATGTGGATAGAGAAAGCAAACATATAAACTTGCAACAACAACAACAAAAAGAGTTAATCAAACTGTCATTAAGACTTCATAAAAGCTACAATGATTTTTGGGGGGTTTGAGAAGCACAGGACTTCAGTGGTGTGTACAGTGTAGAACTATACCCCGTAACAGCAACCCATTTTAACTCACTAACAATTAAGGTTTAAAAAGAAAGTTGAGGCTTAAAGTTGAGTCCTATTGACAGAACATATTTGCTAGTTTCAATGATCAAAAAGTCCCCAAACTGAATGTCCCTACAGTTTTCTTTTTCTTTTCTTTTTTTTTTCCAGAGCATTGCTCAGCTCAGGCTTATGGTGCTGCAGGAAATTGAACCTGGGACTTTGGAGCCTCAGCCATGAGTCTCTTTACATAACCATTATGCTATCCAGCCCTGCTCAAATGCTCCTACACCTTACAGCCACTCCTTCAAATACTTTTTTTTAACAAAAAATAACATATCTATCTAGTGCCAAGTTCTCATTATCAGTATTTCTCAACTAATGCAATTCTAAGAAATTCTTATCGAAACTATCTCTGGAGGTCAAATAAGCAAGGGAAGGAATATTCAGGGAGTGGACCAGAATGACTCAGTTCAAATCCCAATTCTCAATGAGCTCTAGACCAACCAGAACTTGGAGAAAGTTTATACTCATCATTCTTGTCTTCTCATCAGTTCAAGGGCATCAGTGCCTCTGATCAAGTATCAAATCAACTAGTTTGTGCACAGAGAACTAATTTGCTTAGATAATTCCTGGCACTCTGATATTACACAAGAGATGACATGGGAAATCCAAACCCTAAACTCTAGTTCCATATGTTTGTGGTCACTGTGGGGGCTTCACTGCTGCAGGCTGTTATTTTCAGGTAGAGAGAGAGAGAGAGAGAGGTGGGACCACAGCTTCCTTCAGGGGCAGCAAAACAAGCACATTATCCAAGTAAGCTACTTTGCCAGTCCCTAGTCCCACCTCTTATGAAGACCTTGGTCACTGGTATTTATATGGCAACTGGAAAATCTACCCTCAGGGACATTTGCATAAAAAGCACCCCCTGCCTGTACCTCTTAGCCACAGCTGCTTCCTGTGAACAGAACTGTTTATACACACCCTGATTGCACAATCGTGTGCTAATGGGTCTGCTGTGGGGTTTGCTCATGTGTTTAGCATGAATCATTCCTGAAAATGTTTACCATATTAACCTTCTATCATTCTATCACTCAAAGGATCTTTTCTCAAAGTTGGAAACAATTGGCCTGGATTGTAGAAAGGTGGGTTCCATCTCTGCCCTGTCAAATCCAAAGAAAGAATTATTTCATCCATCAAACAGCTTTCTTTCTTCTTGAGCAAAAGGAGGGAGTCAGGTTCAAGTGCTGCTATAGTTGCAGTATGCACAATTCACACAAAGCAACCTGCAGGCTCACTCCGGAGACGCATGGCCTGGCCAGCTTTCTACTTCATCTCATTGTCTCTAAGGTAAGCAATATCATCACTAGCAAGCAAAACCCAAGTGGAAAAAAATATATATATAATAGCTGTGTCTGTGCACTAAGAGAAAAAACTGGTCTCTGTCAAGCTTACTGCCAGATTCAAGTCCTCACCTGCCTGGAATCCAGCTTCACTATGGAATGGAAACTGCCAATCAATTCCCTTCTGGGGCAGGCTCCAACTAGGTCAGGTGGAGCGGAGACCCTTCCTGAAGGACAGCATGTTCCTTCTCTTCACCTTCCCCACTTGGCTTCTACAAGAAGTGGTACCTCGGGAGTCGGTCTGTAGCACAGCAGGTTAAGCGCAGGTGGCGCAAAGCACAAGGACCGGCATAAGGATCCCGGTTCGAACCCCGGCTCCCCACCTGCAGGGGAGTCACTTCACAGGCAGTGAAGCAGGTCTGCAGGTGTCTATCTTTCTCTCCTCCTCTCTGTCTTCCCCTCCTCTCTCCATTTCTCTCTGTCCTATCCAACAATGACAACAACAATAACTACAACAATAAAACAACAAGGTCAGCAAAAGGGAATAAATAAATAAAATAAATATTTAAAAAATAAAAATAAATAAATAAAAAGAAGTGGTACCTCTTTGGAATGCTGCTTCTGACATGAAAACCACCCCCTCCACTCCCTGCCAAGTGGAAGGCTGAGTGCCCTGGGAAACAAAGCAAAGTTTAGCAGCAATAAAGGAAGAGAAGGAGAAATCCATGGTGAGCTGGGTGGTCTAGTAAAGGAGCAACGCCCCCACCCCCACCTCAAAGCACACTGCACAGAAAACTAGAAAAATCACTATAGAGAATCAACAGTATAATCACTGGTGTCAGAAGCACCCACTGGGGGCGGGGGCAGGGGGTGGGCGGTAGTGCCCCCAGTTAAGCACACATGACATGAAGCACAAGGGTCGGAGTAAAGATCCCAGTTTGAGCCCCAGGCTCCCCACCTGCAGGGGGGATCGCCTCAGGAGCAGCGAAGCAGGTGTTCATCTTTCCCTCTCTGTCGATTTCTCTCTGTCCTATCCAACAACAACAGCAATGACAACAATAATAATGACAACAAGGGTAGCAACAAGGGCAACAAAATGGGGAAAATGGCCTCCAGGAGCAGTGGATTCTTCTTCTTATTGTTGTTACTGATATCATTGTTGTTGGATACGACAGAGAGAAATGGAGAGAGGAGGGGAAGACAGAGAGGGGGAGAGAAAAACATTTACAGACCTGCTTCACCGCTTGTGAACCCCCCCCTAAAATTGATCAAGTACTTGCCATCATCTATGGACTTAATTATATATGGCATCTGTTAGGAACCAGAAAGATGTCAGCTACAGAGTGATATCGTTTTTGGGGTTTTTTCTTCTTTAGAGATTTTATTTATTTTATTTTAATGAAAAAGACAGAGAGAGGGAGAGGGAGAGAATGCTACAGAAAGAAAGACCAGAACACTGCTCAGCTCAGAGAGAGAATGCTACAGAGACAAAGACCAGAACAGTGCTCAGCTCTGGCTTATGACTATTCTGGGGACTGAACCTGGGATCTATGGGCCTAAAACATGTAAGTTGGACTTTGGAATATACCTAAAATAAACCTACTAGCTATTTCCAAAACAGAGAACCCAATTCTTCATCTGCAATATTCCAGCCTTTAGGCTCATGATTAGTCAACAATTTGTTTGGCTTTATATGTTAACTCCTCTTTCAGCCACCAGGTTCCAGATGCTACCATGATGCCAACCGGACTTCCCTGGACAGATGACCCCACCAATGTGTCCTAGAGCGCCTCTTCCCCAGAGCCCTGCCCCACTAGGGAAAGGGAGAGACAGGCTGGGAGTATGGACTGACCTGCCAACGCCCATGTTCAGCAAGGAAGTAATTACAGAAGCCAGACCTTCCACCTTCTGTACCCCATAATGACACTGAGTCCATGCTCCCCAAGGGTTAAAGAATAGGAAAGCTATCAGGGGAGGGATGGGATATGGAGTTTTGGTGTGGAGATGTACCCCTCTTATCTTCTGATTTTTGTCAGTGTTTCCATTATATAAATAAAAATAAAAAACATGTAAATATTTTGCACGACCCTTATGCTGTCTCCCCAGCCTCAGGATTACAGAGTGGATTTCTTCAGACCTCACACCAAGGCTTGGAGTGTGTAGAGGGTGGGAACACGAAGTATAATAAAAGGACAAGTGTCTTGGGGAAGATGGGTGTCCTCACTCATCCCACAGATGTGTTGCAAAATTATCCTCAGTCATGTGCTTCTGATTCTCACACGCTAGCCACCTGGCAAGGGGCAGAGACAGGGTGACTATAAGCAGGTGTAAGAAGCAGAAGGACGGAGAAGGTCAGAGTAAGAATAGCTAAGCCAGGACTGGAGGGACCAGCCCTAAGTTCCTGCCTGGGATCAGTGCAATTGGCGTTGCAACTGGGAAAGAGGAACAGAAGACGAGAGACAAAGAGTGAGGGCCAGTTAACCAGCTACCTGGGTAACGAGCTGCTTTGTCATGTGCGAGACCCAGGTTTGAGGCCAGCCCCCTCTGCACTGAGGGAAGTTTTAGGGCTAAGGTCTCTTCCACTCTCTCTTCTCTGCCTCTCTGTCTAAAAAAGAGAAAGAGATGAAAAGCAAGTTGATGAGCTAGATAAAGCATACCCTAGATGAAAGGAAATAAAGATCAGAGGCATTTCCCACCCTATATGTACTAGGAGCAATCCCTTGCACACTGAAAAGTATGCATATAATCCCATATCCCAGGACGCAGATGCCGGCGCCCCTGGTTAAACATACATATTAATGTGGGCAAGAACTGGGTTCAAGCCCCCCCAGTCCCCACCTGTGAGGGTGGGGAAGCTTCATGAGTAGTGAAACAGTGCTGTAGGTGTCTTTCTTTCTTCCTCCCTATCTTCCCCTCCCCTCTCAATATCTCTCTATTCTGTTCTTTTTAAAAATGGAAAAAATAGCCACCAGGAGCAGTGGATTCCTAGCACCAGCACTGAGTCCAATCAATAACCCCAGAGGCAAAAAAAAAGAAAAAAAGAGATCAATACATTTGAGAATAGATGCCTCAGTATAACATAAACCAGGCCAGGCTCTTGGCCAGCACTAGAACAGTTTATACATACATTCAGACCCAGAACATGCAGCAAGGGGCTTGGCACAAGGAAGGTAAATAAGAGATTAGCATTTACCCAAACTGGACATGTGTTTTTAATAGATGCAGTGTAATTTATCTATTTAGAGGTACTGTCACTTTCTCCCTCCTGGGGAAAACCAGTGGTCTTTGTGGATATTGGTCTCTCAACATTGTGAATACAATGACCCTAGCTGTGCTAGGCTTTGGGTCCTGTCTTAATCACCACTCTGGCATTTATCAGCAATTCAGGACATGAGCAGAGATAAAAAACGTCCTTTCTGGACAGAGATGAAAGCAGCTAGCTACTTGCTGCTTTGCTGGATGCTGTTTGATGCTAATTAAGTCAGCTCCAGCCATTGTCTTAGGATGCTTTGCCTCCTGAAAGAACCAGAGTGAAAAGTCAACAGTCCAAATTTTTCCCAGCCCCAAACAGGGTCACCAAGGCTTTGCAAGGCCAGCTCAAGAGTCAACACTACAACAACCATGCTGTGAACATCAGCCACGTCTGTCTCACGTTCACCCTTAAAAAACCAGTCAGGGAGGGAGCCAAGGAGCCCCTCCTGAGAGTTCCTCATGCCCGTGCACACAGTTTTCAAAAGATCAGGGAAAACTGGCACACACTCAGGTGTTCTGATGATTTTTCTTCCTGGCTGTCTCATTCACCTCAAGGATAACTTGCTACCTACTCTCCCTGTTTCCAAAGACTAAAACTATGATTGAAATCAACATGCATGAATCCTGAAAGATCTTCACAATACCTTGCTCGGTGAAAAAATATACCAACAGTTCACTTAGTAGGAAGAAATCTTCAAATAGGGCCCAGAAGATGGCACCAGTAAAGCACTGGGAGTCTCAAGCATGAGGTCCTGAGTTTTATTTCTGATATCCTATGTGCCAGAGTGATGATCTGGTGTGTATTTATTTATTTACTGGATAGAGATAGACAGAAATTGAGTAGGGAGGGGGAGACAGAGAAACACCTGCAGCCCTGCTTCACCACTCACGAAGCTTTCCCCCTGAAAGTGGGGACAGGGGCTTGAACCTGGGTCCCTGTACACTGTAGAATGTGCATTTAACCAGGTGCGCTGTATGTCACGACATGGCCCTTATTTTTTGTTTGTGTTTTAACCATAGCACTGCTCACTTCTGGCTTATGGTGGTGCAGGGGACTGAACTTGGGACTTTGGAGCCTTAAGCATCAGAGTCTCTTTGCATAACCATTATGCTATCTACCTCCAGTTCTGGTCTCAAGGCGCCCTTCTCTCTCACTCTCTCTAATTAATAAATAAATCTTTCAAAAATAAAAAAGGCATCCTCAATCAATTTCTTGAGTGTTCTATATGCATTTGGGTAAAGAACACTTACATGAAAGGGTATTTAATGTATCAGTGCTTTTTTTTTTGTCATCAGGTTATTGTTGAGACTGGGCATGAGCATAATGAACCCACCACTCCCTAGCCATTTTCCTTCTTCTTCTTCTTCTTTTTTTCCTTTCTTTCTATTTTATTGGATATGACAGAAATTGAGAGGGGCAGGGAGATAAAGAGGGAGAGAGAAAGAGAGACACCTACAGACTCGCTTCACCTCTTATGAAACATCCCCCCTGCAGGTGGCGAGCAGAGACTCAAACCCCAGTCTGAGTGCATGTTGATGTGTGCTCTTAACTGGGTGCACCACTGCCTGGCCCCATCCTGTTCATTTTTAGTAAATAAAATATTATTTGTGAACGATGTGTGCTCTTAACTGGGTGCACCACTGCCTGGCCCCATCCTGTTCATTTTTAGTAAATAAAACATTATTTGTGAACGACAGAATTTCAGAGGATTTTTGTCTTTTTCTCTTTGTACATTTCCATGATATCTATATTGTCTTCAGCTTTGAGTGAGAGAGGCTAAAGCATCACTCTGCTACAAAGAGCATTTTGTTTGTTTTGGTCTTCCTCAGTTTTTACAGGCGACAGCTATGAACCCAAGGATGCACACGTATGAGGCAAGAACTCCATTACTGACTCACCTTCCCAGACCTGAATCATTTCTACAGAGGGATCATTTTATTTTATTGTTAGTGAACATTATAAAGTTGTACAGAATCACAACTATATAGATTATTTAAATTGTCAGTGAATAAAGCACAACACATATACACATACGGGTTACATGCATAGTAAGTGATACTGGCAAGCACTTATTTTTTTAGTAAAGCAGGGTAATCAGAAGAAGCAGATGAAAAGAAGAATGGCTTTATTTTTAACTATTTTTAAGACTTTAAAAATTTTTAAATTTATTTTCCCTTTTGTTGCCCTTTTTTATTGTTGTTAATGATGTCAACGTTGTTGGATACGACAGAGAGTAATGGAGAGAGGAGGGGAAGTCAGAGAGGGAGAGAGAAAGACAGACACCTGTAAACCTGCTGCACCGCCTGTGAAGAGACTCCCCTGCAGGTGGGGAGCCGGGGGCTTTAAACAGGATCCTTACGCCAGTCCTTGCACTTTGCACCACATGCGCTTAACCTGTTGTGCTACCGCCGGACTCCCGGCATTTTTTTTTTTTTTTTTTTTTTGCCTCCAGGGCTACACATCCACTGCTCCTGATGGTCTTTTATTATTATTATTATTATTATTATTGGATAATACAGAGAGAAATTCAGAGGGGAGGAGGAAATAGAGAGGGGGAGAGACAGTGGGACCCTGCAGACCTGCTTCACTGCTTGCGAAAAGACCTCCCTCCCCCCAACCATATCGCAGGTGGGGAGCCAGAGAAACGAACTAGGATCCTTGCACGGGTCCTTAAGCTTCAAGCTACATGAGCTTAATCCAGTGTGCCACCACCCAGCCCCAAAAAGAAAGATCTTTGATGGCTTCCAAATGAGCCTCCATTGAGGGTCTCTTCAGAGTAGGACAACATGAAGTTGGGGTGGGGACAGGTAGTTATATAGAGTTTGCCACACTAGAAGGATCACAAGGACTCTTCAGTGATTTTCTTCAGTACTACTACTAGCATTATTATTATTACCATTGTTATTATTATCCTAGCTATAATTATTATCATAACTATTAAAATACTGATCGGTTGACTGATTAAGTGAGAGAACTTATCACACAAAATAAGGCATTATTGGGACTCAAATTAGGACCTTGTGCTTGCAAGTCCAGCATTCTACCAGCAAGCCACCTCCTGGGGCCACAGGACCTCTCTCTCTTTTCCCTGTTAAGCCTTGCCTGCCCACTCTGTAATCCCATGCATCCACCCGGACACTCACTACCTTCAAGATGCCTACTGAGGTCTTTCGTAGAGCTCCTCACCATTCCTGTAATTTTGGGGTGGGGGTGACTTTTAACCCATTTGGGAAGCATGTTTTGCAGTCCTTCAAAATCATGATTACTGCATTTTCCTCTGGTGTTTATTTTCTAATTTATTTTTATTTATTTATTCCCTCTTATTGCCCTTGTTTTATTGTTGTAGTTGTTGTTATTGATGTTGTCATTGTTGGACAGGACAGAGAGAAATGGAGAGAGGAGGGGAAGACAGAGAGGGGGAGAGAAAGACAGACACCTGCAGACCTGCTTCACCGCCTGTGAAGCGACTCCCCTGCAGGTGGGGACATGGGGGCTCGAACCGGGATCCTTCCGCGGGTCCTTGAGCTTTGTACCACGTGCGCTTAACCTGCTGCACTACCGCCCGACTTCCAGGTGTTTATTTTCTTTAAAATACTGAAGAGTGGACTTTCTTAGAATAGTTGCTCTAACCCAGACGTATGGGCCAAGCAGGAATGAGTATGTCATCGGGGGCTTATTTAGTTCCCTGGTGCAGAAATGCATTGATTTGTCTTGGCCTTTAGTTGAGTAGTTTCTTCAGTGTCAGTAAGGTTGGGTATAGTCACTGTGTACAGAGAAAACAAATTCCTTAAGATTGGGTCTTGTAGGGGGTCAAGCGGTAGCGCAGCGGGTTAAGCGCACGTGGCACAAAGAGCAAGGGCCCACCTGCGTAAGGATCCTAGTTCGAGCCCCCAGCTCCCCACCTGCAGGGGACTCACTTCACAGGTGGTGAAGCCGGTATTCAGGTGTCTGTCTTTCTCTGCCCCTCTGTCTTCCCCTCCTCTCTCCATTTCTTTCTGTCCTATCCAACAACGAACAACATCAACAACAACAATAATAACCACAACAAGGCTACAACAAGGGCAACAAAAGGGGGGGAAATGGCCTCCAGGAGCAGTGGATTCATGGTGCAGGCACCGAGCCCCAGCAATAACCCTGGAGGCAAAAAGAAGAATGAGTCTTGCCTGCCAGTTAGGAGCAGATCCAAGTAGCTCCAGTAAGGACGGACCGTGAAGTCCAGGATATGTAGTTCAACTTCCAGGGCCCTCTCCCGCTTGGAAATAGCAAGAATAGCAACATGAAGGGCTATCTCAAAGTATGCATTTCCAATCATTAAAACACTAACCCCATGGCTGGGAAGATAGCACAGTAGTTATGAAAAAGGTTCTCATACCTAAGGCTCTGAGGTCCCAAGTTCAATTCCCAGCCAGAGCTAGAATAAGTAAATAAAATATTAACCCCATGTAAATGTATTTTACATAAAATACCATTCTAATACTCACCTTATGCTCACTGTAAATTTACTCAAGCATATGTACCCAAGAAGTTGGCTTACTGATAGAAAATAGGACATATGTACATAAGATCCTGAGTTTGAACCTCAGATCAAATGTGCTTAAGTAAATTTAAAGTAAGCATAAGGTGAATATTTATTCATCAAATCTTTCACTTTCTTTTCTTAATTTGTTTATTGGGGGGGTTAATGGTTTACAATCAACAGTAAAATACAATAATTTGTACATTCAAAACATTTCTCAGGTTTCCACAGAACAATTCAACTCCCACTAGGTCCTCCTCTGTGGTCATGTTCCAGGACCTGAGCCCTCACCCCCTCACCCCCCACCCCAGAGTATTTTACTTTGGTGCAATACACCAGCTCCAGTCCAAGTTCTGTTTAGTGTTTTCCCTTCTGTTCTTGTTTTTCAATTTCAGTCTGTGAGATCATACCATAGTCTTCCTTTTGTTTCTGACTTCTCTCATTTGACATGATTCCTTCATGCTCCATCCAAGATGAAGTGAAGGTGAGTTCACCATTTTTAATAGCTGAGTATTAGTGAATATTTATTTAACTCATTAGCAAGAAAACCAACAATATAAGAATGCTGATTACAAAGAGAATACACAGCATTAATGTACATCTATTTCCAAGTTTTTGGAGTAAATTTTCCCCAGATGGTTATGAAGGTTAAATGTGCGTGAGTGTATATTCCTGGCTAGAACAACATCTTGCATATAACATGCACTATGAAATTGTGACCATTATTATTATTTTGTAACTAAAATAAAATTGCTCTTTCTATCTGCATGCAGCAAAAGAATTTTTTTATCTCAATGTAAACTGTATGAAATGGATTTCAAATATGGCAAAAGAAATCCCCACAGGTCTGTTATCATAAAAAACAACAGCAGAGGTAAATATGCCATTTCCCATTCTTTAAAGGCTAATTCCTGTGCTGAAAGATATTTTTGTGCTTTTTAAGATGTATTTTGAAACAGACTTTTTTTCTTAGAAATCTACCTATGTGGCTTTCTTTCTTTTTTTTAAGATTTATTTTTTAATATTTATTTATTATGTATTCCCTTTTGTTGCCTTTATTGTTTCATTGTTGTAGTTATGATTGATGTCCTCGTTGTTGTTGGATAGGACAGAGAGAAATGGAGAGAGGAGGGGAAGATAGAGAGAGGGAGAGAAAGATACACACCTACAGGCCTGCTTCACCGCCTGTGCAGCGACTCCCCTGCAGGTGGGGAGCCAGGGGCTCGAACCGGAATCCTTATGCCGGTCGTTGTGCTTTGCGCCACCTGCGCTTAACCTGTTGCACTACCTCCAGACTCCCACTATGTGGCTCTCTAAACCAATTGAGATGTATAATGATATCTCCCAAAGTCTGGAGATAAACCTCTGTGTGTTGCTTGGTGTGGATTTGAAAACATTTAAGACATTCAAATTCCTTAATTACTGAGAACTCAGAGAATAAATACACTGCAGTGTCAAGGTTGAATCTCTTTATCGTCTTCCTTGGCTAAAACGACCAAAGTTGAGAATTAAATTCTGAGCATCTTGCAGATCTCTTTTAACAAGTAAAACATTATATTTGCAGCGCCCTTTGTACATGTAACTTATTTAACTTGAGGGCAAAAACAAAACTCTCCCCCTCTCAAACCCAGGAACAATTTAGATTGCTAGGCTATTTCTGTGTTTAATCTGCTTCATCCTTCTATCCCAGACAAGTAAAGTCAGTGCCAAAACATTTGGCTTCCCACCCTTGGGTTACAGGGGTCACCGTGCCAATCTCTCAACTAGTTTGATTCATGGCAAATTTCAGAGCAGTTCTGTCCCAATTTGCAAATAGATCACAGAAAAGACTCAATTCATCGTCACTGAATGAACCCACTGATAAGAAATCTCTACCCAGAAATCTCTTCACGCTTTCCTCTCAAACTCTGTACCAGCCAGTGAACACTGACTGAAGATAATTTACCTAGAACAGCATCTCTCTGTTTGGGGTAAAGTCGGGCTTTCATTAAAACGGTTAAAAAAATAATAATAATAATTAATGCCCACACTGGGTCAAAACAATTACTTTCCATTGCATGTTCCATTGTCTTAAATAACTGTAATTGACCACCTGTGGCAGACAAACATTAAGCCAGCTTCCCAGTTAGAGCCACCTCTTAGTATACATGTTCTTATAAAATCTTCTCTCTTTGGATGTAGACAGCAGCTATGATTTGCTTCTAACCCATATGGATGTCACTTTCAGGATTATAATAGATACCACTTTCAGGATTGTGTTACATAAAACTGGAATATCCATCTTAATAGAAGATGTATCCTTGTCAGTTTAGATGATGAGAACAGCAGTGGCAGAAATAATCTGTCAAGTTAGGAACTATAGGAGTCCAGGGCCAACAACTAGCAACTAGACCTCAGGAAGCATCTCACCCACATAAACTTCAACCTTTCCAACAGTGAGTCCTTCCCTAACTGCATCTTAAAATGAAGTCACAGCCCTGACCAACACCTTGGCTACAGCCTTGTGAAGGAAATTCCAGTGAAGCCATGCTCAGAATCCACAGACACAGAAGCCATGCAGTGGTAAACGTGTGTTGTCTTAAGGGACTAAGTTTGTTATCTATTGTCGTGCAGTCATAGATATCTAAAACATCCTAACAGGGGCCAGGTAGTAGTGCACCTGGTTGAGTGCACATGTTACAATGCACAAGGATAGCGGTTCAAGCCCCCGGTTCCCATCAGCAGGGGGAAAGCTTTGCAAGCGGTGAAGGAGGGTTGCAAGTATCTCTCTTCTCTGTTTCCCTCTCTGTCTCCCACTACCCTTTTGATTTTTGGCTGTCTCTATCCAATAAATAAATAAAGATAATTTTAAACTAATAAGATAAAACATCTTTACAGTCATAGGTCAGAGGTTGACAAGTAAGCTTTTAGTGGTATCCAAATGGACATCCATCTCTGGTGGGCCTATTGATAAAGTGCTCTCTTGCCTCTCAGCAAAGAGTGGAACTAAACAGCCACTTCACACAGGAGAGCTGGCCCAAGGTGTTCACTCACTTCCTCATAAGTGATCCCCAGCTTGTCACCCTGTTTTTGTTTTCAAGCCCTGTGCTCAACCATCTTGCTTTTGAAAGTGCCCTTCCTGCTGAAGATGACTTTACAGAAACACTTTCAGTTCAAAGCTGCATTCCACGTGGCACAACGTCAGCTACAAGGGATCCAGATATTTGTTTCTGCAGTTCTCAGAATCCGTTTCACATGTGCCATATTCATGTACCACACGCCAGACATGGAATGAATCCTTGAGGACAGAGAGAAATGACACTTGTTTCCTGGTCTTGAGTGGCTCCCAGTCAAGTAGCAAAGAGGACAATTATAAAGGACAGTGGAAATCATTAAAAGATGGTGCTACCAAATGCTGGAGATGACAGGAGAACTAGAGCCCATTAACTTTGCTGAGAGGAGTATAGCATGGTACAGTCACTCTGAGAAACGGGCAGTTCGTTAGGCGCACATGGCTCAAAACGTGAGGGCCAGAGTAAGGATCCCAGTTCGAGAACTCAGCTCCCCACCTTCCGGGGGGTCGCTTCTCAAGCGGGGACACAGGTCTGCAGGTGTCTATCTTTCTCTCTTCCTCTGTCTTCACCTCCTCTCTTGATTTCTCTCTGTCCTCTCCAAGAACAACAACAGCTATAACAACAATAACAATAATACCTACAACAAGGGCAACAAAATGGAAAACGTGGCCTTTAGGAGCAGTGGATTCCTAGTGCAGGCACTGAGCCCCAGTGATAACCCTGGAGGCAATAAATAAATAAATGAAGTTTCACAAGCTTCTGTTCTGTGGCTCAATGACTCCACACTTGGATACTTAATCCAAGAGGAACGAAAACATAGATTCTCAAAGGGACTCGTGTATGAGAATGTTCACAGAAAAACACTTAAATCTCGGGATGGGTAAATGAGCTTTTTTTTAAAGAAATTTTTATTATCTTTATTTATTGGATAGAAACAGCCAGAAATTGAGAGGGAAGGAGAAGACAGAGAGACACCTGCAGCCCTGCTTCACCATTCGTAAAGCATTTCCCCTGCAGGTGGGGATCGGGGTTTGAACCCGGGTCCTTTCACACTGTAACATGTCGTTCAACCAGGGGCACCACACCTGGCCCCATGAGCTTTTTTTTGTATTATCACTATATTATTATTATTACTATTGCTGTTGCTGTATTGCCACCAGGGTTATATCAGGGGCTTGGTGCCTGCACTGTAAATCCACTGCTTCCAGCAGCCTTTTTTTTTTTTTTTTTTTTTTTTTTTTTTTTTTTTGCCACCAGGGCTATAAACTTATTGCTGGGGCTTGGTGCCAGCACTATAAATCCACTGCTCCAGGCAACCATTTTTTTTCTGGGTTTTGCTGTTTGGTTTTTTGTTTGCTTGTTTTTTACCTTCCTTATTTTTTATTTGACAGGACAGAAAGAAATTGAGAGGGGAGGAGAGATAGAGAGGGAAAAAGAGAGAAAGAGAGGCACCTGTAAACCTTCTTCAACACTCATGAAGTGTCCCTCCTGTAGGTGGAGAGCGGGGACTCATACCTGGATCCTTGTGCAGGGCAGTATGTGTGACACTGCCTGGCTCCACAACCATCTTTTCTTTTCTTTATTTTTTTCCTTCTATTTTATTATATTATCTGCTAGGGCACAGAGAGAAATTGAGAGGGGAGGAGGAGATAGGGATAAAGACACCTTCGGACCTGCTTTACTCCGTGGAAGCATCTCCCCTGCAGGTGGAAAGCTAGGACTCAAACCAGGGTTCTTGCAAGTAGTAATGTGTGCAGGTAACCAGGTGCACTACCACCTGGCTCCTGGGTAAACAAACTTCGAGACATTGAAAATATGGAATAGAGTCCCACAACAAAAACTGAGTGAACCAGTTAGATGGTGATTATCACCATATTATCATCATAATCTCAAAAATATACTGAAAAAAAGTCATAAACAAAAATGAATGCCTAGTCTATATAGTTCCATTTCTCTGAAGTTCAAGAACAGGTAGCCTTAATCCTAAATGGCTGATAGCAAAGAGCCATGAAGGAACTCTGAGGGCAGGGAGAAAGGTATTTATTTATTTATTTATTATTTATTATTTATTTTACCAAAGCACAGCTTAGCTCTGGCTTATGGTGGTGTGGGAGATGAGCCTCTGACTTGGGAGACTCAGGCATAAAAGCCTTTTTGCATAACCAGTATGCTATCTTGTTATGCCAAATGCCCAGATGACCTCACCAATGTGTCCTGGAGCCTTACCTACCCAGAGCCCTGCCCCACTAGAAAAAGTATGGTTGGGAGTATGGATCAACCGGTTAATGCCCATGTCCAGCAGAGAAGCAATTACAGAAGCCAGACCTCCCACCTTCTGCACTCCTTAATGATCCTGGGTCCATCTTCCCAGAGGGATAAAGAATAGGAAAGCTTCGGGGATCGGGTGGTAGCACAGCAGGTTAAGAACACATGGTGTGAAGCTCAAGGACTGGCTTAAGGATCCTGGTTCGAGGCCCCAGCTCCCCACCTGCAAGGAGGGTCGCTTCACAAATGGTGAAGCAGGCCTGCAGGCATCTATCTTTCTGTCCCCCAGTCTGTCTTCCCCTCCTCTCCATTTTTCTCTGCCCTGTCCAGCAGCAACATCACTGGCAACAATAACGATAATAACAGCAACAATAAAAATGGGAGGAAAAAAAAAACCTCCAGCAGGAGCAGTGGATTCATAGTGCAGACACCGAGCCCCACCAATAACCCTGGAGGCAAAAAAAAGAGGAAAGTTTCCAATGGAGGGGATGGGATACAGAACTCTGGTAGTGGGAATGGTATGGACTTTTACCACTCTTATCCAATGGTCTTGTTGATCATTATTAAATCAATGAAAAGAAAATCTCATCCAATCACACATATAAGTTATGCATGTGTCACTGTAAGTGGAGTTTGTTTAAATTTAAAAAGGTAAGCTGAAAGCTTACAGACTTCTGGGTGTCACTAGATCTGGTGTCTGTGGAATTGACTATATGGGACAGGAGTTCATTATTTAATCTGAGTTCCACTTTCCTCACCTGTAATACAGAACTGATGCCAAAGTTTGTTGTCTGCCAGGGTTGTCTTGACGATTAAAAATGGAAAACACTTATAGAAAGTTTAGCTTAATGCCTAGCATCATACATTAAAAAATGAATGTCATCATTTTAATTTTTACTTAATATCAGAGGAGACAGGGAGTGCATGCCTTCCATTCATGAGTTCTGTGTTTGATTTGATCTCTTATGCCACATGGGAACACCAGGAACAGCAGCGAGGGAATTCTATGGGTGGTGGACTGGTACTTTGCTGTGTTTCTTTTACTATTATTATGTTATTTATTTATTTATCTATTTATTTATTGCCAAAAACACTACTCAGCTCTGGCTTATGGTGGTATGGGGGGATTGAACCTGGGGCCTGGGAGCCTCAGGTATGAGAGTTGGTTTGTAGAACCCTTATTCTAGCTCCACCACCCCATTTTCCTGTCTTTCTCTCTATCTTATGTCAAATATAAAAAGGAAAGTTAGGCTGAGGAGTTGGCTCAGCAGTTAAAGAAGGCTCTAAGTTTAATACTTAGCACCACATTGAAAAAGAAAAAAGTGTTAGGATCAACCAAGAAAGTTGATCTATCAACCATCTAGTCCAAGAAGTAGAGGGGAGAGTTCATTTTTGTGGAACTTTCAAGAACATTAGCTTACTTCTCAAGAAAATGGTTACAGAGAAATTAATAGATTGGAGTTAGAATATGCATGTGAAGGAAGGGTCTCTCTAAGTGCAAACTATAATTGCACTGATTGGATCATTCTCATTAAAATATAGACATTTTCGGGCATCAGGCAGTGGTGCAGAGGGTTAAGTGCACATGGCACGAAGCGCAAGGACCGGCACAAGGATCCCAGTTTGAGCCCCAGACTCCCCACCTGCAGGGGGGTCGCTTCATGAGCGGTGAAGCAGGTCTGCAGGTGTCTTTCTCTCCCCCTGTCTGTCGTCCCCTCCTCTCTCCATTTCTCTCTGTCCTATCCAACAACAATGACATCAATAAGAACAATAATAATAACCACAACAATGATAAAACAAGGGCAACAAAATAGCCTCCAGGAGCAGTGGATTCATAGTGCATGTACCGAGCCCCAGCAAGAACCCTGAAGTCAAAAAAAAAAATGTAGACATTTTTAATGAAGGAAAAATTGTTTGGAGGGAGCTTTGCAACTCTATGACCCCACCACTTGCAGCACATTTTTTTTTAAATAGAAGGTGGAAGACCTTTATCTTTTTATAAAATTTATAGACTGTTATTTCTTATAGGTAACACTATATGAAATAATTTATAAACTTTAGATGCCTAGAAATACAGCAAAACTTGTCATGGTTTTCCATAAGAAAAATGAGCAACAACTGCTGTCTATTCAAACATATGAACAAAATGGGGATCGAACCAGAGAGAGAAGACACACAACATTGCTCCACTGCATGTGAAGTTTCTTCCCCAGTACAGTGGCGGCCCAGAGCTGGGGCAGGAGAAAACTCACCTGATAGAGACTTGGCTTTTTTTTTTTTTTTTTTTTATAGATTTAATGGTGACCTACAAAATTATAAGATAATAGGGGTATGTATAATTCCACACCATTCATCCCATCAAGTGGAAACTGCAATAATTCTCTCAATGTCACACATAAGGGTTGACTATATTTAAACCAATCTATTTATGTATGAATCTATCTATCCTTGTCTTCCTTTCTTTCTTTTTATTTTATTTAAGAAAGGAGACATAAACAAAACCATAGGATAGGAGGGGTACAACTCCACACAATTCCTGCCACCCGATCTCCACTTCTCGTCCTTTCTAAGTCACATCCACACCTATTACTACTTCTTAGTGTCCTTCCTTTTTCCTCTTCTCTTTCAGGGAAGTGAAACAGTGCCTGACTTCCTCTGGTGTTTTTCAGATTCTCTTCCCTTTCAGTGACAGTATAAAAACAAAGATTCCTGGTGACAAACTTTTCAGGATACTGGTGGAATTGGGGTTCAGAGCCCTCTGCTCACATTCTCTTAACATTTTTCCCCTCTGGGAGTATAGATCAAAATTCTTTTTGGAGTGCAGCAGGAAGGAGTTCTGGCTTCTGTAGGTACTACAGAGGACATACTTTACCAAATGCAAGGGAAACTTGCAGTAAGACCTTTAAAGATCTGCCTTTTATTATATTTTTAAAGTTTTGCTTTGAGGGGAGAATAAAGGAAAAAGAAAACAGCATTACTTAGCTCTGGCACTTCCTTGTGCCTAGGATTAAACCTGTGGTTTTTGAAGTCTCAGATCTGCAAGTCCTGTGCTGTAAAGCTAAGTCATCTCTCCAGTGAGATCTATACAACATGTTTTTATTATATTTTTATTTATTTATTTATTTTTAATTTAAGAAAAGAGACATTGACAAAACCATAGGATAGGAGGGGTACCACTCCACACAACTCCCACCACCCGATCTCCATATCCCATCCCCTCACCTGATAGCTTTCCCATTCTCTTATCTCTCTGGGAGCATGGACCCAGGGTCGTTGCGGGTTGCAGAAGGTGGAAGGTCTGGCTTCTGTAATTGCTTCCCCGCTGAACGTGGGTGTTGACATGGGTGATCCATACTCCCAGTTTGCCTCTCTCCAGCCTTTAGGTCCATGATTATTCAACAATTTGTTTGGCTTTCTATGTTAACTCTCTTTTCAGCCACCAGGTTCTGGATGCCAGCATGATGCCGACCAGACTTACCTGGACTGACGACCCCACCAATGTGTCCTGGAGCCCCGCTTCCCCAGAGACCCACTATACAACATTATAAAACAATGATCAATTCACACTAGTGGTCAGTATCTCCTAAATTGCCTTGAGTCTTCCAGTAGGGAATAAGTGAGGTCAGCATAAACAGGCTACGTCGCTGGCTGTCGGGCTTAACAGTGTGGAGTCACTCAGAAGAGGCTGCTTTCTTCTGCAAGCACCGGCCTCACTCAGCATCTGCTCCCGGCACCTCCTGTCATCAGTCCAAACACCTTCACAGTATTTCATCGAAATAAAACACCTGATCTCAATGCTGTCGTTCCTGAAATTTTAGTCTGGGAAATGGTGTTTGTTTATCTACAGGAATCTTCAGGGGCTCAGACCATATTCAAATATAGGGTTTTGATAGTTCCTTTCTGGCAATAATTACATAGGTGTGTTCTTCATTTTATGAAGTATCCCTTTCCTGTGTTTTATTTAGCTTTCAGAACCACAGTGTGCATGTCATCACCATGGCACAGTGGTTTGTAAGCCCTCTAAGTGCCACTCACCAGCATGACCACAAACCAGCCCTATTTTAACAGACCTCCTAAAATACACACATGAGGGCCATGTCATATTTGCTACCTGCTAAGGCATGAGCTAAAACCAAGTGCAAGCATAAGCCTATAAGGAAATGCCTCCACATTCTGTAAACATATCGGATACTCGGCAAAATAAAGCACATGTTTGAACTAATATTTTTAGTCTGTTAGGATGAGCATGCATGAAAACAGGTGTAGATGGGAAACATCGCCAAAGCCTTTCTCAGGTCTGTTCTGCCTTTGGAGGGAAGACATGTCTTAGTGCCCTTCTGGGGTTCTTAAAGTCTTAAATTCCAATCTGAAAGCACATAGCTTTCACAGCTCCTAAGGTTAACAAGCTATCCCTTCTTACTCTTCAGAATTTGATAGACAAAAAATCTAAACCACAGTTCTTTTTTTTTAATTGGGGGTTAATGGTTTACAGTAATTATAGTTGTTGGTGCATATGTAAAATTTCTCAGTTTTCTGCAAAACACTCTCCCCCCCAGCCTCGATCCTCCTCCATCATCTTGTACTAATAACATCATTGCAAGACTGGCCAGCTCCTCATGGGGCGCTAGCGCTTCCACACTACGATCATCATCTCTGGCATTATGCTATTCCACTGCAGAATACTGCGCCCCAGTATGGTTCCGTAGCCCCCATGTCCACCTGGTCGATTCCAAACCATATTCCTCCATGAGGATAATTTCTGGAACCATCCGTTCCACCCCGGTTCCATGGCTGCCAGTTCTTAGCAACATCGCCCCACCAGATATTCGTCGGGATGCGGCATCATCTAAGTTCATTTCCCGCGTCTACGCTCGACCGGACCTGCCAATATACCCGGATATCTTCACCCACCCTGTCCAACGATTGACGTCTCGTCACCCAATCTGGTCTCCTACGCCTACACTGAACTTCTCTGTTCCAGACTCTTGGAAACAGAGTTGGCAGTCAGCTGAGGTCAAGAACAAACACCTCATCACAGACCCCTGCAAGCGTCAACCCGGCTTTGACCTAGCACGTTATGATTGGGCCCTCCTCAATCGCTATCGAACAGGCCATGGCCGGTGCGCCGCTATGTTCCATCGCTGGGGAGCCAGAGACGACCCGAACTGCCCCTGCGGCTACAGACAGACTATGACCCACATAGTCAACGACTGCCACCTCTCCAGATTCAAAGGAGGTCTCAAAACTTTACATCAGGCTCAACCTGACGCTGTTGTCTGGCTACGGAAGAAGGGCAAACGCTAGAAGAAGAAGATCTTGTACCAAGGCCTGAAAAACTCCTTCTCCCCCCACTGCCTCCTCCCCAGAGGCCTTTACTTTGGTGCAAGACACCAAGTCCAGGTCAAGTTATGCTTTGTGTTTCCCTCTTACGATCTTGCATCTCAATTTCTGAGTGAGATCATCCCATATTCATCCTTTTTTTGCTGACTTATCTCACTCAACATGACTCCTTCAAGCTCCATCCAACATGGGGTGAAGAAGGTGACTTTATCTTTTTTTTAAATATTTATTTATTTATTTCCCTTTTGTTGCCCTTGTTGTTGTTATTGATGTCATTATTGTTGGCTAGGACAGAGAGAAGTGGAGAGAGGAGGGACAGACAGAAAGGGGGAGAGAAAGACAGACACCTGCAGACCTGCTTCACCGCTTGGGAAGTGACTCCCCTGCAGGTGGGGAGCCCGGGGCTCGAACCGGGATCTTTACGCTGGTCCTTGCGCTTTGCTCCACGTGTGCTTAACCCGCTGCGCCACTGCCCGACTCCCAACATTATCATTTTTAGTAGCTGAGTAGTATTCATTGTGTATATAGACTATAACTTTCTCAGCCACTGTTGTTGGACACCTGGATTGCTTCCAGGTTTTGGCTATTACAAATTGTGCTGCTATGAACATAGGTATACACAGATCTTTTTGGATGAGTGTGTTTCATTCCTTAGGATATATCACTGGGAGAGGAATTGCAGGGTCATTGGGTGGTAGGTCCATTTCTAGCCTTGTGGGAGTTCTCTAGACTGTTTTCCAAAGGCAAACTACAGTTCTTGACATGTTGGTTCTCAGCTCTTTTTAAATTGCAACATATATCACTTATTTTTGAATAGGAATTAACGTTGCACTGTAGTGCTCTGTGAGCTTCAGATGTGCAAATCAGCATATGTCCATGCTATAGTAAGTTCACCACTGAAGGCCCAGTTCCATCATGCTTCACCAAACATTTGCTCCTTTTGTCCCAATTTACCCACTCCCTTCCCCCTTCCCTTCTGGGAGCTACTAATTGGTCTTAATAGTCCAGTTTAGTTTTGTTTCATTGAGTTCATCTGCATTTGTTTATTTTCTCTGCATGCTTATGGAAATAAGCCCATGGAAAAAGATAAACACCATGTATTATTTCACTCACATGGGATGTATAAAGAAAAAAATCACAAACTATGTCATAGAAATAAAGTCATGATTAGCATAGGATGAGTATTTGCAATCAGTGCATGGTGTGACTCTCGGATTTTTCTTTAAATGACAGCAGAGAAAATATGGTTGGCAAGATCACGCATGCCTACACCACAGATCATCTGATTTATCTTGGGTTTTTTTGCCAGAAAGCAATTACAAATAAATCTTCACTATCTTACAGATAATTTCTATGTCCTAACAATAGGCTTTAAACAAACTGGGGGTTATTGTAAAAAAATCACGTAATTACCTATGAGGTCCTTTGCATTTCAAATTAATATAAGATACTGTTACCATAACAATAATAAGCCATGAAGCCAACAGTCTTGTTCCTATTAGACTGTTGTTTATTCTAGGTAGAACATATAATTGACAAAATTGTTCTGATGCATAGAAATACAGCTAAACTTCTATTTTTTTTCCACAAGAACAATTAGCACCAAGTTGCCATCTATTAACATTAAATTATATTTAAAAATTCCAGTCTTCCTGAGCATAGAACAAAGATCAATTAGGCAGAAGACTTCCCTTGGCAGATGACCCCACCAGTGTATCCTGGAACCTCACTTCCCCAGAGCCCGCCCCACTAGAGAAAGAAAGAGGCAGGCTGGGAGTATGGATTGACCTGTCAACACCCATGTTCAGCAGGGAAGCAATTACAGAAGCCAGACCGTCCACCTTCTGTACCCCATAATGACCCTGGGTCCATACTCCCAGAGGGATAAAGAATAGGAAAGCTATCAGGGGATGGGATATGGAGTTCTGGTGGTGAGAACTATGTGGAGTTATACCTCTCTTATCCTATGGTTTCTGTCAGTGTTTCCTTTTTATAAATAAAAAAAAAACTACTAAAATGAAAAAAAAAAATTAATACTTGGCATTTTTCACTTCAGACTGTGTCCAGAGATGACAGGCCATAAAGTTAAGCCTCCAGCTTTAATACTCTGCCACCAAGTTGCAGATGCTACCATGACACCAACATGACTTCCTTGAGCAGAAGACCTTAACAATGAGTCCTGGGACCCCACCTCCCCAGAGCCTCACTAGGGAAAGACAGAACAGGCTGGGGGTATGGATCAACTTGCCAACACCCATGTCCAGTGGAAAAGCAGTTACAAAAGCCAAACCTCCAACCTTCTGCACCCCATAAAGATCTTTGGTACCTGCAGGGGAGTCGTTTCACAGGAGGTGAAGCAGGTCTACAGGTGTCTGTCTCTCTCCCCCTCACTGTCTTCCCCTCCTCTCTCTATTTCTCTCTGTCCTATCCAATAACGACATCATCAATCACAATAACAATAATAAACAACAAGTGCAACAAAAGGGAAAATAAGTAAATATTTTAAACAATAATAATAATAAAAGATCTTTGGTCCATTCTCCTTGAGATACAAAGAATAGGGAAACTTCCACTGGAGGGGATGGGACATGGAACTCTGTTGATGGGAATTGTACCTTTCTTATCTCACAGTCTTGTTGGTCATTATTAAACCACTAATAAAAATACATTTAAATTCTAATTCATTGTAGAACATAAAATTGCAACCTCCCAAAGTATATCAATTTATTGGACATCGTGCCTCTTGAGTTTCAAGAAACAGAATTTCTGGGCCAGCAAAAGAGCTCACTTCGGCCAGGGCAGGTTTAGGATGAGAGGAGGGTTCTTAATCTTTCTAGTGAAAGATAACACCTTGACACCTATACTCAGTAATATTCTGTGCTGTTAGCTGGCCTTCGAAGGACAAGGGGGAGACACGGGCAGTGCTATTCCTTCTCCAGGATCTTACTTGTTTCTTGTTTCCTCCCCCCCCCCCCGTGTATTTTGCTGCTTTTTATTCCCCCCTTCATTCCTTCCTTCCTCCCTTCCTACCTTTGTTTCTTCGTTCCTTCCTTTTATCCTTTTTAGCCTTTAAAATTGAGCTCCTGGAAGTTGGGCGGTAGCACAGTGGGTTAAGCGCATGTGGCACAAAGCGCAGGGACTGGCATAACAATCCCAGTTCGAGCCCCCGGCTCGAGCCCCCGGCTCCCCACCTGCAGGGAAGTCGCTTCACAAGCGGTGAAGCAGGTCTGCAGGTGTCTATCTTTCTCTCCCCCCTCTGTCTTGTCCTCCTCTCTCCATTTCTCTCTGTCCTATCTAACAAAGATGACATCAGTAGCCACAACAATAATAACTACAACAATAAAAACAAGGGTAACAAAAGGGAAAATAAATAAATAAATAAATATAAAAAATTAAAATTGAACTCCTATAGTATCAGTTTGGTTCTTCCTTTATATAGCCATACAGTTCAATATCTCTCTCTCCTTCTCTCTCTCTCTCTGTGTGTGTGTGTGTGTGTGTGTGTGTGTGTGTGTGTGTGTGACCAGGTTTTCATTTCCCGATAACCTAAATAGTACAACTGCTTTGCCACTCACATGACCTAGGTTTAAGCCTGGCCCTCACTGCACTAACGGAAGCTTCGGCGCTGTGGTATTTATCTCTATCTCTTTAACTCTATCTCTCTCTCTGAAAAAGTCAGCCCAGGGTAGTGAGGCTCTGGTAATAATAGAATCAAAAGCTCCTCACACATCAAAGTTATAAGAAACTTAAATCCTGGCAAAAAAATATTCCGATGATTTATCTCTGTAAGCATTAAATTAATCATAAAAGAGAAAATTATGGAAATAAATGCAGGTTTAGGGATTTATTTTATGAGTATGACTAAAATTACTCATGTCATAAGGTATATTCTAACTTCATTTTTCTTAACATATTACTGAATTCTCAACTTTTGGAAAAACCAGTTTCTTCACCAGTTGTGAGAAACACAAACTGCAGCCCTTTAAACTTTACTGGACTTTATTTAAAAAATTCAAATATCAAGGAGTCATGACCCCTTTACAATTACGCTATTCCTTTCAGAAGTTCCCTGGAGCTAGCTTGTCTCCTAAGAGCTGGAGGGGGAGATGGGTGGATCTATGAACTTAGGTAAATAAATTCAATTTAGAGAAGTGTTATCGAGTCTATTGGAATGAAGATCAAAATTCACTTTGATCTTAAATTCCCTGCCCCTAGTAGTTCAAAACTGGTCCAGAATCTGACAGGACTACAGGGAATTATAATATTAAGCCACTCAAATTGTAATACACATCACAATTCGTATCAAATACACCAGTACTATTTATCAGTCTAAGTATTTACTTACACTGTATCATATACTTCCTAGAGAGTTAAGTATCTTAGTCATATATCCATGGAAGTATCTAGAATTGCTTTCTCTTCCAATCTATGCTCTCAAGAGTTCTCACTTGATTCAAGTGTTTGCTCATTAGTTCTACACAGAACCGCTAACATCTTCACAGCTTAGTAATCCAGTTTCAAAGCTCTGAGTGTTTCAGAACTCTTAGCTCTACTGAACATCTGTGCCATGTGGGAAGTGTCCTGCTTTCTCAGCTTTGATGGGGGAAACCTCTTGCCTCCCCAGAGGACCACCTTGCATACCCAAAGCCACCTAACCTCCCACCATAGATATTTAGTGGACCCAACGCCCATCTTCTCGCAAAGTCTCTCGGGGTTTCAACTGGCATCCCAGAATCATCACAAGTCTCAAAGAGTTGTAGCCTCACCCAAAACTTTGAATTTGTTCCTTGGCTGGATGGTGATGCACCTGGTTAAGTGCACATTACAATGGGCAAGGACCTGCAGGTGTCCTCTATCTTTCTTCCTATTTTTCTTTCCCTCTTGATTTCTAGCTGTCTCTATCCAAAAAATAAATGAAAAATAATGTTTAAATTTTTTTAAAAATGTGTTCCCTATGTCAAAAATCTCTAAATTCCTTCAGAGCTGAAAAGAATTTCACAATTGCTTCTGACCCCATCCATCCTAGTTACAAGAATCCAATACTCAAGAGATGTGGAGAGATCTGCTCTCCCCTAAGCAAAGTCAGAATGTGGGCAAACCTGAACACTGTTGAGTTCAACACAGATCATCCTCACTAGAGAATTCAATAAAGAAATCATCCAGTTGGGTTAGGCATTCCCAGATGCCAAGTATGTCCTATGAAATTTATGTTTGTTCAGGTTGTTGTGAGATGGAGTTAACAGACAGGCACATGAGCCAGACATGAGGGGGGGGAAATGCTGAAATGCTGCCAAGTCATTACAGTACCAATAAGAACTATTGCTAAGAAAAGTAACTCATGACTCAGAATAAATAATTTCCATACACATTAAATTAGCATGGGCTTTTGGCAAGAATGGATTTGAGCACATATAACTTGCAGAGATAAATCTCGAACGCTGTCAAGCAGATGCTCCCCTGTGTGTGCTTTTCTTTTTCCACAGAACATCATGAACTCTGACAGTTCAAGAAAAAAACAACTCCCCACTCCCCCCACCCCACTCCAAGTTCTGGTTTAGTTACCACAATACAGATCTGTAAACCAGCACCGTTTATTTGAATAGTTTACTGGTCTAACAAATACTGAAAATGGTGGTAAGCTATCATAAAAGGGAAATACATACTCATCTTTAGATGAATTCAAGTTTCCAGTAGTCTATTTTGGAAAAGACTCATGCTCATTCTGTTACCTGGAGCTAGCTTGTCTCCTAAGAGCTGGAGGGGGAGATGGGTGGACCTATGAACTTAGGTAAATAAATTCAATTTAGAGAAATGTTGTCGAGTCTATTGGAATGAAGATCAAAATTCACTTTGATCTTAAATTCCCTGCCCCTAGTAGTTCATTAGAGAAAGGCAAATATCAGATGACCTCAGTTACAAGTAGGTCTTAAGAAACAGGAGAGAAAACAACAAGGACAACAAAAGGGAATAAATAAATATATAAAAAAAGAAACAGGAGAGAGAAGGAAAAACACAAAGTGAAACTTGGACAGGGTGCTGTGTACTGCACCAAAACAAAGGACTCTGGGGGAGGAGGATGGGCAGGTGTGAAGAGGGTCTTGGTGCATAATGGCAGAGAAGGTCCTTAACTGGGGGGTAAGAGTGTTCTGTAGACACCTACCACTGAGAGATGAGAAACTGTATCTACAAGTCAACAACTGTACTATAAACCATAAAAACTACTAGCTCCTCCACCACACACCCAATAAAATGGAAAAAAACTGCTAACTATGCCACTGAAAAGAAAAACATTTTCCAAGAAAAGCTAATTGCTCTGAACTTCCTGCTCTACATATTTGAGTCAGCAGTGAATCCACCAGGTATTGCCTTGGAAAACCCTAAAACACTATTCCCCCAACACAAAGCATGAGGTTGGCCAACACTCTTGGGTATCAGAGCGCCATCTTGCTCAGTGAACACAAGGCACACCTATGGTAGCAGGGCAAATGACAGCCAGAGTCTCAGAAACTGGTGGTGACATTTGAGCCCTTCCTAACAATAGCACTTCAGCAGAAAGTCCAAGAACTGGAGATGGGTGATGTGTTTGATAAGGACACATTCTCAGAGAAAGGTTACCAAATCATACCTTTCTCTCAACCAGGAAAATACATTATTGATCACGTTCAGTGTATGGGAAGATCATATTTTGTGATTTTTTAAAAAAAATATTATTTATTGGGAGTCGGGCTGTAGTGCAATGGGTTAAGCGCAGGTGGCACAAAGCACAAGGACCGGCATAAGGATCCCGGTTCGAACCCCGGCTCCCCACCTGCAGGGGAGTCACTTCACAGGCGGTGAAGCAGGTCTGCAGGTGTCTGTCTTTCTCTCCTCCTCTCTGTCTTCCCCTCCTCTCTCCATTTCTCTCTGTCCTATCCAACAACGACAACAACAATAATAACTACAACAATAAAACAACAAGGGCAACAAAAGGGAATAAATAAATAAAATAAATATTTAAAATATATATATAATTTAAAATATATATATATATTATTTATTTACTTATTATTAGATTGAGACAGACAGAGGGAAGGGGAAAAAAGGAAGAGAGAGACCTGCAGCCTTAACCAGGAGAGTCACCGCCTGGCCCCTTGTGATTTTTTCATTCAATAAAAAGTCCGAGCTTCCTGGCAAGGAGAGCAACACACTACCTTAGTTAAAGATAGACTATTTATTTATGGACTTTGGGGATTGCATTTTGATGGGTTGTGTTCAATGGTTGCTTTCTATGAGAAAATTTCAGCTGAAATTTACCTTTAAGGTAGTGGGAACTCTAGGGACTGCATAAGGAGAACTCAGCAGGTAGGACTTACACCCTGTTGTACTCTTAGACCATGTGTGAAGCCCACGCACCAGAAATGAGTGCCACAGAAACAGGGGGAGCTCTAGCCCTGTGCTATCATGAACTGTCTATCTGAATGAAAATGGTATATTAAAGAATTATAGCAGTGAAACCACAAATTCAGAAGGTTCCACATCCAACTCCCCCACAAAAAAAAGGTTTGAATTCCATGATAACAGAATCCATGTTTTGTTCACTTAAATATCACCACATACAACATTGTGTCCTGCTGCACAGTACACTCGCAGTAACTGTGTGAATGAGTGAATGAATGAATGAATAAATGAATGAATGAATGAATGAATGCTTACTGGGAATAATGCAGTTTTAGTAAAGGAAATGCTTATTCAAAATGATTTACCCTTGACCCAGGAAATCACAAGGTCGTTTATAAGTAAAAAAGTTTTCCTGTAAGAAGGGACTAAGCAGTAATAAATTTTAAGGTGATGAAAAAAAAACTCTGATTATTTTGGCATTCGATATTTTTTTCTTTGTTTTAGTGTATTCAAGATGCATCTTAGAACTTTTGTATGTGATTTCTTTTTTTCTTTCTGCTGCATATGTCATAGCTATTCTTTTGAGAAAGTTGTTAAAACAACCTAAAAACCATGGAAACAATAGGTGGGAAACATGGCATACTCGAGACAGATACTCACCCACATTGTTTCAATAACAGCATCCACTTCAAAAAGGTCAAGAGAACAACTGCTTCTCTCTCAATATCAGCCACATTCCAACTGTGGAGACTGATGCAAGCCCTTAAGACTGAGCTTAGATCAGGAGAGAAAAAGAGAAAAGTTCTTTCCTTTAAACTTTTGATGAAATGGTTGGTCTTAGAGATATGTTTTTAAAAGTAATATTCAGATTTGTGCGTGCTGAATTCCAATTACTCCAGGTCTCTGAGGCTGAGATCTGTAGAGTGGACAACTCTGAAGTTTATTTTAATGATACTACATTCTTTTAAATATATTTCTATTTATTAATGAGAAAGGAGGAGAGATAAAGAACCAGACATCGCTCTGGTAAGTATGCTGCTGGGGATTGAACTCAGGACCTCATGCTTGAGAGTCCAGTGCTTTACCACTGCGCCACCTCCCGAACTATGACAACTCTTGAAATTTATAGATGGGTGGATGGCTGGAAAGGTGACAATGTTTCCAGCAAGGTTCCAACATCTATAGCTCATTTGTCCTCTACCTAAACTTCCCACAAGGTCTCTTTTTCATCTTGGACACATTGCTTGTTCTATAAAGACATTGATGACTCTGATTTTTTTTTTTCTTGCCTGTAGGATTATTGCTGGGGCTCGGTGCTAGCATTATGAATCCACTGCTCCTGAAGGCCATTTTTTTCCCCATTGTTGTTGTTGCATAGGACAGAGAGAAATCGAGAGGGGCGGGAAGACAGAGGGGGGAGAGATAGACATCTGCAGAGCTGCTTGTGAAGCCCCACCCTGCAGGTGGAGAACCAGGGCTTGAATCGGAATCCTTGTGCTTCTTGCTATGTGCACTTAAACTGGCACTACCGCCAGGCCCCTGGCTTTGATTTTTTTTTTCCCTTTATGACCAGGATTAAATGAATCTCTCCATAAGATCCACATTAAAAAAAAAAACTCAAATTTGCAAATGTTTCCCTATCATTGTAAATAGTGGTTTTCTTAATACTGTACCAATATGTTATCTTCATGGAACTAAATGGAGCAGAGAAAAAGCCTCTAATGGTTTAGTGCCACCTCCCACAAACCAAGAGAATCTAGAGTGATGGTATCAAGCTGGGGAGACAGTTAAGCAATGGGGCATGGAGTCTGCACTCATGAAGTCATAGGTCCAATCCCAATGACTGCATAGGGCAGAGCTGAGTGGGGCTCTAATCTCTACCCCTACACACACAAAAAAAAAAAACAAATGACAATATCAAATGATGTTGGATAAGGGAGCTCCTATCATTCCTTTTCTTGCTATGAAATCTTCAAGATGATGACATTTTTTTTCTCATTCCCTTCTACTGACTATTTTTTATGACACAGAAAAGACAGGAATACGATACTGACTTGGCACTTCCTGCTAGTTGTAAAATGCAAGTTAAAAAAAAAGTCAAGACTATAAATAGTTGTGAAGTTTTGAATCTGTGCCTAAATAGCAAATAAGACTCATCTGACAAGGATCCCAATAAAAATTTACTACGTTTCTCCACTAGGCATCCTGACTCTAATGAGATTGAAAAATTTTCTGAAAGAAGTTGCCCTTTTCTGATTCCCTTTGCTCAACATTACTTTGACTTTTCCTTCTGAAAAATGTTCCACAATTGCACTAAGTCACTACGAGGGT